>NC_066621.1:41530343-41831745 GCF_025201925.1 Gopherus flavomarginatus | reverse complement strand
CCTTCCCTCAGAGAGGCTCTGGCAGACAGCTCTCTCTAGTCAGGTCCTGGGCCCAGGCAGACTTCTCTCACTCTGGGAGCAAGGGGTCCAGGCTCCCTCTCAGCCAGCTCTTACCTCAGTTGGGCAATCCCCTTTTAACCCTTCCCTCCAAGCCTCACTCCTTCTGCAAGTGTAGCAAGGAAGGGCTAAATAAGCCCACAACAGTTTGTTAAGCCAATTTGAAGTTTGCACACACACACACACACACTGTCAAGGTTCCTTCCCTACTCTGAATTTTAGAGTACAAATGTGGGGACCTGCATGGACACTTCTAAGCTTAATTACTAGCTTAGATCTGGTACACTGCTATCATCCAGAAGTCTGGAGCACTTCTTGTCCCCCCAAAACTCTCCCCTCCCTGGGTGGCCTTGAGGGACTTCACCAATCCCCTTGGCTCTTAAAACAAGGAAAAATCAATCAGGTTCTTAAAAAGAAAGCTTTTAATTAAAGAAGAAAGGTAAAAATCATCTCTGTAAAATCAGGATGGAAAATACTTTACAGGGCAATCAAATTCGTATAGCCCAGAGGACCCCTCTCTAGCCTTATGTTCAAAGTTACAGCAAACAGAGGTAAAATCCTCTCAGCAAAAAGAAGGACATTTACAAGTTGAGAAAACAAAAATAAAGCTAATCCACCTTGCCTGGCTGTTACTTACAATTTTGAAACATGAGAGACTGGTTTAGAAAGATTTGGAGAGCCTGGATTGATGTCTGGTCCCTCTTAGTCCCAAAAGCGAACAACCCCCAAAACAAAGAGCACAAACAAAGACTTCCCTCCACCAAGATTTGAAAATATCTTGTCCCCCTATTGGTCCTCTGGTCAGGTGTCAGCCAGGTTTACTGAGCTTCTTAACCCTTTACAGGTAAAAGAGACATTAACCCTTAACTATCTGTTTATGACACACACACACCCGTTACAGCCCATTCCTGCCTCTCTGCAGTTAATGGGATGTGCAGTTGACTCCAACGGCAGCAGTATTAGGCCTACAGAGTGAGTGAAATTCCCTAGTAAAGTTTAATAGGATCTTCACACCAGCTTTGCTCAAATGCAGTTTTCTGAAGATGGGGCTGTGCAGGAGAGAATCACCGAGAGTGTGTTAGGGTCAAATTCCACATTGAGTTACCCCCTGTGCAGCCCCTTTGGCTTTTGCAGGAACAACCCTGCACAGGCAGGAAAATCATGGGTCTTGTCCAGGCATAACTTCTATGCATCAGAGGCATTACACAGATGTAACTGAGGGCAGAACTTGTACTGGCTCCAACCTTGTGTCGTAACAGGAATTACCATATAAACCAAACCAGGATTAGCAGGATAAACTACTGCATGGCCTGCTTCAATTGCTATGAATTCATACACTAAAAAATCCAGTGTATGGCTTCTCAGAGTGAAGAAACATTTTTTAATCAGTAGACAAACATACTTGGTAACCCCCAGAGGCCAAGAAGAGACAAGGAGCATTAGGAAACAGGTGAGTGACACCTTCTTGGCACTCTCATTGCTAGTTACTCCTCAGCTAAGCATTATCAGTCACCAAGCACCACCTGGAGGCAGACATGGCCTATCGAATTCTGTCTCTGCATGCACAGAATGCTCAGATTTCATGGCCAATAACTTCTCCAAAAGTTCTTGGACTATCCCTACAATTTCCTCACTCCCCAGGATTATTTTCAAGACTTTCCAAATTTCTGTTTACATAATCATATGGTGTGGGAATGCTGGACAAGTGCCCACTAGGCGTGTAATAGCTCTTCACATATAGTCATCCTTTGTAAAGTAGTTTAGGGTTCTCCCAGAGGCCCCTTTTCAGTTATGGAGGGAAAAGAGCTGCCCCATAGCTAAGCCTGTGTTGCAGTTAACAGCTGATTTTTCCAAGCATTTTAAAATCCACGTGCAGTAGCAGATTGGCCTGAAAATTTCTAGGATGGAGTTGTTGGTTGAAACTTGGACTAATTTAGTCAAGTGGCTCTTGGGCTACAGTCCCTACTATCTCCAGCCCTCCCCTCTCCCACATGACCTGCTTTTAAAATGTATATTTTCTTCTAACTCTATTTTGCTCAGAGCCAGATAAAGCTCGGGTTCAGCTTCTGCCCAGGCCAAGCACACATCAGCTCTATGTGTTTCACTCAGACCCAAAGTGTGTGTTTGGGGGTATTTTAATCAATGCATAATAGGGTCTGTGGCTCTGTTGTAGCTGTGAGAGCAAGTGAGTGGCTTTGAGGTAAATGTCTTCATTTGTGCCTGCTAAATTAGTCATGCACCAGGCATAATTAGAACAATCAGCAGCATCTGTCTGGGCACATGCAACTGGGTGATTGGCCATTAATCATCTCCTTCTCCTGCTTCTTCATTTTCCACTCCCAAATGAATCTTCACGGTCCTTTGTGGCCACCTACAGCATCTTTCTGATAAAACCATGAGCACCCAGAGAAGGGTAAATGAACCCTCTTTTAGCTGCCCAAACTATCATTCTGCCTGCACAAGCTTCTTGACCATAATGAATAAGAAACTGGGACCCTGAGAAAGGGGTCTGGGAATCATCCCTGAGGACTCCAGAAGGCTGGGAGAATTCTTGTGCACAAGAACAGAACAAACTATGGCAAGAAATACAAACTCTGAAGTACAGCATCAGTTCTTGATTCATGATCTTTATTGGACTCCAGCCAAACTGACACAGAAATGAACACAGAAAGTTGTCTTAATAGCTGTGGGATTGTGTAAAACTGGAGGGGCGGGAAGAAGAAACATACAACTGTCCCTAGCTGCTGACCCAGCTAGCGGCAGGGCAGCTAGGCCAGAGCTGTGTTGGTGCAGTGGCTCCTGCTCGATACCTTGTCTATAATTCTATGTCCAGATTAGGTTTTATCTTTTCACAGCATTAGCTCTGCCTGCGTTTCTGTAGTTAAATCAACATGGGTGAACCTATGGGAAAAATAAGGAGAGAAAAGGACGTGCTAATTCTCTCTGCAGACATGATACCTGAGCCCACAGTCCCTGTCACTGCACTGCCCACCACTGAGGTCTTTCCCAGTTGTTTGCCAGAGCCCACAGGATCCATGTCATTGTCACTGCTCTGCCTGAGCTCACTGCCAGCTGGTGTTTCTCACTTGCGGGAGGGGAGGAGAAGCACTGGTGCAGTCTGTAGCCTGTCATGCTCCTCCCACACCCCACTCACCCTGTGAGCTCTGGGCAGGGACAGCAATATCCTTTCTGCACATAAAGCGCTGGATTATGCAGCCCTTGCTCAGGGTGGGGAGCACTGACTGACATGGACAGTCCCACTGATCGCTGTGGGGCTACTCAGTGCTCACAGGGAGCAGGGGCTGCAAAATCCAGCTCACAGAATCTCTTCATGGAAGCAGCCTGATCTCAGCTCTCATTGCTGCATAGGCTTCTCACACCCCCTCCTCACAGGCCTAGGTTAGCCCAGATGCTGTGCTGGCCTAGGATAGGTGGCACACCATGCACTCTGCCCCAGACATAGACCTCCATGCTTCTCCACACCCCCTACATGGAGGCAGGAGGATGGTATGGATTTGGCTATACCTGCTTTCTACAACTCAAGGATTATTCTGTCAGGCAGCTAATGTAATGCAAATTTTTCAAAAAGGCTCTAGAGGCAACCCTGGCAATTATAGGCCAATTTGGAAGGAACTATTGTAAAAAAACAGAATGATTAGACACATAGATAAACATGATTTGCTGGAAAAGAGTCAATTGGCTTTTGTAAACAGAAGTCAGTCCTCACCAATGTATGAGAATTCTCTGAGGGAGTCAACAAGTCCGTGAATAAGGGGGATCCAGTGGATATAATGTATTTGAATTTTCAGAAAGCCTTTGACAAGGTCCCTCACCAAATGCTCTAAAGGAAACTAACTAGCCCTGAACTAAGAGGGAAGGTTCTTTCATAGATCAGTAACTGGTTGAACGATGGGAAACAAGAGTAGGAATAAACAATCAGAATTTTTCACAATGGAGACAGGTGAACAGCAGGGTTCCTCAAGGATCTGTACTGAGAGCTGTGCTGCTCAACATATTCATCAATAATCTGGAAAAGCGGATGAAAAGTAAGTGGCAAAATTTCCAGATGATACAAAATTATTCAAGATAGTTAAGTCCAAAGGACACTACCAGGAGTTACAGAGAGATCTCACAAAACTGAGTGACTGGGCAACAAAATGGCAGATGAAATTCAGCATTCACAAATGCAAAGTGATGCACATTGGAAAAAATAATCTCAACTATACATATATAATGATGGTTTCTAAATTAGCTGTTACCACCAAGAAAGAGATCTTAGCACCAGCATAGATAATTCTCTGAAAATTT
This sequence comes from Gopherus flavomarginatus, assembly GCF_025201925.1. NCBI lineage: Eukaryota > Metazoa > Chordata > Testudines > Testudinidae > Gopherus > Gopherus flavomarginatus. The sequence continues at coordinate 41,827,380 of NC_066621.1, read as the reverse complement.
CCACTCAATGAGCATGGGCTGTCGAAAAGGCAAATGGTGTGTTAGGAATTATTAGTAAAGGTAAAGAAAATAAAACAGAAAATATCATAATTCTACTATATAAATCCATGGTGCGCCCACACTTTAAATAGTGTCCAGTTCTGCTAGCCCAATCTCAAAAAGGATATAGTGGAACTGAAAAAGATTCAAAGGAGGACAACAAAGTTTATTAAGGGTCTGGAGCAGCTTCCATATGAAGAAAGACTAAAATGATTTGGGCTGTTCATCTTAGGAATGAGAGGGCTAAGAGGGATATGATAGAGGTCTCTAAAATCATGAATGGTGTAGAAAAAGTGAATGGAGGAGTGTTATGTACCCTTTCAGACAATACAAAAACTCATCCAATGAAGTTAACAGGCAGCAGGTTCAATACAAACCAGAGAAAGTACTTTTTCACACAATAAACAACTAACCTATGGAGCTCATTGTCATGGGATGATGTGATGGCAAAAATTATAACTGAATTCACAAAAGGACTGGCTAAATTCATGGCGGATAGGTCCATCAATTGCTCTTAGCCAAGACGGTCAGGGACACCCCTGCTCAGGGTGACCCTAAACCTTGGACTAGAAGAAGCCAGAAATGGAAGACAGGATGGATCACTCCATAATTGCCCTTTGTGTACACTCCTCCTGAAGTTCTGGTACAGGCCACTGTTGGACAAAGGATTCTGAAAAAGATGGACATTGGTGTGAACCAGTGACTCAGTGATTATATTCTTATTTTCTCTCTGTCTCATTCAGTGCACAGGATGGATGATGTTCTCTGAATGAGGAGCCACTGAATATTCTTTTCATCCTCCTCATTCTGGCCCCAGACCTTATTTCCCACATGCTATTCAAACCCTGCACTGAGTACAAAAAGACAGTTACCTTTTTCCAAACTGGTGTTCTTCAAGGTGTGTTGCTCCTGTCCATTCCATATTAGGTGTATGCGCTCGCCACATGCACCAGTGCTGGAAGCTTTTCCCTCAGCAGTATCCATAGGGGACTGGCTCTGGCGCCTCCTGGAATTGCGCCCGCATGGTGCGGTATAAGGGGCGCCGCCAGTTTCCCTCACCCTCAGTTCCTTCTTGCTGGAAACTCCGACAATGGGGAAGGAGGGTGGGTCATGGAATGGACATGAGTAACACATCTCAAAGAACTCCAGTTACGGAAAAAGGTAACTGTCTTTTCTACTTCGAGTGCTTGTGTAACCCACACACCTCTTGGGTGTGGTGTTCTGTCCCATCTAGTGCAACGAGATCACTTAGAGAGAGAGAGAGAGAGAGAAAATAAGTCTGCTCTACAGCCTTAGATAACAGCCAATTGGCCAAGAGATGCACTCTAATGGAATGGCATGAGAGGTGGCCATCCTGCAGCAAAAAACTTCAGGACCAGACTTCAAAGAGAAACTGCTGAGCTTCAGTTCATCTGCAAATTTGACACCATCAGCTCAGGATTCAACAAAGACTGTGAATGGCTTGCCAATTACAGAACCAGTTTCTCCTCTCTTGGTTTTCACACCTCAACTGCTAGAACAGGGCCTCATCCTCCCTGATTGAACTGACCTCGTTATCTCTAACTTGCTTGCTAGCACACATATATATACCTGCCCCTGGATATTTCCATTACATGCATCTGAGGAAGTGGGTATTCACCCACGAAAGCTCATGCCCCAAAACGTCTGTTAGTCTATAAGGTGCCACAGGATTCTTTGCTGCTTTTACAGATCCAGACTAACACGGCTACCCTCTGATACTCTAATGGAAGAGTGTGCCAGACCCTGGTTTCTGAGATGCAGCAGGTAGTCTAAGATAGACTGCACCAAAGAACGCAAGGGAGATATGCCACGCTTAGACGCCCAGCCGGAAAACCTCGTCCACCTAGCAAGGTAAGTCAGTCTGGTTGAGGGCTTCCAACTTCCCAGGAGGACTTGCTGGACCTCCTCCAAGCAGGTGCATTCCTCCAGGTTCAGCCATGGAGCATCCATGCCAAGAGGTGAAGAGATGTGATGTTGGGCTCCAGGAGCAGACCATGATCCTGTGGCAGAAGGTCCAGTTGTTTGGGAAGAGGCCAGGGAGGGCCCACTGCCAGATTCATGAGCATGCAGAATCAGTGCTGGTGTGGCCATGCTAGGGCAATCATGATAGCCTGTGCCATGTCCCTCCTGATCTTTACCGGGACTCCGCCGATGAGGGGGATTGGGGGGAACATTCACATCAGGCTCCCTGATCATGACAGGAGGAAGGCATCGGAGAGAGAGTCCTTGCCCAGACCTTGAAGAGAGCAAAACCAATGGCATTTTCTGTTTTGCCTGGTGGAAAACAGATCCACTTGGGGAGATCTCCATCTCTGGAAGATCATGGAGGCCACCTCTGGATGGAATGACCACTCGTGGTGAGAGAAGTCCCAGCTGACGTGATCCGAAAGCATATTCTCAATGCCAGGAGGTGACAAGCTTCCAGGTGGATGTCGTGGCTGATGCAGAAGTTCCAGAGACGGCGGGTGTCTTGGCAGAGAGCCGACGAGTGCACTCCCCCTTGCCTGTTGATGTAAAACATCGCGGCTGTGTTGTTCATCAGGACTCTTACCCTTTGCCTGACAGGTGAGGCAGGAAGACCCTGCATGCGAAGTGGACCACTCTGAGTTCTTTGATGTTTACATGTAGCGCCATCTCCTCCACGGACCCTGAGTCTGGGGATCACCGAGGTGTGCACCCCAGCCAAGGTCCGAGGCGTGTGACACCAGCTCGACAGAGGGAGGGGGGTATTGAATGGAGTTCCCTTCAGACTTCCTCCCAACTGGTCCACCATTGCAAAAAGGTAAGTATTGCTGGGAGAATGGTCCGGCGATGAAGAGGAGGAGGCCAGTGCTGTAGGATCTGCCCTGTCCCCCAGAGGGGCGGTGGGCTGTTTCTCCAGGACCTAATGAGCCGGGGGCAGGGCCCTGCATCTGGGGGGGAGGATAGGATGCTGAGGCCGATGGCCTCTGCAAGGCCCCTGATACCGATCGGGTGACCTGAGGAGGCTGGGTAAACCCCCAAGAGTTCCAGGGATACCAAAGCATCTGCCACTGTCCCTGTGGCCATAGGGGCAATTGCAGTGCCAAAGCTGTGGGTGGTACCACCAGAGTTAGAACTTGCCCCAGTGCCAAGGATCCCTGCTTGGTGCCAGCATCAGAGGCGGAGTGGTCACTGTCTGGCAACCAAGATTGGGAGGACCGGCGGTCTTCCCCATGCGGTGCCGACTGCTGTGTCCCAGTGTGGACTTGTCTGAATGGGACAAGTCCGTGTCACAGGACCTTGGGGACCAGCGGTGATCAGCAGATTAGCATCGGTAACCCGGGATTAACACCTCATACTGCTCCACTGGTACTGGGATCTGGAGCAGGATCGACAGCTAGACTGGACCCGCTGATGAGAGGATCTCTGTGACAACAGGGATCCGTGTGACTGAGATTGGTGCCGGTGGTCCAGTGACTGGTGATTCTGCTCACACAAGCGGGCTTGTGAGTGGTGACGAGGCACTACAGGTCTGCGTCAGGTTTCCAGTGGGCTACGCCTGGAGTCTCACTGCTGGTGCCCAGAGTCCAGGGACCGGAGAGGTGTTCGCTGAGTCTGCCTCCCAATATCCGAGGTGTGGTGGCTTCGTGCTGGTGACTGCTTGTGGGAGGGACCCTTCAATGAGGAGCAAGGTTGCTAGGGCGGGGATGCTCAAAAGGATCCAAGGCAGGCTTTCCCCTGGACCATGACACGGCCTGAGCTGGTCACAGATCACAGAGTATCCACCGCCTGTGGGAAGGTAGGACAGTACCTGGCACCTGTGGAGACTCACCCTGTTGCCCCTGATGTTGAGAGATGCGATGGTGTAGGTCTGATTGCGGGAGTTAAGGATACTTGCAAGTGCCTAGTCCTGGGTGGGGACTTTAACACTGCCCTTGACTCGTGTGGCTCCACTGGCAGACAGACTTGCCAGGCCTCCACAGACATCTTCAGGGAGATCATTGACCATCCCTTCCTGCCTGAAGTCTGGCATGACCACCTGGATGATTACACTACCATCACCTATGCCTGGGTGGAGGAGTCTCAGTCATGGCACTCCTGCTTGGACTGCATCTACATCTCCTGTTTTACCATTGTGACAGACCCAGACCAGTGGGGTACAGGAGTCTGGTAGAGGGCAACTGGATGAGTAGTTTTCTGTTTCCTGAGTGACCAGAGCAGGGGCTGCACTAGAGTAATCAGGAACCTGCTAGAACCAATTAAGGCAGAGAGGCTGATTAGGTCACCTGCAGCAAATCAAGGCAGGCTAATCAGGGCACCTGGGTTTAAAATGGAGCTCACTCCAATCAGGTGAGGAGTAGCCAGAGGAGAGGAAGTGCGTGTGAGGAGCTGGGAGCAAGAGGCACAAGGAGCTGAGAGTGAGAGGGTGTGCTGCTGGAGGACTAAGGAGTACAAGCGTTATCAGACTCCAGGAGGAAGGTCCTGCGGTGAGGATAAAGAAGGTGTTTGGAGGAGGCCTTGGGGAAGTAGCTCAAGGAGTTGTAACTGTCATGCACCTGTTACAGGAGGCACTATAGACAGCTGCAATCCACAGGGCCCTGCTCTGGAACCCGGAGTAGAGGGTGGGCCCGGGTTCCCCCCAAACCTCCCAACTCCTGATCAGACACAGGAGGAGTTGATCCAGACTGTGGGGAAGATCACTGAGGTGAGAAAATCTGCCAATAAGCGCAGGACTCACCAAGGTAGAGGAGGAACTTTATCACACCATCTTGCAGGCCCACTCCTCCAAGATATGGACAGCCCACTTCTGAGATCACCACATGGTGGCTGTGATGGTTGTTTTAACACCTGAGTGGCCAGGGCCTGCCTACTGGCATTTTAAGAAGAGCCTGCTGGAGGAGTGGGCTTTGTAGCATCCTTCTGAGAGTTCTGGCTGGAGGGGGCAGGGGCATGCCTTTCCCTCCGTGCTGCGGTGTTGAGATACGGGGATGGTGCATGTTGGGCTCCTCCTCCGTGTCTGCACCCAGGTGGCCAATTGGAAGAGGACACAATAATAGAACAGTCGGAGTGGGAGGTTATAGAGATGGAGTGGTACCTGGCTGTTTGTCCTAGGGATCCATCCCTCTGCAGGGAGTGTCAGGAAAAACAGGACAAACTCCAGGCCCTCAACAACCATTGGGCCCAAGGCACTTTTGTTTGGTCATGTTTCTAGCTCCTTATGGAGATGGATTGCAGCCCCTGCTTCACCTATGCCTGGAGAAGAAGAGGGGTGCCAAAAAGCACATCACCTGCCTCCTGGAGGATCTTATAGAACTGGTGGAGATACAGGAAAGGGCAAGGGCTTTCTACTCCAACCTCTTTTCCCTGGATCCAACCAATGCTCACAAGTGTAGGGTCCTGTTGGATGAATTCCCCCTGGTCAGCGTGGGCAATGGGGATTAGCTGGAGCTTCCTTTCACTCCGACCAAGTGCTCAGAAACCATCTATCTGATGCTGACCAACTGGTCTCCAGCCATTGAAAGGCTGACCTTGGAGTTCTACTGAATGTTCTGAGACGTCCTTGACCTGGACCTTGCCATCATCTGGGCCAAGTCCCTGGGAAGCAAGGTGCTCCCCCTGTCATGAAGGAGGGCCTGCTCGCTCTGCTACAGAAGAATGAGGACCTCCATGATCTGAGGAATTGGCATCCAGTTTTCCTAAGGTCATAGCGAAGGCCATCCCGCTGCTGCTGAAGTCTGAGCTGGCAGACGCGATCAACCCCGACCGGACCTACATTGTCCATGGGTAGACCATCCTCAGCAACCTCTAGCTGGTCCGGGACTTCCTTCATCTCAGTGAGCTGGACCCACAGATGGTTCTGCTGGTGTATGCTCATGACATACTCCTTGTGGCCCAGGAGCTGGGAGACCTGGTGCAGGTGGAACCTTGCAAAGTCATGTAATCAGAGGCCTCCTCTGCTCAGGTCAAGTGGGTCAAGAGTTGTGACCTGATGGTTGGGGACAGGTACAAGGGTGCCATTTAGTGAGGGGAGGGGAGGGCTGAAGCCCCTCCTCCCCCCGCAAATTTCATACCCTAGTTGGGAGCAACACTGCTTGCTCTGTCCTCTCCCTCCAACTCAACTCACCAGCCCGGAGCAATGTGGCTTACTCTTCTCCCCACCTTGGGCTGGCTATTTTTTGCTCAGCCAATAGGAGTGCAGAAGTGTATCTGACAAAGCCAATAGCAGTCCTGGGAGCCTCTGCTGCACTATTTTCAAATTCATTTTCTTGAAACAGACAGGATCAGCATCCAGGGAGTGGTCAGGGGAGGGAAGGTTGGAAGATGCTTGCCGCAGATTTCAATCTGATCTGCCTCATACCTTCGCATGTTGACATGTTACAAAGGCAGGAGCAAGCCCCTTGTGACACCAGTAGACACAGGCCTCCTCAGGCAGGGGCGGGTGCTGCTGCCCCAGGCACAGTCAGGGGATAATTATCGCCAGACAGCCCAGCTTTGGAAGTTTCAGGCTGCAAGAGCAGTGCTGAAGGATGACCACCTGAGATCTTTCCCTGCTGTCAAGAAACAAATATGTTCTGTCACACAACAAACATTGTTTAAATTACACTTAAAACTTTCCTGTTTTTTCCAACTCTATAATTTTTTGGAGGAATGGCAGTACCCCAGTGTGACGATCTAGTCTACCATTTAGTCCCACTTGTCTGTAAGAGTCTTTCTTTTGCCTACAATGGGTTTTGGGTCAGGTTACCAGGTAGGGCCATATAGGCTGTTACACACAAATGCTGATTCCTCTGTGAATGCCTTGACCTTACCAAAACTCCCCAGGGTTGCATTGTTCCAGGGCCTTTTTCCTAGAACACCTTTTGTGGAGCTGCTGCTCCTTAATATATGTGCAGAATGATACAAGCAATTGCTTGTATCCCTTAAGCAGCCATTTTATAGCTGTGTTCTGCTGTGGTATATCTCCTTGTCTTTCAACTGGTAAGTAATCTTAGCTCCTGTTTACTTACTCTTTAATATTTCTGAGGTTGGCAGAGTCTCACAAAATTGAGTACTACCCGTGAATTTCATTGAAGTGATGTTAACTCTCTCAAATCCTTCCAACTTAATCCTTTGTATTTATCATAACTATTTGTCACTATCCCCTATTTTATAAGGAAGGCCAAAATAGAGTGTGTTGCTGCTCAGAAAAATGTTTATTTAAAGCAAGCCCTACCTGAAGAGAGTGAGGGCAGAATTTCTGTGAAAGATTAATTGTTGTTTAGAGAAACTCCTGAAAGGGGGAAACAGCCCAGAGGTGTCAGCCAGATCCTCAAGCCTGCAGGAGCAGCGACTCCTGGACACTGATGATGTCATGAGAACATTTTCTAAAGTTCTGAATGGGCATTCTCTCCTCTGTGCTGATAGGCTGCTTGCTCCAGTTCCCTCCTTCACAATCTTTTCACATCAGCCTCACTCTACAGATGCCCTTCTTACCCTCCCAATTCCTCCATTTCCTCGTCTCGCTTGTTGTGTCTCCCCACCCCCACCCTTCTCCTGTAATTCTAGTTAGCTGATCCATGCCTAACTCTACCAACACCAAAACAAAACAAATTAAATTTGTGGAACTAACATGCCTTTTGCTGCTGTGACATTGTTCTCACCAATCATATGTTACACCACCTTCCCTTATACTGTGTTTGTATTGTCTATTTAGATTATAAACTCTGTGTTTGTTCAGTGCCCGACACAATGGGGCCACTTTCTTGACTGGTCCCTAGGGTGTTTCTGTAATAAGCATGATATTAATTAATTAATTAATCTCCTGACAGCAGAGGAATTCGGGATTCCTGGCTTCAGTTCCAGGTTCAGGAGGGGCGGGTGCTTGATCTACATGTAGGATAACAGACCAATTAGTTTGTTAGCAGGTATAGGATTCTTCTGCTCCTGTTCTCACCTCCCTCTCTGATCCTATCCTACCCACATCCATGCCTATGTAGCCCTCCCCTCTTTCTGTTCCTTTCCATCCCCTGCCCCTGGCTTCTGTCCCTTTCCATTGTGCTTCCCTGCTTCACTGGCTCCTGTTTCCCACTGTTCCCTACTCCCTTCTGGTTACTGTCCACACTCCCACTTTGCTTCTCCTCACCCTCTGGTTCCTCAACTCTCTTCTCATGTTCTCTCACCTCATGTCTCACCTCTCTGAATTCTATGTCAGGCACCTTCCTCCTTCTCCTCATGGACTTGGAGCCATTGGACATGGGGGCATTGGGAGCACAGGAGAGATGGTCTCCCTGCTCTCAGTTCTGATGCCTGACACCTCAGTGGCCCAAACGAGTACTTGCACAGGAAGTCCTGATCAACCTTTGCAACCCCAGGATGGAGCATGCTGAGTTGCTCTGTGGAGACAGCATGTGCACAGTCCAGTAACAGGTAGAAGCTGTGAGGGGTTGGAACATGCTCAGTGCACATGGAATCTTCAGAGATTTTAGCAGCTAAATAACAATTATCTTGTGTATGCAGTGTTTTTCTATCGGTGCTGATACTAGGGTATTAGAGAGACAAGGTGGGCAAGGTAATATCTTTTATTGGACCAACTTCTGTTGATGAGAGAGACAAACTTTCGAGCTACACAGAGCTCTTCCCTCAGAGTACCTTTCCTAGACCTGTAGAAGAGCAGGGGAAGTGCAGCCCAGTGGTAACTGCTAGAGTAAGGGGTAGGGGAAAGGGAAGTGGATGTGGTGGTGGTTGCTTTGAGAAGGGAAATCACTGACACAGGGAGTCATTGATAGCAACTGGTGTTTTCTCTCCTCTGAAGGGTGTGTAATGGGGAGTGGCACCTGCTCATCATCAAGAGAGAAGGGAGAAGCTAAACATCATGGATAGTGGGAATAAAAGAAGAAAACAACAAAACCTGAGATGAGTCCTATCCATCTGCATACTGCCAGGCAGAGCTTTGAGGCCTTGTTTGAGGACTCAGGGGGATAGATGGTGTCAGAAGCAACTCAGCCCTCCAGGCACTTTGTCTGATGTACTTGAGAGAGGATAGGGAGCCAGTCGTTAGAAGTTAGGGGCATTAACTCTAGTGGTGGACAGCTGCTGCAAAAGGAGGCTGATTTTGCTGTTCATTCTGCTGGTGATTTGGGAGCAGATTTTCAGGAGATCCCAGGTTCCAGGGTTCAGGTCTTTTGAAAATCTGGGAAAAAGTGTCACAGTGGGAGCAGCTGAGTGTAGAGCTCTTTTGAAAATCTGGCCTCAAGTCCCCAGAGTTTTCCTGGATCTCACAGGTATGGGATGGGCCTTCTGCCTTGAGAGAAGAAGAAACAAGCAGAAATGTGTTCAAACAGAAAAGAGAAAAGACACAGTTTTCTCCACAAGTGTTTTTTAATAAGCCTAGCATTGGCATCTGCTCTTACCTGCCCTGTTTGTAACTGTAAACACACATCCCTTTTCCCAGCAGAGTGCATTTCAAAAGGTATTTAATGAAACTGGTGATTTCTCTGAGCAGATACCAGCTTCAGCCCCAGCCCCAGCCCTGGGAATTTCAAAAGCTGGCACCACGATGGATGGGGCTTAGATGGCGTTGATTAGAATCCTCAGTGTCCTGGGGCCCATTTTGTTTTTATTCATTGTACATGAAAATTTATGTGTCAAAAGTCATTAAAATGCTCTAGCTTGCAGCATTCTTTTTAAAGGATAAGAGAGCATTTTAGTAAATGCATTTTAATTAAGAGTTGGTTTTAAAAAATTATACCAAGGTGCTGGGGAGTTGGTTATCTTGAGTAGGCGCAGCTATATTTACATTTCCAAAGCTGGCAGGTCAGGCACATATACAGAGTCCTTCCTGTAAGTGATGGAAAGAGACTTAATTTTCAGATTGTTCTTGCACGACACACTATACCTCAGAATAGCACCGTGTAACCCCGATATTCATCATTCACGTATGGTTGTGATGTTTCATAGAGGGCATGTCATGTGAGGTATCATATGAGAGGTCATGATCAACTGAAACCTGCCCAATTATGTATATCATTAGTGTGTATGAAGTTATGAGATTTTGCTGTGTGATTCTTGCTGAAATGTGTTGTAAATTCGAGAATCTCTGCTGCCAGGTGGGTGTTAACCGACCATTAATTAACTCTAGGACTCAGTTGCACAATTCCACACAATGGGTGTTTACTTGATCACTATGACTCAACAAAGCCTATCAGGTATGCAATCACTATGATGCAGCAAAGCCCACCAGGACAATTCTTGGCGAGTGTCTTGTAGGCACATAGACTAAGAATATAAAATAGGGGACAGTGTCATCACGCTTTGGCCTTTCTCCTCTCCCACCTACGCTGGAAGCAACAAGGATGCTGAGAACACAAGAACTTCAACACAGGAGACTAGTTCCAGGTTCAAGGAAGAAACTTCTGTATTATGAACTGTAACATCTAGTGAGGTGAGAAAACTGCTTGATCTAAATACTGCCTACTGTTTTAACGTTTAAGATTTAGATTTAATTGGGATTAGTCCTGCTTTGAACAGGGGGCTGGACTAGATGACCTCCTGAGGTCTCTTCTAACCCTAATCTTCTATGATTATGTGATTGTGTGTTTACCTTTTATTTTCTTGGGTAACTACCTCTGACCTGTTATGCCTACCACTTATAATCAGTTAAACTCTATCTGTCTGTAGTTAATAAATCTGTTTTATATTTTACCTAAAACAGTGCATTTTGCTTGAAGTGCTTGGGAACTTTCAGCTCAGGTTATAAAGCCTAGTGCATGTCCTCTCCACATTGAGGGAGAGGCGGACTGGGTAATAAACTCACACTGGTCAGGCTTCTGACTGGGGCAAGACTGTACAGCACTGGGGAGCAAGACTGAGGAACTCGGGGGGGAATTGGCTGGAGCCTCTCTATTGTTGGTTTACGAGTGGCTGGGAGAAGCACTCATGTTGGGTGTGTCCCTGCCTGTGGATGTCTGTGTAAGAGCAGAGGTGAAAGTAAGCCGTACGGAGCAGGGGCAGCTTCAGGCCCCAGCACGCCAAGGGGCGGCTTGCCTGCAGAATGTCCACTGGACCTGTGGCTTCGGTGAACCCTCTGCAGGCACGCCATGGAAGGCAGCCTGCCTGCCGTGCTTGGGGCGGCAAAATTCCTAGAGCCGCCCCAGTACAGTGTACCAGCAAGAGCCTGTGCACTGTACCGGAGCGGATCAGCTTCCCCGGCAGCAATTTAAAGGGCCTGGGGCTCCCAGCAGCAACTGGAGCCCTGGACCCTTTAAATTGCCACCAAAGCTCTGCTGCCAGAGCCCTGGGGAAGCAGTGGGGCTCAGGCAGTGATATAAAGGGCCCGGGACGCCTGCTGCAGCTACCGCCCTGAGCACTTTAAATCATCCCCGGAGCCCTGGGGTAGCGGCGGCGAGGCTCCAGCAGCTATTTAAAGGGTCCGGGGCTGGGCAGCTGCTACAGCCACTGCCCTTAAAATAGCTGCTGGAGCCTTGCTTTCGCCTCCCCCGGGCTCTGGGGACAATTTAAAGAATCCGAGACTCCGATAGCTGCAGCAGAGATCCCAGGCCTTTTAAAATCATCCCCGGAGCCTGCCAGAGCCCTGGGGTAGTTGTGGCGGGACTCTGGTGGCGATTTAAAGGGCCAGGGGCTCAGACAGCGCTACAGCCTTGGGCCCTTTAACTTGCCGCCGGCGCATAGTTGCCGCTACCCCAGGGCAATCCGGGGAAGATTTAAAGGGCCCGGGTGGTAGTGGCAGCCAGATCCTCGGGCCCTTTAAATCATCACTCGAGCCCCTGGCTGCCACTGCTACTCTGGGGCTCCTCCAACGCAGCTTGGGTGGCGATTTAAAGGGCTCAGGGCTCCCACTGCTGTACCCACTGTGGCCCTTTAAATCGCCACCTGAGCCCCACAGCTGGAGCTCTGGGGTAGCAGAGGCTGGGATCTGGTGGTGATTTAAAGGGCCAGCAGCTCCCAGCTGCCTTTACTGCAGTGAAGCCCCAGGCCCTTTAAACCTCCGCCAGAGACTGGGGCCCCCTCTGATGATGATTTAAAGTGCCTGGGATTCCACAGCAGTAGTAGCAGCTCGAGCCTCAGGCCCTTTAAATCACCCCCAGGGCTCCTAGCCAGGCCCTTTAAATCACCCCCAGGGCTCCTAGCCGCCTCTGCAGCTGGTAGCTCCAGGGGTGATTTAAAGCACCTGGGTATTTAAAGGCTCCACCTCTTCCGGTTGAGGCCTGCCCCCGCAAGGACTCCAGAGTACCAGTAAGTCCCTTAAGTTACTTTCACCCCTGTGTAAGAGCCATACCTGCCAGAGTTTTGTAGTTTGTCACAGAATCACAGTGTGAGAGGGAACTCAGGCTGGTGGGACAGAGGGCTCAGCGGTACACCAGTTCCAGATTGTACCCCAGGAACTTCTTCACACCTTGTAACAGTAGAGAGCAGACACCAACTATGCACCCTGTTGAGCATGCATAAATGCATAAAGGAGGCCAAATGTTACTTACACCAGACTCTCTAATTTGCAATTTGGATGTTTCAGTCCCTTACACAGTAGCCGCACTCCAGAATCTCCCAGTTCAGGATCTCTGAGCATCAGCTTTCTCAGGCTCTGGTTGGTTCTGAGAACAGTGGCAAGAGTTCCACCGCCAGGGGCTGTGACACCACACTTGTCCAAGCTGCAGAAGAGAAAAGCAGAGAAGGAGGATCACGGTGTGAACTGGGATTGTCACAGCTTTTCTGATAAGTGACTCCACCCACCAGCCCCTCTGCCGGACCAATCACCATCGAGAATGAACCAGAAGTCCTGCTATAGACTCTGTCCCAAGCACATCCCCTTATCCAGTGAGAAACAAGGAGTGTGTGGGACTTCCTGTCTAAACCCCAACAGTTACCTTTTACCATTAACCAATCAACAGTGAGAATGGCCTAGACACCTCAAACCTCCCCACATCCGGCCCCTATTCGTTTTTTGTCCTAACATAGTCCTCCCAATTTTTCCAGCCTAGCTGTTCGGCTACATTTTGCTGCTCTTGGTTTGACATTTTACGCAGGGCTTCTTTGGGGATCCCTTTGTTAAGAAGGAAGCCAAATAATGCCCATTCAGCTTTAGTTCGCTCAGGATATTTTTGGGGATTAAACTGACTTTTTGGAGGGTTTTTTGGTGGTGAATCAACTGGGAGAACAACAGGCGGGGGTGGCAGTATCAACTTAATTTTACTAACCACTTCAAATAACGTTAAGATGGGTCTGCGAACGGCCGCATGCAAGTGCAGCATGGCACCGGTGTCAGCTCCAGGGGCAGCTTCTAATGCCAAATTAACCGCCTCTGCTGAGACAGGAATTTGGGTGGGATCAGTAACATGTATAAAGGGTGTGGCCACCAATTGCTGTTGAATAGTTAAATTAAGTGGATTTTGTATTGGATCCCACAGGGCTATGGAAGCTCCTGCAATTGCCCATATTAGATCGTGTGGAGTAACTAAGGTTCCCGGAGGGATATATAATCCTTTAAAACTGCCTTTCATTGCTAAAATGGCAGCTGCCAGGGTGGTAAGTGGCCAAATGCGATTATTTAATAAAGGGTGACCCAGGAAGCCTCGTGCCCAATTGGCCGTTTTGGCTAAGGTGCCGGCCTCCTTGCGGTCCACCAATTCTGCTCCGTGTTCTAAGGCTGGCCGCCCGACCCAAACCATGGGTGCCTCGTTGGCTTTTCGTTGCGTTTCCTTTAAAAACTCTTTAAGTTCGGCCTTAGTACGTGTTCACAGTTCAGTAACCTGCATGGTGTTGCCTGTTTGTGCATCTATTTTAGTTTTAGTTATTGCAATAGGCAAAGCTTCTGCTACGGTTTCAGATTCTGCAAATTCTGGGGCTGTTGGCAGAGCTGGATACAGAGGAGTTTTAGGAGCTTCATATGGGGGTGGCAAAATTTTCCGAGAGGGACTCGGGGGTAGGGGTAGTGATGGGCTCTACCTTTTCTGTCTTCTCATTATTACCTTTAGGAGAGCCTGGGGCTGCCTGTTTAGCTGCAAACATTGTGCCTCCATGGAGGACAGAACACAGATCGAGGGCCTTGCATATCATGCTAAACAGGACGGTGGAAACATCCTCAGATTTATATTCATCGGGTCGCAATTTTTTGGTTTTCTTAATCAAATTTAATTCTTTTATCATTTGGCATAATAATTTATGTGCCAGATCAGCAGGTATTACCCGAGGTGGGGGAATTAATTTGGAAACGGTGCCTCCAGATTTTTTAACAATGCGGCTACATTCTCTCCAAAGTTGAGAGGGATCTGCAGCACCGAGGTTTTCCACAGTCTCCATGCACTGAGGCTGCAGGGAACAATCGGCTGGCTGACTCCTAAAGCTCGGGTGGCACCGAAGGAGGCATCCCATATCTGCCAGGGTTAATGGTACAGTATAACCTTTTAGAGTTTTGCCCGAGCCAACAGAACAGATCCATTCTATTTTTGGATTAGTCGAATTTTGGCTAGTAAGAAGGTGAAACTGCAAATGTTGGAACTGTTCAGTTTCATTATCTGCGCGATCTGCAGTGTGCCACGGGCATGGCCCAACCTCCATGCATCCTGTTCGTGACGCCATGTAGATTGCCACGTACTTTTAGGGGCGAAAGAAAAATGCAGACCTGTTATTTACCAGGCTGCACGTGGCAATAGACTGTATAGGTAAGGGATGCAAGGAGGGTCTGGGTCACGATGCAAAGTGCAGGCACGCACACAACTAAAATTAATTAATTAGAAGTTTTATTGGGGATAGTTACAAGGGGTAGGGGAGCAGCGTTTGATTAGCTAATAGGGTTAATGGAACTTAAAACATACAATGGCTAAAGTATTTACTATTAAACTATATTTATAAACAAAGATGCAGTAAACAATATTTATAAACACGGATGCAGCACTTAGTAATAACCAATACTTACGAATACAAACCAACTCATAACGACCGGCAAACGTCGAAACTCTGCTTAAAACACGTGAGCTGAGAGAGGCTTCGAGGTGATCAGGCTCGGTTACGGGTGTGCACAAGGTACACAGGATTCGTTTTTCTTTCTCCTCTTCTGCCTGCACATGGCAGATCAGCCTAAAATACCCACTATGACATCATAGAAGTGTCATAGGGGACGGGGCCCAAAAACTGTGTGTGTTCGTTTCTGATTGGTACAAGCAAAGTTTACACCAAGTAGGGGAGCAGGTGCCTGAAAGTCTGGCTTCGCCCCCAAAAGGTGAGGAAATGCATATAGTTCAGAATGCCTTTAACACTGACTGACAAAGGAAGAGGCCAGGGCAATACCGGTATGGGCAAGTCTTTTAGGATGCAGACAGGAACTTATCTTAACAGAAAACAGACATGTCATTTACCTGACGTGCCTACTTCATTGTGAAAAATTGGAATGCCTAGATATCAGGAGCAAGTGTTAAATCTCTAGAAGATCTGTCTTTCCTAATGCAAATGGAGAAGTTCTTAGAAGGTGTTTCTGAGGAAATAGAAAGGTACATCCTAGATGGGAAGCCCAAAACTGTAACCAGGATGGGGGAGATTGGAGCCAAATGGGTGGAAGTGACAGAAAAGGAAAAAAAACTAGTAGCAGTTGCAGCGAATATCAGAGAGGGCAAGCCGAAACCAAACCCTATCACCGGGGGCAACCCAAGGCCCCACCTACAACCCAAGGAAAGCCCCAGACACCTTATTGTCCCACCACACCAATCTCCAGCAACCCACCTCGGCCCAGTGACCAGCCAGCTGGGCAATGTTTTAAATGTAATGAGCTGGGGCATGTGAAGGCCAACTGCCCCAATAACCCCAACCGACTGCAGTTCATTACTTCGGAGTCATACCCAAGGTCCTCAGGCCCAGCTGCCTCCCAGGTATCCTCAGAGTGAAGGGAAACTGTGACTGTGGGCAGGAAGAAGGTTATCGCATGGAGGGACACTGGAGCACAGGTGTCAGTTATCACCAATCCTTAGTGGACCCCAAATTCATCAACCCAGAGGCCCAAGTGATGATTCACTCATTCATGTCAAAATCTGTAAACTTGCCTACAGCTAAGTTCCCTGTCCAGTACAAGGGCTGGTCAGGAATGTGGACTTTTGCAGTCTATGATAATTATCCCATCCCCATGCTGCTGGGGGAAGACTTGGCCAACCATGTGAAGCTAGCCAAGAGGGTGGGAATGGTCACTCGCAGTCAGGCTAAGCAAGCTTTCATCCCCATCCTTGTTCCTGAGCTGTTCATCAGGGCCCTTTCTGTGTTACCAGAAACCTAGACAGAGGTGGTGGAACTAGATCCCCTGCCAACAACTGCAATAGCCATAGTGGATCCAGTCCCAAAGACCCAGCCAAAGCCTGTCCCAGAACCAGAACTGGCGAAGCAACCAGCACCAGAACCATTGCCAACAATGAGTCCAGCACTTGCAAACCCATCTACAACTTCAACACCAGAGGACACCATTGACCCTGCACTGGCAGAAGCTGCAGATACCCCTACACAAGAGGCTCAACCAGAGCCTGAAATACCACATTGTGCACCAGTGGAAAGTGGTTCACAGTCAACAAAAACAGCCCCATATCCTGCATCGCTTCCAGAGGAGCCAAGCCCAGGTCCACAATCCAGTGAGGAACTGATGTCTCCAGCATCAAGGGAACAGTTCCAGGTGGAACAGGAAGCAGAAGAAAGCCTCCAAGGAGCTTGGACGGTGGCACAGAGCACCCCACCACCTCTCAGCTCTTCTAACTGATCCCAGTTTGTTGTAGAACAAGGACTTTTATACAAGAAAACTCTTTCTGGTGGGCATAAGAAGGGCTGGCATTCTCAGCGACAGTTGGTAGTTCCAGCTAAATACTGGGTAAAGCTCTTGAGCTTAGCCCATGATCATCCTAGTGGCCATTCTGGGGTGAACAGAACCAAAGACTGTTTGGGGAAGTCCTTCCACTGGGGGAGAATGGGCAAGAATGTTTCTACTTATGTCTGTTTTTGTGAGGTATGCCAAAGAATTGGAAAACCCCAAGACCAGGTCAAAGCCCCTCTCCAGCCACTCCCCATAATTGAGGTCCCATTTCAGTGAGTAGCTGTGGATAATCTGGGTCCTTTCCCAAAGAAGACACCCAGAGGAAAGCAGTACATACTGACTTTCATGGATTTTGCTACCCGATGGCCGGAAGCAGTAGCTCTAAGCAACACTAGGGCTAAAAGTGTGTGCCAAGCAGTGACAGACATTTTTGCCAGGGTAGGTTGGCCCTCTGACATTCTTATGGATTTGGGAACTAATTTCTTGGCAGAGACCTTGAAAAACCTGTGGGAAGCTCATGGGGTGAACCAGTTGGTTGCCACCCCTTACCACCATCAAACCAATGGCCTGGTGGAGTGGTTTAATGGAACTTTGGGGGCCATGATACGTAAATTCGTAAATGAACAGTCCAATGATTGGGACCTAGTGTTGCAGCAGTTGCTTTTTGCCTACAGGGCAGTACCACATCCCAGTTTAGGATTTTCACCGTTTGAACTTGTGTATGGCCATGAGGTTAAGGGGCCATTACAGCTGGTGAAGCAGTAATGGGAGGGGTTTATTCCTTCTCCAGGAACTAACATTCTAGACTTTGTAAGTAGCCTACAAAACACCCTGCAAGACTCTTTAGCCCTTGCTAAAGAAAACTTAAAAGAGGTTCAGGAAGAGCAACAAGCCCGGTATGATAAACATGCCAGAGAGTGTTCCTTCAAAGTAGGAAATCAAGTCATGGTCTTAAAGGCACTCCAGGCCCATAAGATGGAAGCGTCGTGGGAAAGGCCATTCACGGTCCAAGAGTGCCTGGGAGCTGTTAACTATCTTATCATATCCCCCACCTCAAATATAAAACCAAAGGTATACCGTGTTAATTCTCTAAAGCCCTTTTATTCCAGAGAATTAAAGGTTTTCCAGTTTACAGTCCAGGGAACAGATAACGTGGAGTGGCCTGAAGGTGTCTACTATGAAGGAAAATTTGATGGTGGTGTGGGAAGAGGTGAACCTTTCCATGACCCTGGGACATATTCAGCTGCAGCAGATCAAGGAGCTGTGCACTAGCTTCACCCCAATGTTCCCAGCCACTCCAGGATGGACTGAACGGGCATACCACTCCATTGACACAGGTAATGCTCACCCAATTAGAACCCCACCCTACCGGATGTCTCCTCACACCCAAGCTGCTCTAGAACGGGAAATCCAGGACATGCTACAGATGGGTATAATCTGCCCCTCTAACAGGGCATGGGCCTCTCCAGTGGTTCTAGTTCCCAAACCAGATGGGGAAATATGCTTTTGTGTGGACTACCATAAGCTAAATGCTGTAACTCGTCCTGAAAACTATCCAATGCCACGCACAGATGAGCTATTGGAGAAACTGGGACGTGCCCAGTTCATATCTACATTAGCTTTAACCAATGGGGTACTGGCAACTACTGCTAGATGAACCTGCCACGGAAAGGTGCCTTCATCACCCATGCAAGGGTGCATGAATTTAATGTGCTTCCTTTCGGGCTGCAAAATGCACCCGCCACCTTCCAGAGACTTGTAGATGATCTCCTAGCAGGACTGGGAGAATCTGCAGTTGCCTACCTCGATGATGTGGTCATTTTTTCTGTTTCATGGGCAGAACACCTGGAGCACCTGGAAACAGTCTTCCAGAGCATCAGGCAGGCAGGACTAACTGTTAAGGCTAAAAAATGTCAAATAGGCCTAAACGGAGTGAGTTACCTTGGACACCAAGTGGGTCAAGGAACTATAAACCCCCTACAGGCCAAAGTGGATGCTATCCAAAAGTGGCCTGTCCCAAAGTCAAAGAAACAGGTCCAATCCTTCTGAGGCTTGGCCGGATATTATCAGTTATTTGTACCACACTACAGCCAAATCTCTGTCCCACTGACAGACCTAACCAAAAAGAAACAGCCAAATGCAGTTCAGTGGACTGATGAGTGTCAGAAGGCCTTTAACCAGCTTAAGGCGACACTCATGTCGGACTCTGTGCTAAGGGCCTCAGACTTTGACAAACCGTTCCTAGTAACCACTGATGCATCTGAGCATGGTGTGGGAGCAGTTTTAATACAGGAAGGACCGGATCAAAAATTCCATCCTGTCGTGTTTCAAAGCAAGAAACCGTCTGAAAGAGAAAGCCACTGGTCAGTCAGTGAAAGGGAATGCTACGCCATTGTGTACACACTGTAAAAAGCTACGCCCATATGTTTGGGGACAGTGTTTCCAACTACAAACTGACCATGCTGTGCTAAAGTGGCTTCATACCACTAAGGGAAATAACAAAAAACTTCTTTGGTGGAGTTTAGCTCTCCAAAATTTTGATTTTGAAATACAACATATTTCAGGAGCTTCTTACAAAGTGGCTGATGCACTCTTTCATGAAAGTTTCCCAGAATCAACTGATTAAAAATTGTTCTTGGAATGTGGGACATATTGTTAGTTTTTATATAATCAGTAGTAAGTCTAAAGGTGCATGTGTCTTATTAACTCTGTTTTCTCCTAAAACTCCAGGAAGAAATCACAGCCAGTGTGGAACTGGCTGTCCAACACTATCTGTAATTTAGGGGGCATGTCATAAGTATGAAGGGAAGGGTAACAACCCTCCTGTGTACAACACTGTAAAATCCCTCCTGGCCAGAAACTCCAAAATCCTTTTACCTGTAAAGGGTTAAACTGAGGTAACCTGGCTGACATCTGACCCAAAGGACCAATAAGGGTACAAAATACTTTCAAATCTTGGTGGGGGAAAGGCTTGTGTTTGTGTAGTCTTTGTTCTGGGGGTTGTTTGCTCTTGGGACTAAGAGGGACCAGACATCAATCCATGCTCTCCAATCTTTCTGAACCAGTCTCTCATATTTCAAACCTGTAAGTAACAGCCAGGCAAGGCGTGTTAGGTTAATCTTTGTTTTCTCAACTTGTAAATGTTCCTTTTTGATAAGAGGATTTACCTCTGTTTGCTGTAACTGTGAACCTAAGGCTAGAGAGGGTCCTCTGGGCTCTTTGAATCTGATTACCTTGTAAAGTTATTTTCCATCCTATTTTATAAAGATAATTTTTTACCTTTCTTTCTTTAATTAAAAGCCTTCTTTTTAAAGAACCTAACTGAGTTTTCCTTGTGTTTAAGATTCAAGGGGGTTGGATCTGGACTCACCAGGAATTGGTGGGGGAAAAGGAGGGGGAATGGTTAATTTCTCCTTGTTTTAGAATCCCAGGGTTTGGATCGGTGTTCACCAGGGAATTGGTGAAGGAGTCTCTCAAGGCTACCCAAGGAAGGGTTATAGTACTTGAGAGGGAGATACTCTGAAGGGAGGTAGAAAAGTTTCCCAAATAACTCTTAAATGATTTGGGTGGTGGCAGCAAAACCAGATCTAAGCTGGTAATTAAGCTTAGGGGTTCTCATGCAGGTCCCCACATCTGTACCCTAGAGTTCAGAGTGGGGAAGGAATCTTGACACAGCCCCAGGGAGGGCAGTAGGGGACTGGGAGCAAGGGACAGAAAGTAGAGTGGGACCAAGTGGCTGCCCTGCAGGGAGGGAGACCAGCAGAGTTTCCGTCTCAGCACAGCAGGAGGAGGGATGACTCTGAACATCCCAGCAGCTGGGAGCCATCTCCCACCTCTCAGCTTTGCTCCCTGCTCCAGGCAAGCTCTGCACAGCAGCAAGGAGGAGTTGGAGGAGCATTAGAGTGTGATGGGGTGGACTAGGCCCAGAGGCCTCCTGCTGGAGGCCTCAGTGTCCTGCCACTCTTGTTCCAGGAAAGGAGTAATAGAAGAGTCCTCCAAGCAGCCTGGAGTGACTGCAGGTGAAGACCATATAAAAGAGGAGCTGCAAAGCCAGAGACAAGCAGTTCCTGGCTGGAGCCATAGGAGTACAAGTGGTTCCCTTGGCTGGCTGGACAAAGGGATCTGCAGCACCATGGACAGCTCAGTGCTGTCAGAGGCCAGAGAAGTGTGAAAGAGCTCCTGGCTGGCTGCTGGGCGCCTGAACATAGAAGAGCCTTGAGCTAAGAGTGAAGCACCAGTGAAGGCTGGGTCCATGGGGAAGTGATCTAGGGAACTGAAAGCAGCTTAGTTAAAGGGACACAGCGGCATGTGGCTTCTATTCTTAGGGTTCCTGGGCTGGGACTTGGAGTAGGGGGTGCGGCTAGGTCCCCCCACAGGCCACTGGGAAAGAGGCCTACAGTTGTACAGCCATAACTCACCAGAAGGGGATCTGTTCTACTTAGTGGCCCAGCTGGACAGTAGGGAGGAAGCCCTAGGGACTATGGCCTGATATCAGGGCAAGAGCTATTCAAAGACTGAAGATGCACCCAACCAGAAGCAGCACTTGTGAGAGGTCAGTCCCATGCCGTTACAAGGAGGCTGCGGGGAAGGTTTGTGGCTGGCTCCCACTTGCCACCCTGACAGTGCAGGCAGTCTGGGCACTCCTGCGCGCTAAGCCCTGGGCGCCTGAGAGCAAGGGCCTGAGAGCACAGCAGGAACAAGCAACTGCTATGCAGCAAGGAGAAGCTGGAGCTGCCACCACTGAAGGAGACTGTAGGGAAATTTTGGGCGCTGACTCCCACTCACTCCCCTGACAGTGCCTGCAGCCCAGGCACCCCTGCACATGCAGCCCCAGAGGGACTGGGGGCAAAGGCCAGAGAGCGGAGTAGGGACCAAGTGACTGCTCTGCAAGGAGGGGGAGCAGCAGGGATCATGGCTCGGCATGGCCAGGAGAGGGATGACTCCCAACATCCCAGTGGCTGGGAGCTGCCTCCCTCCTGGGAGCTTTGCTCCTTGGTTCGGGGAACCCCTGTGCTGCAGTGAGGAGGAGCCAGAGCAGGAGTTGCTGCCACTGAGAGAGGAATTGGAACAGGGATCGTGTTTGGCCAGGCAGTAATGGTCCTTCCAGTTGTTGGTCTGGCTGCCTGCAGCACTGCTCCTCTGCCACCAGGATCTCTAGGATACACCCAGAGGTCTTTGAGGACCCAAGTCAAGCAAGGGCTCTGTGCACACAGGAAAGCAATAGGGCTTGGATCCTAGGCTCCAGCTTAACATGGGCTCAGACCCTCCAGCCCTGCAAGGTCCTGGGACCCTCGATCTGAACTCTAGGTTAGCACAATTGGTGTGTGGACACAAGGTGGGGTAGACTTGAGCCCAGGCTTGCCTTGTTGTGTAGACATACCCTAAGTGGCTATTCTAGTGTGTTTTTAAAACAAACAAACAAAAAAAAACATTGCTTCTGTTGGACAGTTTTAACAGATCACTGAACAAGTGTCTCCAAAGAAATTCTCTTTGCCTGCCTCAGCCATGGGTTTTCTAGGGAGCTCATTACTGCAGAGAACCTTGAATGAATGACGTGTCACAATGTCCTGAACTGCGTGATACTCTGTGATTTTTATTGTGCTAACATTCATGTGAAATTTCTCTTTCAGCTTTGAGTCCTCAGCAAACACCTGAAAGATCAGCAAATGGTATGTGATATTCCAATAAGGAATTGCATTGTGTAATTACCAGTGATTACCAGCATTAGGCTAGATCAGCCAGGCATTGGGTTTACTAGTAGAAATCATAAATAACACCTCAGAGAGCAGTCCCATCAGATCACACAGGTTAAGCAAGGTTGGATGGGGGGGTGAGGAAATGAATGAGGAGATCTCCAGGAAAGAATCAGGTGCTGCAGATAACGGTGCTGGTGAGTAGGTGGAGCTCTTGTCTCAGAGGCAGTACTGAACCAGTGAAGCACCATGATGCTGGAAGACACTATCTTGCCAGGGATGCCATCTTTTAAATGAGGCAAAATCATTAGCAGTCAACATTTGTGGTCACTGAAGTGCTATGGCACTTTTTTAAACCTCTGGGCCCTATACCAATTTTAGGTTATACTTTAGTGTACATACTCTATCTCTTCAGTTTATTAAAGGGTCACAGCAGCAATTCAAAGCAACAGGGACAAGGTAACTTGAAGGGACCTTACTCCTTGGCTGCAGATGGAATCTGGAGGAAGAATATACTGTTTGAGGAAGATGTCAAGAAACACGGCTTAGATAAACCTGATTCCCTCTTTCTGAATGAGAACCTTTCAAAAAGGCATTGGTTGCAAATGTGTTTACAGCTTCATTCACTTGAGTTTTCATGAGCGTTTTGCAGCTTTGTTTTATGTGTTGGAGCAAGAAGAAACAGTGAAAAATTCAGAAACTGCTATACAACCTGTGGGAAAATTGTTTGAAAAGTGTGAAAACTCTATGAATTATTTAATATTAACAGTGCGATTGCTGTTTGGTCTCTTAAATAAAAAGAGAATGGAGGAGATGGAGAAAAATCTTAGCTGCAGATTTTCACCCAAAATTAAAAATAATTTACTAACATGGGTTAAAGAAAAACCGTTTGTGGTGTTGTTGAACTATAATAAGTTTTCTATTGATAAGGAGATGATTTTCTATCTCGATTATTTTTACTGTTTGTATGAAATTCAAGAGAGAAAATTTGTGCAGAGTGCACTGAGCTAACATTAAGTCATCATACCTTTACCACAATGGATCAAATTGTTCTTCAATTCTGTATAAAGAATTGCTGTAAACTTGGAGTCAGTTTGTCTAGAAAGCTGTACGTTTCTACCTGAAGATCTGAATGAAGATTCCCCAAGACCATGCAAGCGGCCACATTGGTGAGTGTTATCTGAGCTCTAAAAATAGCTACGTAGCTTATTATTTTTTAAAACTTTTTTTAAAACATTGATTCCTCTCCCCCACCCTTATGTTTTCATAGCTCACAAATGGCCAAATGACCCACCATAAAAGTGACTCCATTTAGTGACAGACATTTAAGACTGGGAAGGCCCATGCCCCATCCACCCCCAGACCTTAAAAGCATGGAAATAAGAAGTTAAGGGAAAAGACTTGTGCACTCATTTCTATCCTTGTGTTGCCTAAACATTGTCAGTAATGCTGCCGTGCTCCATTCGGCTTTCACCTCCATCTCTAATAGCTACCAAAAGCAATATGTACCCCAACTTCATCACACTTACACTCCAGTGCAAAACCCTATGGAGTGCTAGAGTGTGGCGCTGGGAGGAATGAGATATGAAAATGTAGGTGGCTGAGATCTTTTGAGAGGTGGAGTGGGTGTTCTGGAGGCAGGAAAAGAAGAGAAGGTGAGGGTGGGAAAGCAGAGGGACGGGCATGAGATTCGGAAGGATGGCAGCAGAGGAGTCAAGGTGGTGATGATGGGGGGTGAGTGAGGGAGGCAGAGAGGGTGAGGATTAAGGGAGGGCTCTGATTTGGGAAGATATTGTCAGAGGTTGGGAAACAGTTATGGATATGGGACTTATGTCTATTTGGGCTGGTGGGAGGAGAGGGGAGATTGAGATGGAAGTGGGAACTCTAGAGGGGGGACGGAACACAAGGAAGGGGAAATGAGGCGGGAAAGGAAGGGGAGGAGGACAGCTACTGTGATGCAGAAATGGGGTTGTGATGAGAACCAGGGGTGACTGACAAGATTACAAACAGCAGCAACAACAAAATCTCAGAAGACATTTAGCTACAAAGCTCTAACAAGTCCCTACAGACTTGTGCAAATGGAGATTTTTCAAAGGTTTGTAACTTGGCCATATTCGGATGGATTTTCATGGGAACAGCAAAAGGCATGTCCCTGACACAAAGACTATCACTCCCCCTCCCCTTGCCAATTTTTTTTTTTTGCAGATAATAACTTAGAAATTAGCTCCACCAGCTCTCCAGCATAGGACCTCAGAGCTGTACCGTCCTGTCCTTGTCAGAAGCCTGACCAGTGTAAGTTATTACCCAGTCTGCTCCTCTCTCAATGTGGAGAGGAAAATGCACCAGCCTCTGTTCCTGAGCAGATTCCCCTTTGCACTTCAAACAACACACTAGTTTAGGTAAAAATATAACACAGATTTATTAACCACAGAAAGATAGATGTTAAGTGATTATAAGGAATAGGGTACAGATCAAAGTAGATTACCATAAGAAATAAAACAAAAATGCAATCTAAGCTCTATAAACTGGCTAGGATTTGAATCAAGCAATGTCTTAATCTGTTAGCTAGTACAAACAGGTTACAGCTTTTGCATATACAGGCTGGAATTCTCCAGTCCCACCTGGGAACCTCTTCCCTCATTCAGTTTTTGTTCCTTGAGTAGTGGACCAAAAGCTAAATATGAGTCAACAGTGTAACACTGTTGCAAAAAAAGCAATCATCAGTCTGGGATGTATTAGCAGGAGTGTTGTGAGTAAGACACAAGAAGTAATTCTTCTGCTCTACTCCACCCTGATTAGGCCTCAACTGGAGTATTGTGTGTCCAGTTCTGGGCACCACATGTCAGGAAAGATGTGGGCAAATTGGAGAAAGTCCAGAGAAGAGCTAGAAAAATGATTAAAGGTCTAGAAAACTTGACCTATGAGGCAAGGTTGAAAAAATTGGGTTTGGTTACTCTGTAAAAGAGAAGATTGAGAGGGGACATGATAGCAGTTTTCAAGTACATAGAAGGTTGTTACAAGGAGGAGGGAGAAGAACTGTTCTTCTTAAGCTCTGAGGATAGGACAAAAAGCAATGGGCTTAAATTGCAGCAAGGGAGGATTAAGTTGGACATTAGGAAAATCTTCCTGTCAGGTCAGTTAAGCACTGGAATAAATTGCTTAGGAAGGTTGTGGGCTGTCTCTCACAATGCTTTGCCAGTGACAAGAAGCAAACCCCTCCAGGCACTGTCACTCAGCACAACTGCATGTGCAGCCCAACACCCAGCTAGATTGTATGAATGCTCCCAGAGCCACTCATGAATCATGCAGAAAAAGCTACCAGCCGAATCCCCCCAGCTCCCAGCACTGTACTTCAGGAATATACCGTCGTGCACTGCTCAAGTCAAGCAGTGCAAATTTATTAATTGGTTCACCACTTCATCAATGGAAAGTGGATAAACACCAGCCTTTGCAAATCTGAGCACATATACCAACACATTAGACAAACTCACTGGTAAAGATAACAGTAAAAGAAGTTTGACTACAAAAGATCGATTTTAAGTGATTATAAGTGATAGGCAAAAAGTCAGTTATCAAAAGAAAGTAAAACATAAGCACACAGTCTAAACTCTCATCACTATTAAACTGGGCAACATCTAGATTAAGCAGTTTTTCTCACCCCGCTGGATATTGCAGTTCATAGTACACAAGTTTCACCCTTGAAACCTGGGTCAGTCTCCTCTGTGGGAGTCTTCAGTCTTCTGAGTGTCCTTGTTGCTTGCAGCATAGGTGGGAGAAGGAGAAAAGGCCAACCGGTGGGCCCGGGTTCTGTTTTATACCCTTAGTACATGTGCTTGGAGAATACAAGTCTAGGCATGTCTGGTGGGCATTGCTGAGTCCGCAGGCAAGGTTGAGCAATTCCTCTGGTGTGGTCTTATGCAGGTGAGTCATTGAATTGTAACTCCCTTGCCGGACAATGGCTGTTGATGATTGTTTGACACTCGCCCGGCTGTTGGTCACTTTCCTTGCTGTTGTCTCTGTGGAGCTAATATCTGGCTGATTCCCCAATTTACAGCATGTTTTACTGACAACCATACAACACAATCTCATAACTTCATATGCCGTGGCAGGTCTGGGCCAGGGCCAGGGCCAGGGCTGGTTTGGGGCCAGGTGCCTCTCCCCAAGCCGCGGTAGATCTGAGGCTAGGCTGGAACCGGCAGGGAGAGGCGCCTCTCCCTGCCACAGCAGGTCCAGGGCTAGGGAAGAGGTATCTCTCCCCGCGCCCGTGCTTAACAGGCAGCAGCATGGCCACGTGGCCTTGCAGCTTAGAGGGAACTTAGATCATAACCTTTTCCATGATACCTTACAAGGAATGCTTTATCTATAGTATCACACTTACATGTAAATGAGGACTATGGGGGTTACAGGGTGCTCTCCCAAGGTATAGGATATCTGCCATGTGTTGGGGGGTTGGCTGTGTAATCCAGGCCAGCAGTTCAGCCTAATGGCCATACTCAGCAGTGTAGTATCTAACTGTGAGAGTCCAAGGGTCAATTTCCTTGGCAGTTACAGTTTGGGGTAATGTCACCCATTGCCAAGAGTCCATAGACCACCTTGCCTAACAGCTATAGCTCAGGGTAGTGTCACCTACAGGCAAGAGGCTGGTGGTAGGGTAATACCTACCCACCTTACTCGACCAGGTTCTGACCTAGGGCCCTTCAAAACAGTGGTTCTTGCACAGGTTTCAGGGCCTGATACCCCTAAGTGCCCTCCCTGGGTCACTTCCTACCCTTGTTCCAATCCTTAAAACTTTGTTCTGAGTTGGACTTGAGGTCTTTCCTGTGTTCCCCTCTGAGCCATCTCTGGAGTCACTTCCAAGGCCTCAGCAAGTCATCACCCTCAGCTCCTGCAGTCAACGATCTTCCAGCACCTGGGCTATGAGTCTCAGTCCTGATGGCTTCCCTGCAGGAGGTTGCTGCACCTGACTCCTCTCCTCTTCTCAGTCAGCCCAGACTGAGCAGAATCACTCTCTTTTAAATGCACCCTTCACTGGGAGCATACCCAGCAGAGGTGAGGGGCCCAGAGAAGCTCTTTAACCATCGCCTCACCAATGTGGTGTTAGTACACTCTGTCACTGAGTCACTGTGGCAGCTGGAGGGGTTGGAGGAGAACATCAGACAAGAAGTTTCTGTGTCAGTGGCTGGGGAGAGGGAGGGGAAAGTGGTAGGAGAGTAGTATGAGGTGAGGGATCTTGTTAATTATTTATTCGAAGAAGTCAGTGTCATCTTGTGCAAAGGAAAGTGAGGTCAAGTAAGGGGGAGGGAAGAGGAAGTCAAAGGCGATGAATAGATGTCTGGGATTGCAGGCATGGGATTCATTTAAGTTGGAGAAGTAGAGTTGTTAGGCAGGAAGATGGCAGAACTGAAAGAGGAGAGAACAAATCTGTAGTGGAGGAAGTCAGGTTGGTCATATGATTTCCACCAGAGACACTCAGCTGTGCCAGAGCAGGAGCAGAGAATGTGGCTATTGGGAGTGAGCTGGGGATGCGGGGTGTGGACTTTGTGATGGGGGAGAGGGGTAAAGGAGCCAAGGGTGGAGTATGGAGAGAATCAATAACCATGTCAATTGAAGAAAAGGAGCAGAGGGCTGAGAGAAGAGAAGTAATCTGCACTGATTGACTCAAAGTCACAGAATGACCAGGTGGCAAGACCTTATGGACTGACAGATGCAGATGGTGAAAGAGACCAGGGGATGGTCAGAGAGGGAGAATTCATAGTGGGGAGAAGAGAGTAGTATTTGGTGATCTTCCTGTAATTTGGGGAGGATGCACTATATTTTTCGTATATAACAAAATGGTCAAATCCATGCTATAAGTGCAAATCTCAATTCTACCCTAACTGTGGAACCATAAAAACATAAACCATCTGTAAATGGTCAGAGAACTTTTGTTAAACAGATAGAGAGTTCTGTTTCATTTATTATAGTGTGGTAAGGCACCTCCTTCATCTTGCCAGATTTAGTGCTTCCCCTTCTGGCGATGGTAGGCCTGGGGTAATCAGCCCCACTCATGGCAGGGTTTGCCTTCCCCCTTCTGTGCTCCCTTGGTCATACTTTCAGGGTAGGCCTGAAGGTTGGCCTAAGGTTGATCCTCCACCAGATAAAAAGGAAACAATCTCATAAACAAAAAAGCCCAGGGAGGTTCCCTTTCTCTGCCTTCTCCTTGGTAAAGGGTGACACCCCAGTGGTTGCCCTGGGGTGTCAGTCCTTCCTCCAGCAGGCCTCAGGTTTGCTGGTTTCCCCTATGGGAAGGAGCCCATCCTCCCATCCTGGAGAAGCTTATTTTCCTGATGCCACTGGCCTGACAGCAGTTTGTCTCCCTCTTCCCTCCTTTTTTCTCCCCATAGGAGGGGATTTTTAAAGGCCTTAGACAGGCCTTAATTGGAATCAGGTGTCCCTCATTTACCTGAGGTAACCGCTTCTCAGCTAGTAGGGAAGAGGGCCTTTAACATTCTGGGGCTAATGTATCTACCTTCTAGCACTCCCCTATACAGGCGTGTACTTGGCGCGGTTCACCTCTGTCCCAGATGCCTCCCCCTTCTGTGGCATGAGGGAGACCCTGGCGCATGTGTACCTTCAGTGTGCCAAGCTGCAGTCCCTCTTTTGGCTACACTTTTCCCCGCACTTGTTTATTTACACACACCTAATCCAAGACTTCATGAAGGCGTGGGACCATCTCGTCAACCTCCTCCTGACCATGGCCATGGTGGCCATTCAAAACACCAGGGAGAGGAGATTGGCGGGGGGAGGGAGAGCTGAGACTGTGGGACCATCTTTCATTCTTTTATCCGCTCACGTACCCAGGCAGAGTTCCTCCGGGCAGCATCTGCCGGCTCTCTCACCGCCTTGGAGGAGCAATAGGTGCTGTCCAGGGTTCTCTGCTTAGTGTCCCCTTCTGGCTCCCTAGTTTTGCCTTTTGACCCCCACGTCTGTTCCCATTATTGCCTTTGTTGTCCTCTGAACTTGGTTGGCTTCTGGGTTCAGTAGCTCCTCCCTAGGCTGGGGGAGGGGCATTTAGCAGTGGGTGAGCTAGTGCCCACCCACATCCCGGTGCTCAAAAGCACTCTCCTGTATGGGCGTGCACTTGGTGTGGTTCACCTCTGTCCCTGAAGCCTGTCCCATCCGGTCCCAACCACCAGGCCAGAGCTCTTGACCCAGTTGACCTGGGCGAAGGAGGCTGCTGAGTAAACAGCTTGACAAGCCTCCACCCACACCAGGTCATCCGGGTCCTGGATCATGAGGAGCACGTCGTTGGCGTATGCTGCCAGGACCAGCTTCACCTCTAGCTCACTCAACACCAACCCCGTCAACCTCTTATGAAGGAGATGGTGGAAGGGCTCTATGGCCAGAACGTACAACTGGCCTGACAGTGGACAGCCTTGAAGCACTCCTTTCCTTAAGCTGACAGGTGCGGTCAAGGTCCAGGTGAGTGTACAGCACCTGAAGAAAACCCACAAAATGGGGCCTGAAGCCA
Source organism: Gopherus flavomarginatus (assembly GCF_025201925.1). Classification (NCBI taxonomy): domain Eukaryota; kingdom Metazoa; phylum Chordata; order Testudines; family Testudinidae; genus Gopherus; species Gopherus flavomarginatus. The sequence continues at coordinate 41,797,382 of NC_066621.1, read as the reverse complement.
AATACCCACAGAATGCCCAGGAGATACCCATGGTCCATCTGGCTGAACACCTTCTCCTGATTCAACAACAGGAGGGCAAACGATAGACCATCTTTACATCCAAGCGCTAAGAGATCCTGGACCAGGTAAAGATAGTCAAATATGGTATGGTCTAGGACTGTGTAAGTCTGGTCAAGATGGACCACGTCCGCCAGCACGGATCACAACCACAGCAAGACGGCCTTTGCTATGACCTTGTAGTCAGTGCTGAGAGTGAGACAGGATGCCAGTTCGAGAGATCGTGGAAGTCCCCATTCTTTGGCAGGGGGAGGACCCCACTCTCTAAGGACTTGGCCCAGATGGTGCCCAGGTCCGGGCTGAGGACGTCTCAGAACACATGGTAGAACTCCATGGTCAGCCTGTCCATGCCCGGAGATTTATTAGTGGGCATGAGCTGGAGGGCTTGTGGGAGCTTGGCCAGAGTGAGAGGCAACTCCAGCCGGTCCCGATCGCAAATGCTGACTGTTGGGAATTTGTCCCAAAGCACTCCGCTGGCACCAGGAAGGACCTCCCCATCACGTGCCGCTGGTGGTAGTCGAATCTGTACCTGCTGGTGGAACGATAAAATGCGGCAGAGGGACAGGGTCCTTGCAGCCCAATGGAAGGGGGCTGAGGATGGACAGGGGCTTCCCCAGGGTGGAGAGAAATGGCAGAAGGATGGCATTGGGAAGGAAGGGAGGAACAGAGGAAAACACTACACCAAAGGTTCAAGAGGGGCATGAATGCCCCCCACAGCCAATCCCCTCTCCACTGCCTCCTTGGTAGTGGCCTCCAACACCAGGAAGAACACCACTTCCCCAAACATCTTAGAGGCCACCACCATGGCTGTGGGCCCCACCACCCATGCCATCGCCCGCATGTAGGTTTCCACGTGGGGTGAGGCTGACATCAGGAAGCAACGCACTCCGGGCTCCCTGGTGAGGGTGGGAAAGGGGCCCTGGCTGCCGGGAATGGTATTCCAGGAGGTGGCTGGAGCAGATGGCAAGGTGGCAAGTGGAGGGGTCGCAGCTACCTGGGCGTACTCCCTGGGGCCCAAGGGAGCAGCGCCTCCAGGGACAGGGGAGGGAACAATGGGTCGGGGAAAAGGGGGCCCGCGGCCATTAGCGAGGCTGCAGCAGGATAAGGAACTGCCACCACGGAAGGTTTTGCCTGCTGAGCGGGGCCCTTCCTGTTCTTTGTCCCCTTGTCCTTCTCACTGGCCAAGGGAGTGGTCTTGGAAGTGGAGGTGGCAGAGGTCACGGCAGCAGCAGCGGAGTCTCGGGAGTCCCTATCCGGGCCTGCTACTGTCAGTGCCTCAATGGCAGCAGTGGCAGTTCACCCAGCAGCAGCAGTCAAGGCAACCATCACAGGAGGGGATGGGAAGGGATACTAAGAGGGAACAACAGGGGTGGCCAGGGAAGACCCACTCTCTGAATCACCCACTACAGGAGGGGAGGGATGGGGACAGCCCTAGGGCAGGAGAAAAAGGGAACAGAGGGGAGGGAGGAAAATGGCCACCACCACCACTCCCTCCCAACGAGGCTGTAAGCAGGGTGGGATAGTGCCAACGGAAGGGACCCAGACAAATAAGAAACACAACCCCCAGCACAGGACGAAAAAAACAGCTCACCTGGCTGCACTAAGGCGAGAAGGGGAGAACTAAAGCATCATGGAGGGGTGTGCTCAGTGAAGGGAATAACTGAAGAAGGGAGGGGAATCTCAAGCGCCTGAAAAAAGAGCATGGGCACGTAAGCGAAAAGGATGAACTGGGGGGAGGGGGGCAAGCAGCAAGGGACTGGAATGAAGCAGGGGAGGGGGACAAATGTGCCACGGGCAGGGAACAAAATATAGGGTGGGCTCAAAAGCAACCAAGGATAGATGGGACTGCCAACAATACCTGCACCCTGGGGAAAGGGTGGGGCAAACAAACTAATCCAGGGCCACCAAAGAAAGAGGCCCCTCAGGAGACAGGGCAGGGTGAAACAGAGCAAACAGGGTGGCTAGAAGGGGGTCGGGCAGGTCAGGCAGCAAAGGGAGAGGGGACAAACAACTGCAAGGACAGGGAAGTGGGCAAGGCACAGAGGACAGGAGCCCACCGGCCAAATGCAGCTCAGAGAGGGAGAGCAAAACCAAGGGAGAAAAAGAAAAGTGTGTCCATGGGCGCTGGAACAATGAACCTCACCTGCTGCTGCAAAACCCAGGTTAGTAAGCAGGGGAGGCGAGCAGCTGGGACAAGTGTGGAGAAGCACCTACAGTGAATGGGGCGGGGGAGGGGGCAGCAGCAGAGGTGGTAGCAGAGGTAGGGATGAACCTGCCCCTATTCCCCCACACTAACCACTCCAGCCACCACCACAGGGACCAAGATGAAAAAGGCCCCACTGTAGCACAACTCCCACCCCCAAGCTGCAAAACCCTCAAACGCCCTGAAGCAGGGCTGCCAAAAGGATTCAGGGGGCCTGGGGCAAAGCAATTTTGGGGGCTCCTTCCATAAGAAAAAGTTGTAATACTTTAGAATACTATATTCTCGTGGGCAGTGGTGTGGCCAGGTTCTAACATCAGGGGGAGCGAACACACAAAAAAAGGTGCCACCCAACATATCAAATTACTAATTACATCCACTCCCTCCCACTTCCTGCTCCCCTCAGAACCCCCAACACGCCCCCCCCGCTCCTTGTCCCCTGACTGCCCCCTCCTGGGACCCCTGTCCCTAACTTCCCCCTAGAACTCTACCTCCTACCTGTCCCCTGACTGCCTTGACCATTATCCACACCCTGCCCCCAGACAGACTGCCAGGACTCCCACACCTATCCAACCACTCCTCACAAGACCCCCAAATACAACAAGACACACCCCGTAATCCAAAGTGTGTGTAGGGGGGGCGAGGGACCATGCACAGCTCCTGCCATTGAAGGTACATGGGTAGCTGCTTGTGCCCTAGCATCTGAAGTTAGTTTTAGCCGGAAGCCTTTGCGAGCAGGCAGAGAGATACTGCTATCAAAGGGAGCACTGGATTTTAGAATCTGATTCAAACAGACCTAGCAGAGAACACAACAATAGCTCTGTCTCTGCCATCCCAGCACAGAACCCATAAACAAGAGAAGCAGAGGCGTGCTTAATACAGGGTATGGGGTGGAGAGGGAGTACAGGCAAAGGGACGGGCAGGGCCGGCGCTTCCATTTAGGAGGCCTAAGCAATCGCCCAGGGCACCAGGATTATTGGTGGGCGGCGTTTTGCCGGAGGGGGCAGCAGGCGGCTCCGGTGGAGCTGCTGCAGTCATGCCTGTGGACGGTCGGCTGCTCCCGCGGCTCCGGTGGAGCTGCCGCAGTCGTGCCTGCAGACGGTCGGTCTCTCACGCGGCTCCGGTGGACCTTCCGCAGGCACGACTGTGGCAGCTCCACCGGAGCCACAGGAGCAGCCGACCTTCTGCAGCCACGATTGCGGCAGCTCCACCGGAGCCGCAGGACCAGCGCACGGGGCGGTGAAATTGCTGTGCGCCTAGGGCGCCGGTCCTTGGGATGAGGCATGGAGAAAAAATGAGAGACGGAGAGAAGGAGAAAGTGAGGAAGAAGGAGAAGCCAGGAGGCTGTGTCTCTGGAGGGAAGGCCTGGGGGAGGGGCGTTCGGATGCAGCATGTTAATGAGACCCTTGCAAACACAAGGGAAAGAAGCAGGGAAGGGATTGCAGAGGACAAGCGGGGCTACTCACTCAGTCTCCCCTGTGAGGCCCTGTGGCATTGGGTAGCAGGGCCCAGGAAATGAAAATCTCTTAACCACAAAGAATTGTTAACAGCTCCCAAATCCTTTTGTGGCATGGCTGCAAGCTTAGAAGAGCTTAAGCTGTGAGATGCATGGATTTCCTCAATAAATATCTCTTGTGTGGTGCCTCAAGCAGGTTTGCATTGTATTGCCCAGCTGAAAAGCCCAGCAGCAGAAGCTTGCAACTTTTCCAGCTCTTTCAGCAGTGTTTGGGGCCTTTAAATCACTCAGGCTGCATCTTCCAAATAAAATGCATTAATAATACAGCTCAGGCAAGTGGGCTGGGTGCAATGCAGGCTGCCCGGGCTATCTGATACAGTGAAAGCCTGCTGTAACGTGATGTTTGGGGTCCAAAAACCTCCATCGCGCTAAGTGCGGGGTCACAGTATGGCTGGGTTTCAAGCCAGTCAGTTTGTCAGTGGTCCCCAATGTGGTGCATTGATGTGTGCCACCTAGTGGTCCTAGTGCCCAGCAGAGGAGAGGAGCCGCAGCCTCATGCCTGCCGAAGACAGAGAACTCCGGGGCTGCGGGCGCCAGTGCTCTCTGTCCCCGGCAGGCGCGGGGCCACAGCTTCTCTCTGGCTTTCAGAGGAGCTGCGGCTCCCCCTCTGACGGGGACAGGGAGCACCGGTGCCCGCAGCCCCGGAGAAACTGGAGAGAAGCTGCGCCCCCGCACCTGCTGGGGACAGAGAGCACTGGTGCCCGCGGCCTCAGAGTTCTCTGTCCCCAACAGGGGTGTGGCTGCAGCTTCTCTCCCCTGCCAGGGTGTTGGGGACCACTGGTACAGTACTGTATTATGCCTTAAAGGAGAGACAAACTATGATCGCGTTATATGTGATTTCGTGTTATGGCGGGGCGCGTTATTGCGAGGTTTGACTGTAGTACTTCATACTGAAGACTGCTTTTATATGCTTGTTTTGCTGTTGGAAAGAGGCCCAGACTTCCTCCCATCTAACCCCCCTTGCTCCCTGACTGCTCCAGCCCCTCTCCCCACCCCCAGAAAGTCCCCCCCGAACCATCCAACCCTCCTCCTGCTCCCTGACTGCCCCCCGGGACTCACCTTACCACCACGCAGCTCCAGCTCCTGGCTTTCTCTGAAGCCAAAGTTAAACATGCCAGCACACAGCCCCTCTCCTGCAGCGTGCTGAGGCAGCGGGGGGCGGGAGGTGGTGGTCATCTGGCTGCTGGAGGCCCAATGGGAGTGGCTTAATCAGCCCCAGGCAGCCAATCAGCAGTGCCATACTCTTCATGGTGGGGAAAGAGAAGAAGGGGAAATTCTGGACCTTTTTACGTTATTACAAATTCTTACTAAGGTGTCACTTTGGGGAAATGTGCTCAGTGGGGGAGTGGCGGCCCCCCCCACCGCTCCTCCCCCAGCTATGCTCCTGCTTGTGGGAGTCCCTGCAAGACCCGGGGCCTGGGGCAAATTGGCCCACTTGCCCCTCACCCTCTGGATGGACCTGCCCTGAGGCAGCTCCCTCACCTCTTCATCAAGGGGAAAAGCAGCAGCAGCAGCGGCAGAGCACTGAGCCAGCAGCAGCCAAAGATCCAGGAAATACCCTAAGTGAGATGGAAAATGGGGGAGCCCTCTCTGCTTCCCTGCCAACAGGCAGGACAGCAAAGCCCCCCAAGCAGCTACAGCAGCTAGCAAAGGGGGGCAAGCAGTCAGCAAGGGAATGGGGGGCCTGGCCCAAGAGAAACTAGCTGGGGCCTTGCTCACCACTGCAGCAGCTCCTCATCCCTCTACAGGAGAATGCTCCTATTGGGATCATGGAAGTGGGTAGGCGGAAGCCCACCCACTGCTAAAGGACCTCCCCCAGCATAAGGAGAGGATACACAAAGTCCGGGATCTCAATTAAGTTTGAGGGACAACTAAAGATAAAACAGGGACAGGAGTGATGTCACAGGGCTAAACAAAGGGAACCTGACAGGGATACCGAGCAGAGAACCCCGGACAGCGCCCACTGCTCCTCAAAGGTGTCAAGAGAGCCAGTGGATGCTGCCCCTGGGAACTCTGCCCAGATGTGTGAATGGACTGAGGAGTGGAATTAGGCTCCACAGTGGCAGGAAACCCCGTCAGCCAACCTCCTCCCTCTGGTCTTATAGATGGCTATTTGTGGGGCCATGGATGGGGAGTGTGTAGATACGGAGGTGAGAGGAAAAGTGCAGCGAAAAACTTAACAGGATGTCTAAGAAGAGCAGAAATAGGGGCTGCAGCCTAGCACACTCCAGGTACACACGTACCAGGGTCTCCCTCATGCCACAGGAGGGGCAGGTATCTGGGACGGGGGTGAACCACGCCAAGAACATGCCCGTACTCATGACTCCATGGAAGAGCCTCCAACTGACATCCTCGGCAGGCATTGGGACCAGAGTGGAGTCCAAGCTGGCCAACTGGGGTTCTTCATCCTCCAGCAGTAGAAGGAGGTCCCTCCACTTTGTGACGGGGTGAGACACAAGGGTGAGGACTGAAGGGTGTGGAGCATGAGTGTGTACAGATGTTGCCTGGGCGTGGTCTGAAAGCAAACCAGCTGCAATTCATGCAGCCGGCTCACAGTGAAGGGGTGGGATGGCTGGGTGGGTCCACGGGGCAGGAGCCTGATGAAAAGATCTGGAGGGCCCAGAGTGTAGGGTGAGCAGGGAGTGCCCTCTTGCAGGACCCGGTCGAAGTAGACCGGAGCAGTGGGCAGTAAAGTGGCTCTCACCTCCTGAAGTATGCACCAGAGAGTACAAGGTCCGGAGAACCCCATGCGCTGAGTGAGCATCAGGGAATCCAGCCAGTCTCCCCTGTCCGAGTCTGGTGACTTCTGTGAGGACCAACCTCTGGCACACCGAGTGGGACTCTGCTAACTGCACATGGAGCTGGGGTTGTGTAGCAAGGGCTTCGCGAGGAGATCTGCCCTCTCAGTGGCTGCCATGGACCTGGTCACTGAGACCAGTTTCTAGTTCCGGAGGAGGTCCTGGCAGAAGGACGGCAGCCTGGAGATGTCTCGTGTAAGACCTCTTGGATGGAGATAAAGGAGCTGCTGGTCGTATCGGAGCCCTTGGAAGCAGTGCAGGAAGGCGTACGCCAGTACTCTCCATACCAGACTACCTGCACCAGAAAGGAGCCTCTGCAGGGCCTGGAGGCGGAAGACATGGACCTTAGTGCACAGGCACTTCAGGCCCTGTCCTCCCTCCTCCAGGGGCAGGTGAAGGACCACTGCAGAGACTCAGTGCAGTCCTGGCCAAAGGAACCCCAGAACCAGCCTCTGGAGATCAGCCAGGAAACCTGGGGCCAGAGCATGGACAGGACTAGTTCACTGAGCACCAGTGCCCTCCCTCGGAGGGAGAGGCACCGGAGTAGTCCTGTCTACTTCTGCAGCTGCTCCTCCACCCTGCCTGCTAAATCTTGCCAGTTCTCCAGTGGAGACGGATGCATGGCAGAAAGGTAAACGACAAGATAGAGCAGTGGACCTGCACTCTACCAGATGGCCAGATGCACAGGTGAAGTAGACATCCTGGCAAGTCTCCACCAGCACCAGGTCACCCGGGTCCTGGATCTCAAGAAGTATGTCGCTGGCGTATGCTAACAGGATCAGCCGCAACTCTGGCTCTCGAAACACCAAACCCATCAACCTCTGACAGAGGAGACAGACGAAGGTCTCGATTGCCAGAGCATAGAGCTGGCCTGACAGCGGATGCCCCTGACGCACCCCACGCCCGAAGCTCATCGGCTCCGTCAGGGTCCAGTTGAGCCTGACCAGACACTCTGTGGAAGCATCCAGCATCTGGGAGAAAACCCATGAACTGGGGCCTGAAAAAGACCGTTACTCACCTTTGTAACTGTTGTTCTTCGAGATGTGTTGCTCATATCCATTCCAGTTAGGTGTGTGCGCGCCGCGTGCACATTCGTCGGAGAAAATTTTACCCTAGCAACCCTCGGCGGGTCGGCTGGGCGCCCCCTGGAGTGGCGCCGCTATGGCACCTAATATATACCCCAGCCACCCCTCAGTTCCTTCTTGCCGGCTACTCCGACAGAGGGGAAGGAGGGTGGGTTTGGAATGGATATGAGCAACACATCTCAAAGAACAACAGTTACAAAGGTGAGTAACTGTCTTTTCTTCTTCGAGTGATTGCTCATATCCATTCCAGTTAGGTGATTCCCAAGCCTTACCTAGGCGGTGGTGTCGGAGTGAGATGTGGCGGTATGTAGAACTGCTGCGCCAAAGGCTGCATCATCTCTTGATTGCTGGACCAGTGCGTAGTGCGAGATGAATGTGTGGACTGATGACCAGGTCACTGCACGGCATATCTCCTGGATAGGTACGCGCGCCAGGAAGGCGGCTGATGACACTTGAGCTCTAGTGGAATGCACTGTGAGGTGGCCAGAAGGGACATGAGCTAGATCGTAGCATGCGCGAATGCATGCAGTCACCCAGGAGGAAATCCTCTGAGAGGAGATTGGCAGGCCTTTCATCCGCTCCGCGACCGCCACAAACAGTTGGGGAGACTTTAGGAACGGCTTTGTTCGCTCAATGTAGAAAGCGAGTGCTCTGCGTACATCTAAGGAGTGTAGCTGCTGCTCCCTTCGAGAAGAGTGGGGCTTCAGGAAGAAGACCGGGAGGAAGATGTCCTGGTTGGTATGGAAGGAAGACACAACCTTAGGGAGGAATGCCGGGTGGGGTCGCAGCTGTACCTTGTCTTTATGGAAAGCAGTGTAGGGTGGGTCCACTGTGAGAGCTCTCAGCTCGGAGACCCGCCTGGCCGATGTAATGGCCACCAGGAAGACTGTTTTCCATGATAGGTACAGGAGTGAGCAAGTCGCTAGTGGCTCAAATGGTGGGAGCATGAGCCTGTTTAGGACCAAGTTAAGGTCCCAGGTAGGGGCAGGGCGACGTACGGGGGGATAGAGACGCTCTAGGCCTTTAATGAACCGAGCGACCAATGAGTGGGAGAACACAGAGTGGCCACCTTCTCCTGGTTGGAAATGGATATGGCCGCTAAGTGTACCTTCAGGGAGGATGTCGCCAGGCCCTGCTGCTTAAGGTACCAGAGGTAGTCTAGGACCGTGGGGATTGGAGCCTCCAAAGGGGTAACGCCCTGAGTTGCACACCAGCAAGAGAAGCGCTTCCACTTCGCCGAGTACGTTAAGTGGGTGGAAGGCTTCCTGCTGCTAAGGACAACATGCTGAACCGGCGCGGAGCAGCTCAACTCTGCCGCGTTCAGCCATGTAGGAGCCACGCCGTGAGGTGGAGGGCTCGTAGGTCCGGGTGACGGAGCCTGCCGTGGTCCTGTGTGATCAGGTCTGGATGGAGAGGGAGGGGGACTGGAGAGTCCACAGACAGATCCAGCAGTGTGGTGAACCAATGCTGTCTGGGCCACGCAGGTGCGATCAGGATTAGACGCGCTTTGTCCCTGCGGAGTTTCAACAGGACCTTGTGCAGTAGGGGAAATAGAGGGAAGGCATACAATAGGTGGTGCCTCCACGACAGGAGAAATGCGTCCTTGATCGACCCAGGAGAGAGACCCTGAAAGGAGCAAAACTCCTGGCACTTCCTGTTCGAGCGGGAAGCGAACAGGTCTATGCGGGGAAATCCCCACCTCTGGAAGAGGGAATGTATGATGTCCGGTCTGATCGACCATTCGTGGCAGAGAAAGGACCGGCTGAGCCTGTCCGCCAGTGCGTTCCGGACCCCTGGAAGAAAGGACGCCACAAGATCTATCGACTGGGCTATACAGAAGTCCCAGAGTCGAATGGCTTCCTGACATAGGGGAGACGAACGGGTCCCTCCCTGTTTGTTGATGTAGTACATGGCCATTGTGTTGTCCGTGAATACCGAAACACAACGGCCGTGTAGGTGTTGTTGGAACGCCTGGCAGGCGAGGCGGAATGCCCTCAACTCCTGGGACGACCAGAGACCCTGGGTACGCAGGTGCCCTAAGTGGGCCCCTCAACCCAGGGATGATGCATCCGTTGTCAAAGTCATCGACGGTGGCTGTGGATGGAACGGCATCCCCGCGCATACGAGGGATGGAGTTAGCCACCAGTCGAGGGAGCGGAGGGGGCCGGGCGGGACTGTTACCAGGACGTCTAGGTGGTCCCTGCCCGGGTGGAATACCGAATGAAGCCACGTTTGGAAGGGTCTCATGCGGAGTCTGGCATACTTTGTCACATAAGTACATGTGGCCATATGTCCCAGGAGTGCGAGACAGGTGTGAGCTGAGGTGATAGTGGAGGCCTGCAAGCTTCGTATGATCGAGACGATCATCTGGAAGCGGGGCTGAGGTAAGTAGGCCCTGGCTTGAGTAGAGTCCAGGGTTACGCCTATGAAGTCCAGCCTCTGCGTGGGGACCAGGGTGGATTTCTCGGTGTTGAGGAGCAGGCCTAACTGGGAGAAAAGGTCTGTAACCACCTCGACATGCTGCTGTACCTGCAACTGGGAGGACCCCTTGAGGAGCCAGTCGTCCAGGTACGGGAACACATGAATTTGCTGCCGACGGAGGTGGGCAGCCACGACGGCCATGCACTTCGTAAACACCCTTGGGGCCGTGGAGAGGCCAAAGGGGAGGACTGCAAATTGGAAGTGCTGGTGTCTGACCGTAAAGCGAAGGTACTTCCTGTGCGGTGGAAAAATGGCAATATGGAAGTATGCGTCCTTCATGTCGAGGGCGGCATACCAGTCTCCAGGATCCAGGGATGGGATAATCGTTCCCAGGGAGACCATGCGGAACTTCAACTTGAGCATCCATTTGCTGAGGCCCCGCAGGTCTAGGATAGGTCTGAGACCTCCCTTTGACTTGGGAATCAGAAAATATCGGGAGTAAAACCCCTTTCCCCTCTTGTCTAAAGGTACCTCCTCTATAGCTCCTGCTGCGAGGAGAGATCGGACCTCCTGCAGGAGGGTTTGCTCATGAGAGGGGTCCCTGAAGAGGGACCGGGAAGGGGGGCGGGAGGGTGGTGAAGAAGCAAATTGTAGGTGGTATCCTTGCTTCACCGTGCGCAGAACCAAAAGGTCTGATGTTAATTGGGACCACGCCAGGAGGAAGTGGGAGAGAGAAGGTAAGGGAAGGATCCTGTCCTGAGGCTGGTACGCCGTCCCCGGACGCACCTTCAAAAGCCGGACTTGGGGCCCGGTGGTGCCTTAGAGGGCCCTGGTTTTGGCCCCCCTGGGAGCTGGACTGGCGTCTGCGGCCCCCCCATCCGCGCCTTCTGCTGAGGTCCTGCCTTTGGCGGGGTGGGAAATATGGGCGGCGTGCTTGGGGCCTGAAGGGTCTACGTTGGGTCACAGGGGTATGCATCCCCAGCGAGCGTATGATAACTCGATTGTCCTTCAGGCTTTGCAGCCTGGGATCCGTTTTGTCCGAGAACAAACCCTTGCCATCAAAGGGTAAGTACTGGATGGTGTGCTGCAGTTCCGGGAGTAGGTTGGAGACCTGAAGCCAGGAAATGTGCCTCATGGTAATCCCCGAGGCCAGGGTTCTGGCTGCTGAGTCGGCCACGTCTAGGGAGGCCTGGAGGGAGGTCCTGGCCACTTTCTTACCCTCCTCCAGGAACGCATTGAACTCCTGGCGTCAGTCCGGGGGTAGCAGCTTGGAGAACCTACCCACCTCTGCCCAGGTGTTGTAACTGTACCGACTCAATAGGGCCTGTTGGTTGGCCACACGGAGTTGCAAGGCCCCTGCTGAGTACACCTTGTGACCCAGGAGATCCATCCGTCTAGCCTCTTTGGATTTAGGGGCCGGTGCCTGCTGGCCATGTCGTTCCCTTTCGTTGACCGACTGGACAACTAGGGAAGAGGGAGGAGGGTGGACGTACAGGTATTCGTACCCCCGAGAGGGTACCATGTACTTTCTTTCGACTCCCTTAGCCGTCGGTGGAATGGAGGCTGGAGACTGCCAAAGGGTATCGGCAGTGGCCTGGATGGTCTTAATAAACTGTAGCGCTACCCGGGTGGGAGCATCCGCAGTGAGAATGCTCACTACTGAGTCCTCAACTTCTGGGACCTCCTCCACAGGTAGATTGATGTTAAGGGCCACTCTGCGCAGGAGGTCCTGATGGGCCCTGAGGTCTATCGGCGGGGGTCTTGAAGATGAGGTCCCTGCCACGGCTTCATCCGGCGAGGAGGAGGAGGATATTCCGGGGATGAGTGTGTCCTGGATGGTCTCCTGCTCCTGGGTCCGTTCCTGCTCCAGCTGCCCCGGGGAGTCTGGTGGTATCTGTTCTTCCGACTCAACCGCGGGGGGGCGGGAAATGGTGGCCTCTGGTACCCGATGTTCCGAGGTAGCAGAATGGGTCTGGACCAGGGGAGCACCCTGGGCCTGATGGTACGCCCAGGGTGTCCAGAAGGACCACTGTTGGGATCCTACGTCCTGCGGATGGGGGTCCTGGAACACACCCACCGGTACTTCCGGATCCCGGTCCTGGTCGTAGTAGCTGTCCGCCTGGGAGGATGCAGACGTGTGTCTGGATGGCCATGGTGGAGCAGCGAAGGATGGAGCTGAAGTCTCAATGGACCTCACACCCCTCGGCTGTGGCGACCGGTGCCGGTACTCGTATCGGTACCGAGAGCGAGACCAGGACCTGCGACCGGCTTGGTGCCAGGAGGTCAACCGAAATCTCGAGTCTCTCTGCCTTGACCTGCTCCTGGAGGTGTGGTGCCTGGTATGGTGCCGGGAGCTGGAGTGGTACCGCAAGTATCGGGTTGAGGCTCGAGATGTTGACCGGTGACAGGAGCCTGACCGGTGACGGGAGCCTGAACGGTACCGAGGTGAAGACCGGTGCCGGGAGTCCGAACGGTGCCGAGTAGGGGAACGGTGCCAAGACCGGGATCGCCGTCGAGAGTGGGAGCAACGTCTCGATCTGGAGTGTCTGCGGGATCACGATCTGGAGCGGTGCCGGTCTGCCATGCTGACAGATGATGGTCTGGTCAGGGTCGGCTTGCCCATTGATTGCAGTACCCACACCGGCGGTGCCGGGGGTAAGAGCGGTGCCGCATGAGTGATCGCGATCAGGTCTCTTGCCGCAGAAAATGTCTTCGGGGTAGACGGCAAAGTAAGCTCTACCACAGTGGGTACTGGGGAGCTGCCAGGCGCCGGACTCGACGGCCCTCGTGGGGCTGGAGTCGACGGTGCCGGCTTAGGCGGTGCCACGGCAGGTATCGGTGCCGGGCGGTCCTACTTCGGGGCAGGCTCTGGCTGAGAGGTGCGTGTTGGCAGGTTCACCTGGGTCTTCGCCGTCTTCGACCTCGGGGAGAGGGAGCGGCTCGAAGTAGGTTTCGGTGCCGGCGGGGGCCGGTGCCGGGAGTCCTGGGTGGCAGCGCTCGGTGCAGTGGGGGTGCCTTTGCTTACCGGCTGGCTTGTGCTCGGTGCCGAGGATGGAGATGTCAGGGCCGCTTCCATGAGGAGCTGCTTTAACCTGATGTCCCGCTCCTTCTTAGTTCTCAGCTTGAATGTCTTTCAAATTGAGCACTTAGCCGATAAGTGTGACTCCCCGAGGCACTTTAGACAGGAGTCATGGGGATCTTCTACTGGCATAGGCTTGTGACAGGCCGAGCACTGTTTGAAACCCGGTGAGCCAGGCATGAGCTCCGGCTCCGGATGCGGGGAAGGGGTTGACCCCCGATCCCCTCAAACAAGTACTAACCACAATACTATTAACACTAACTAAGTCTAACTAACTATATATATATATATATATAAAACAACAATTAACTACAACTATGGATATAACAACGATAAGAAAAACTATGAGCTGCTAGGGAATGTGGAGGTCAGCTAAGTCGCGCTCCACTGTTCCAACGACCGACACGGGCGGTAAGAAGGAACTGAGGGGTGGCCGGGTCGGCTGGGGTATATATTAGGCGCCACAGCGGTGCCACTCCAGGGGGCGCCCAGCCAACCCGCTGAGGGTTGCTAGGGTAAAAGTTTCTCCAACGAACGTGCACATGGCGCACACACACCTAACTGGAATGGATATGAGCAATCACTCGAAGAAGAACTGAATGCTCACAAAGTGTGCAAGAGATACTCATGGTCCATCTGGTTGAACGCCTTCTCCTGATCCAAGGACAGGAGGGCGAATGACAGAACATACCTACACCCAACCTCAAGGAGATCCTGGACCAAATATAAGTTGTCAAAGATAGAGTGGCCTGGGATGGTGTAGGTCTGGCTGGGGTGGACCATGTCCGCCAGCACAGACCCCAGCCACAGTGAGGTGGCTTTCACTACAACTTTGTAGTCTATGCTGAGCAGCAAGACGGGATGCCAATTCCAAAGGACACGGGGGTCCCCCGTCTTTGGAAGCAAGGCAAGCATGGCTCCCTGAACAACAGGGGGAAGACCTCACTCTCCAAGGACTCAGTCCAGACGGTGACAAGGTTCAGGAGGAGGACTTCCCAGAACACATGGCAGAGCTCCACGGTCAGCCCGTCCATGGCTGGAGATTTATTCATGGGCATGTGGCAGAGGGCTTCCAAGAGCTCGGCCAGAGTGAGAGGCAGCTCTAACTGGTCCCAGTGGCCCACGCTGACCATCGGGAGTCCATCCCAGCAGGGACGGCTTTAGCCAGTGCGGGGCCGATTACTGGGGCATGTACTCTCCTTGCAGCACTTCGGCTTTCCGCGCTCTGGCTGTGGTAGCGGGGCCGCGAGGCTCCGGCCGGGAGAGCGGGGCTGCGGGGCTCCGGCTGGGGGAGCGGGACCACGGGGTTGCAGGCTCCAGCCAGGAGAGTGGGGCTGTGGGGTTGCGGGCCTTCGGCTGAGACAGTGGGGCTGCGGGGCTCCAGCTGGGGTAGCAAAGCCGCAGGGGGAATGTGACCGAGGGATTGCAGGGCTCCAGCCGGGGTAGCGGGCTGCAGGGCTTCGGCCTGGAGAGCGGTGCTGCGGGGTTGCTGGGCTCTAGCTGGGGTAGCGGGCTGAGGGATTTGCCGCGCTCGGCCGGGGGAGCGTGACCACGGGGTTGCTGGGCTCTGGCCGAAGTGGCGGGGCCGCTGGGATACTGCTGGGAGAGCGGGGCTGCGGGACTCCGTCCGGGGTAGCAGGGTTGCGGGACTTGCCGCGCTCGACCGGGGGAGTGGGACAGCGGGATTCCTGGGCTCAGGCCGAGAGACCGGTGCTGCAGTGTTGCAGGGTTGTGGCCGGGGTGGCGGCCGCGGGGTTGTAGGCTCCAGCCAGGACAGCGGGGCCCCTGGGCTCCGGCCAGGGGAGTTGGACGGTGGGGTTGCGGGTCTTCGGCCAGGGGAGCGGGACCGCGGGGCTCTGGCCGAGAGAGCGGGGCTGCGGGGCTCCGGCCAGGGGACAGCGGTGCTGTGATGCTGTGGCCGGGGTGACGGGGGAGCAGAACCCCGGGGAAAATGGCAGCCCCAAGTGGGTCAGGACAGGGGAAGACGATGGCTGCTCCCTGGGGGTCATCCACCAGGAAGGGGAATGAGACAACCCCAGAGGTGGCAGCAGCATGGGAGATGGAGGAGATGGAGATGGCATCAGCATAGGGAGCAAGCTCAGGAGTGAGGTCATGGAAAGGGGCAGAGTTGGGATCCTAGGCCGTGGCAGCCAAGCTACAAGCATGTGGCACCTCTTGGCCTGGCTCAGGGGCTGAGGGAGCAGGAAGGGGGGCCTCGACAATGCCGGGCTGCTGCTCGATGGCCAGTGATGTAGCTACAGCATCAATGGATGGAGAATTAGCAGCAGGGCCCCAACCCAGAAAAGAGGTTGCCCCTAGTAACTGAGGGCCCGGCTGCCTGGCACTTGAAGGCCTGGGCGAGTGGGAAGCAAGTGGGAACAGATTGTAAGACAGAGGGCTCCACCTCTCCTAAGCTGGCACAGCTTCTGGGGTAACATAGGGCAGCCCTGACATTCCTCTGTGTTAGACCAGAGGCCATTTTATCCCCCACCTGCCCCAGAATAAGGGGAGTGCAGAGGGGCTTATAACCGGTTTCTCCAATCTCATCAGCGCTGAGTGTGAACTTGGTGCAGTTGAGGACAGTGTCCAGCGTTTTTAGCAAATCCCAGATGCAGCAAATTTTGATGTTACAAGCACTATTATTTTAAGACAATAAAAACTACAGCCCAGTATTGCCAACATGAAGAGAGCAAAAATCATGAGTCAGACCCCTGAAAATCATGATTACAAAAAAAAATTGAACGAACATCCTTTTCTTTCCTTATTTTCCGCACAGAGTGGAGGTTCACCATCTAACTCCAGAAATGCAGGCAGAGCTGGATGCTCTGAAAAAGATCAAACCTGATTCGATCATAACAATGCAGATGGAGGACTGGGTTGGAGACATTTCAACGACACATCTCTGGCCTGGCCAACTTGCCCCTAGCTTGGTCAACAGCCAGAAAGGTGCTGAAGGTGGCCACAAAGGACATGAACACTCATTTGGGATTGGAAAACTAAGAAGCAGGATGGGGAGATGATTAAGGTCTGGCCAGTCACCTGGTTGCATGCGCCCAGACAGATGCTCTTCTAGTTACGCCTGGTGCACTACTAATATATCAGCACAAGTGGTGACATTCACCTCACAGCTACTCACTTGCTCTCACAGCTACAGCACAGCCATAGACCCTATTATACACTGATTAAAATACCTCCAAATACATAGACTATGGGTTGGAGTGAGACACAGAGAGCTCATATGTACTTGTGGGCTTGGCTGGGGTACCAAGCCGGACTGGGCTTTGACTAGCTCTGAGCTAAAGAGTTAGAAGAAAATATACATTTTAAAAGCTGGTCATGTTGGAGAGGGGCAGGCTGGGGATAGCAGGGGAATGTAGCCCGAGAGCCTCTTGACCAAATGAGTCCAAGTTTCAACCACCAACTCCACCCTTGCATCTCTACTGACCAAGCAATTTTCAGGCCAATCTGCTACTGCATATGGATTTTAAAATGCTTGGAAAAATCAGATGTAAACTGCAACACAGGCTTAGCTATGAGGCAGCTCTTTTCCTTCCATAATTGAAAAGGGGCCTGCTTCACAAAGGTGACTATAGGTGAAGAGCCATTACACACCCAGTGGACACTTGTACCGCATTCCCACACCATACGATCATGTACACGGAAACTTGGAGTCTTGAAAATAATCTGGAGAGGGGAGATATTTGAGGGAGTGCCCCGGCTCCACTGGAAAAGTTGTTGGCCATGAAATCTGAACTTTCCATGCATGTGAAGACAGAATTTGATAGGCTGTGTCTGCCACAAGGTGTTTGGATACTGGTAAAGTCTGGCTGAGAGATAACTAGCAATGAGAGTGCAGAGAAGGTCACCCACCTGTCTCTAAATGCTCCTCATCTCCCCTTGCTCCATGGGGGTTACCACGTGTTTGTTTTTTGATTTACAAATATTTCTGTCTGCAGAAACGTGTTTGTTCCTTTCCATACTGCTGACAACTGAGCTCCGGCATCCTGAATTGGATGTTTCAGTCTATGACTTTACAGCGATTGGAGCAGCTGTGCAGGAGTTTATCCTGCTAAATCTGAATTGTTTTACATGGTAATTCCTGTCTTACAAGACTAGAGTGGAGCCAATAGTTGTTACTGTGGCACAAGGGCCAAAATCTGCCCTGTTACATCCATGCAGCTCCACTGAAGCACAGATGTTCCACATGGACAAGACCTGGAATCTTAGGGCTAGTGCAGGATGGTTCCTGCAGACAGGGCTGACTCTAGGCACCAGGGCTCCTCCCCGCGCGAGTGGGCTGTACCGGGCACTGTCAGACTGAACAGGGGGAATGGATTCTGGGTTGTGCGCTGATGGGGCGAGTGGCTGGGCAGCCAGAGCTGCCAGGGAGCTGCCCCTGGACCCAGCCTGCCGAATACCTCCTTTGCCTCAGCCCCACACTGCCTGCCCTGGGGGGGGGGGAGGGAGGAGAGGCAGAGCCCGGCTCTGAATGGGGCAGTGTCTGTTCTCTCGGCTCTGCCTGTACGGGGCTGGGGAAGCTGCCCCTCTCAGCCCTTGCACCCCCTATCCCGCTCACAGCCCCTCCATTTGTACCTCCCCCATCGCTCCTACGCCACACCCCTTCCCCTTGTACTCTCCCTTCACCCACATCTCTCCCCTTGTACCCTCTCCCAGCCCTCTCCTCCCACAACTCCCCCTTCCCCTGCACCTCTTCTCCTGCAATCCTCCTAATCCCCTCTCTCCTCCTCCACCCTCCTCTGCAAGCACATCACAGCCCACTTCTCTGCCAGTGTAGAGCCCCCAAGCACCCCCACACTCGCTCCTCTGCGTGAACCCTGTACTAGATCCCCATCCCGTTCAAGGTTTGAGGGTTAATCCCTATGCCTTCCATGTGCATTTGGAGCACTAAAGATGGGATTGTGGGAGACGGGGGTGGGGGGAGATTTATACGAAAGTGAAATAAAAATAGCAGAATCGGTTTGATCCCCACTGCAGTTATAAACAGGGATTGCTGTGGTGAAGGAGAGGGAGCCCAGGGTTGGGGCAACCAGGGGTGTGGGTGGGGGAGGGCTTGGGGGGTGGAGGGCCCAGGACTGGAGTGGGGGGCAGCCAATTTTTTTTTTGCTTGGGGTAGCAAAAAACCTAGAGCCACTGGGGAGGGGAATGGTAATTCAAGGTGGAATTTGACCTTAATATATTAAGGGATTGTTCACACCTGCATGGCCCCATGTTCAGACAGCATCTGAGCAAAGCTGGTGAGAAGAGCAAATTAAACCTTCCTAGGGAATTTCACCTGCTCAATAGGCCTAATACTGCAGCCACTGGCGTCAGCTGCACTGCAGGGAATACATCACATCTCTCTATGTGAGACAGATGCACGTATATCTATCATTCTCTGTAGGGATAGACAGATAGTCATGTACCTTTATTTGCTATTTTTCTCACTCTCTCTGATACTATGGGATAGTATTAAAATGGGAAAAAGTCAATGATGATTATGAAGGAGATTAGAGAGATACAATGTCAGATAGGAAACAGTCACTATGAAAGTTTCAGAGTTCATTTAAATAGCTGAAAGCCAAGAAATAAAAATGACACAAGATGACAAAGCGCCAGGTTTAATTTTTAAAGCAAAATTTTACTGAACATTTTCTACCAATGCCCAGGCAAATTTCCGTCTATGCAGAGCCCTTCCCTTCTATGGTAACACTGAATACACAATGTCAAGTAACACAGAGACTGAAACAATGTTAATGTCAGCTTTTGCCTTTTGGCCCGGCTCTCCCGGCCGGAGCCACGCAACCCCGCCGTCCCTCTCCCCCGGCTGGAGCCCAGGGACTCCGCAGCCCTGCTCTCCCGGCAGGAGCCCCGCAATCCCATGGCTCTCCTCCCCCAGCCGGAGCCCCGCAACACCGCTCCCCCAGCTGGAGCCCCGCAACCCCACAGTCTCGCTTCCCCAGCAGAGCGTGGCAAGTCCCGTGGCCCTGCTACCGAGGCCGGAGCCCGGCAGCCCCGCTCTCCTCACCTGAAACCCGCAGCCCAGCTCTCGAGGCTGGAGCCCCGCAAACCCATGGCTGCGCTCCCACGGCCGAGCATTGCAACTCCCGCTGCCCTGCCACCCCGGCCAGAGCCCTGCCACCCCGCTCTTTTGGCCACAGCTCCGTCACCCCGCGGTACCACTCCCCTGGCCGGAACTCTGCAACCCCACCGTCCTGCTCCCTCTCCCGGAGCCCAGGGACCCCGCGGCCCCTCTATCCCGGCTGGAGCCCTGCAACACCGCAGCACCGCTACCCTGAGTGGAGCCCTGCAACCCCGCAGTCCCTCCAACCCAGCCGGAGCCCAGGGACCCCGGCTGGAGCGCGGCAACTCCCGACGCCCAGCCACCCAGGCGGAGCCCCGAAGCCCCGCTCTCAAGGCCAGAGGCTCACAACCCCGCCGTCCCGCTCTCCCAGCCGGAGGCCCGCAGTCCTGCTTTCCGGGCCGGAGCCCCGCACACCTGCGGTCCCACTTTCCCGGCCGCAGGCCCGCAAACCTGCGGTGCTGCTACCGCTGCTGGAGCCCCGCACCTCCCGCGGGTCCGGCTCGAGCCAGAGCCCTGCAAATCCAGCGGTTCCGGCCGAGCCATGCAAACCCACGGTCCCGGCCGGAGCTCCGGAAACCCGCGGTACCGGCCGGAGCCCCGCAACTCCTGCGGTCCCGGCCCAAGCCCCGCAACCCCGCGGCCCTGGCCCGAGCCCCGCGGTCTCGGCCAGAGCCCCAGTCCGAGCCCCGCAACTCCTGCGGTCCCGGCCCGAGCCCTGTCCCGAGCCCCGCAAACCAGCAGTCCTGGTCAGGAGCCCCGCCACTCCCGCGGCCCCGGCCCGAGACCGGACCCGGGCCCCGCAACTCCCGCGGCCCCGGCCCGAGACCGGGCCCCACAACTCCCGCGGCCCCGGCCCGGGCCCCGCAACTCCCGCGGTCCCCGCCCCGAGCCCCGGCCCGGGCCCCGCAACTCCCGCGGTCATCGCCCCGAGCCCCGGCCCGGGCCCCGCAACTCCCGCGGTCCCCGCCCCGAGCCCCGCCCCGAGCCCCGCAACTCCCGCGGTCCCCGCCCCGAGCCCCGCAACTCCCGCGGTCCCCGCCCCGAGCCCAAGCCCCGCAACTCCTGAGGTCCCGGCCGAGAGCCCCGCCCGAACCCCGCAACTCCTGCGGTCCCGGCCAGGAGCCCCGCAACTCCTGCGGTCCCGGCCAGGAGCCCCGGCCCGAGCCCCGCAAACCAGCAGTCCCAGCCAGGAGCCCCGCAACTCATGCGGTCCCGGCCCGAGCCCAAGCCCCGCAACTCCTGCGATTCCGGCCCGAGCTCGGCAAACCCGCGGTCCTAGCCCGAGCCCCGCAAACCTGCGGTCCCGGCCAGGAGCCCCGCCCCGAGCCCCGCAAACCCGCGGTCCCGGCCAGGAGCCCCACCCCGAGCCCCGCAAACCAGCGGTCCCGGCCAGGATCCCTGGCCCGAGTCCCGCAAACTAGCGGTCCCAGCCAGGAGCCCCGCAACTCCTGCGGTCCCGGCCCGAGCCCAAGCCCAAGCCCAAGCCCCGCAACTCCTGCGCTCCCGGCCCGAGCCCAAGCCCAAGCCCAAGCCCCGCAACTCCTGCGCTCCCGGCCCGAGCCCTCTCCTGAGCCCCGCAAACCAGCGGTCACGGCC
This sequence comes from Gopherus flavomarginatus, assembly GCF_025201925.1. Taxonomy (NCBI): domain Eukaryota; kingdom Metazoa; phylum Chordata; order Testudines; family Testudinidae; genus Gopherus; species Gopherus flavomarginatus. The sequence goes on along the minus strand of NC_066621.1, from coordinate 41,776,548 downwards.
AGGAGCCCCGCAAACCAGCGGTCACGGCCAGGAGCCCCGCAACTCCTGCGGTCCCGGCCCGAGCCCCGTAACTCCTGCGGTCCCGGCCAGGATCCCTGGCCCGAGCCCCGCAAACCAGAAGTCCCAGCCAGGAGCCCCGCAAACCAGCGGTCCCGGCCAGGAGCCCCGCCACTCCTGCAGTCCCGGCTGAGAGCCCCGCCCGAGCCCCGCAAAACAACAGTCCCGGCCAGGAGCCCCGCAACTCCCGCGGTCCCGGCCCGAGCCCCGCAACTCCCGCGGTCCCGGCCCCGAGCCCCGCAACTCCCGCGGTCCCGGCCAGAAGCCCCGGCCAGGAGCCTCACAACTGCTGCGGTCCCCGCCCGGGCCCCGGCCCGAGCCCCGCAACTCCCGCGGTCCCCGCCCGGGCCCCGGCCCGAGCCCCGCAACTCCCGCGGTCCCGGCCCGGGCCCCGCAACTCCCGCGGTCCCGGCCCGGGCCCCGCAACTCCCGCGGTCCCGGCCCGGGCCCCGCAACTCCCGCGGTCCCGGCCAGGATCCCTGGCCCGAGTCCCGCAAACCAGCGGTCCCAGCCAGGAGCCCCGCAACTCCTGCGGTCCCGGCCGAGAGCCCCGCCCGAGCCCTGCAAACCAGCACTCCCGGCCAGGAGCCCTGCCCCGAGCCCCGCAACTCCCGCGGTCCCGGCCAGGAGCCCTGCAACTCCTGCGGTCCCGGCCCGAGCCCCGCAACTCCCGCGGTTCCGGCCAGGAGCCCCGCAACTCCCGCGGTCCCGGCCAGGAGCCCCGCCCCGAGCCCCGCAACTCCCGCGGTCCCGGCCAGGAGCCCCGCAACTCCCGCGGTCCCGGCCAGGAGCCCCGCAACTCCCGCGGTCCCGGCCAGGATCCCTGGCCCGAGTCCCGCAAACCAGCGGTCCCAGCCAGGAGCCCCGCAACTCCTGCGGTCCCGGCCGAGAGCCCCGCCCAAGCCCTGCAAACCAGCACTCCCGGCCAGGAGCCCTGCCCCGAGCCCCGCAACTCCCGCGGTCCCGGCCAGGAGCCCTGCAACTCCTGCGGTCCCGGCCCGAGCCCCGCAACTCCCGCGGTTCCGGCCAGGAGCCCCGAAACTCCCGCGGTCCCGGCCAGGAGCCCCGCCCCGAGCCCCGCAACTCCCGCGGTCCCGGCCAGGAGCCCCGCAACTCCCGCGGTCCCGCCCCGAGCCCCGCAACTCCCGCGGTCCCGGCCAGGAGCCCCGCAACTCCCGCGGTCCCGGCCAGGAGCCCAGCCCCAAGCCCCGCAAACCCGCGGTCCCGGCCAGGAGCCCCGCAACTCCTGCGGTCCCGGCCCAAGCCCCGCAACTCCTGCGGTCCCGGCCAGGAGCCCCGCCCCGAGCCCCGCAACTCCCGCGGTCCCGGCCAGGAGCCCCGCAACTCCCGCGGTCCCGCCCCGAGCCCTGCAAACCAGCACTCCCGGCCAGGAGCCCTGCCCCGAGCCCCGCAACTCCCGCGGTCCCGGCCAGGAGCCCTGCAACTCCTGCGGTCCCGGCCCGAGCCCCGCAACTCCTGCGGTTCCGGCCAGGAGCCCCGAAACTCCCGCGGTCCCGGCCAGGAGCCCCGCCGAGCCCCGCAACTCCCGCGGTCCCGGCCAGGAGCCCCGCAACTCCCGCGGTCCCGGCCAGAGCCCCGCAACTCCCGCGGTCCCGGCCCGAGCCCCGCAAACCCGCGGTCCCGGCCAGGAGCCCCGCCCCGAGCCCCGCAAACCCGCGGTCCCGGCCAGGAGCCCCGCCCCGAGCCCCGCAAACCCGCGGTCCCGGCCAGGAGCCCCGCAACTCCTGCGGTCCCGGCCCAAGCCCCGCAACTCCTGCGGTCCCGGCCAGGAGCCCCGCCCCGAGCCCCGCAACTCCCGCGGTCCCGGCCCGAGCCCCGCAACTCCCGCGGTCCCGGCCAGGATCCCTGGCCCGAGTCCCGCAAACCAGCGGTCCCAGCCAGGAGCCCCGCAACTCCTGCGGTCCCGGCCGAGAGCCCCGCCCGAGCCCTGCAAACCAGCACTCCCGGCCAGGAGCCCTGCCCCGAGCCCTGCAACTCCTGTGGTCCCGGCCCGGAGCCCTGCAACTCCTGCGGTCCCGGCCCGAGCCCCGCAACTCCCGCGGTTCCGGCCAGGAGCCCCGAAACTCCCGCGGTCCCGGCCAGGAGCCCCGCCCCGAGCCCCGCAAACCCGCGGTCCCGGCCAGGAGCCCCGCAACTCCTGCGGTCCCGCCCCGAGCCCCGCAAACCCGCGGTCCCGGCCAGGAGCCCTGCCCCGAGCCCCACAACTCCCGCGGTCCCGGCCCGAGCCCCGCAACTCCCGCGGTCCCGGCCCGAGCCCCCGCAACTCCCGCGGTCCCGGCCAGGATCCCTGGCCCGAGTCCCGCAAACCAGCGGTCCCAGCCAGGAGCCCCGCAACTCCTGCGGTCCCGGCCGAGAGCCCCGCCCGAGCCCTGCAAACCAGCACTCCCGGCCAGGAGCCCTGCCCCGAGCCCCGCAACTCCCGTGGTCCCGGCCCGAGCCCCGCAACTCCCGCGGTCCCGGCCCGGAGCCCCGCAACTCCCGCGGTCCCGGCCCGGAGCCCCGCAACTCCCGCGGTCCCGGCCCGGAGCCCCGCAACTCCCGCGGTCCCGGCCAGGATCCCTGGCCCGAGGCCCGCAAACCAGAAGTCCCGGCCAGGAGCCCCGCAAACCAGCGGTCCCGGCCAGGAGCCCCGCCACTCCTGCGGTCCCGGCCCGAGCCCTGTCACGAGTCCCGCCACTCCTGCGGTCCCGGCCAGGGGCCCCGCAACTCCTGCGGTCCCGGCCAGGGGCCCCGCAACTCCTGCGGTCCCGGCCCGGATCCCTGGCCCGAGTCCCGCAAACCAGCGGTCCCAACCAGGAGCCCCGCAACTCCTGCGGTCCCGGCCGAGAGCTCGCCCGAGCCCTGCAAACCAGCACTCCCGGCCAGGAGCCGTGCCCCGAGCCACGCAACTCCCGCGGTCCCGGCCAGGAGCCCCGCAACTCCCGCGGTCCCGGCCCGGGCCCCGCAACTCCCGCGGTCCCCGCCCGAGCCCCGGCCCGGGCCCCGCAACTCCCGCGGTCCCCGCCCGAGCCCCGGCCCGGGCCCCGCAACTCCCGCGGTCCCGGCCCGAGACCGGGCCCGAGCCCCGCAACTCCCGCGGTCCCGACCAGGAGCCCCGGCCAGGAGCCTCACAACTGCTGCGGTCCCCGCCCGGGGCCTGGCCCGAGCCCCGCAACTCCCGCGGTCCCCGCCCGAGCCCCACAACTCCCGCGGTCCCCGCCCGAGCCCCACAACTGCTGCGGTCTCCGCCCGAGCCCCGCAACTCCCGCGGTCCCGTCCAGGAGCCCCGCAACTCCCGCGGTCCCGTCCAGGAGCCCCGCAACTCCCGCGGTCCCGTCCAGGAGCCCCGCAACTCCCGCGGTCCCGTCCAGGAGCCCCGCCCCGAGCCCCGCAAACCCGCGGTCCCGGCCAGGAGCCCCGCCCCGAGCCCCGCAACTCCCGCGGTCCAGGCCAGGAGCCCCGCAACTCCTGCGGTCCCGGCCCGAGCCCCGCAACTCCTGCGGTCCCGGCCAGGATCCCTGGCCCGAGTCCCGCAAACCAGCGGTCCCAGCCAGGAGCCCGGCAACTCCTGCGGTCCCGGCCCGAGCCCCGCAACTCCTGCGGTCCCGGCCGAGTGCCCCGCCAGAGCCCTGCAAACCAGCACTCCTGGCCCGGAGCCCTGCCCCGAGCCCCGCAACTCCCACGATCCCGGCCAGGAGCCCCGCAACTCCCGCGATCCCGGCCAGGAGCCCCGCAAACCAGAAGTCCCGGCCAGGAGCCCTGCCACTCCAGCAGTCCCAGCCGAGAGCCCCGCCCGAGCCCTGCAAACCAGCACACCCGGCCGGAGCCCCGCAACTCCTGCGCTCGCGGCCAGGAGCCCCGCCCGAGCCCCGCAACTCCTGCGGTGCCGGCCCGAGACCGGGCCCCGTAAACCCGCGGTCCCGTCCCGGAGCCCTGCAACTCCTGCGGTCCCGGCCCGGAGCCCGGGACCGAGCCCCGCCACTCCCACGGTCCCGGCCAAGAGCCTCGCCCGAGCCCCGCAACTCCTGCGGTCCCGGCCCGGAGCCCCGCAACTCCTGCGGTCCCGGCCCGGAGCCCCGCAACTCCTGCGGTCCCGGCCCGGAGCCCCGGCCACGAGCCCCGCAACTCCTGCGGTCCCGGCCCGAGCCCAAGCCCCGCAACTCCTGCGGTCCCGGCCGAGAGCCCTGCCCGAACCCCGCAAACCAGCGGTCCCGGCTCGGAGCCCCACAACTCCTGCGGTCCCGGCCCGAGCCCGGCAACTCCTGCGGTCCCGGCCCGAGCCCCGCAAACCAGCAGTCCCGGCCAGGAGCCCCGCAACTCCTGCGGTCCCAGCCCGAGCCCGGCAAACCCGCGGTCCCGGCCAGGAGCCCCGCCCTGAGCCCCGCAAAACCTGCGGTCCTGGCCAGGAGCCCCGCAACTCCTGCGGTCCCGGCCAGGAGCCCTGGCCCGAGCCCCGCAAACCAGCAGTCCCAGCCAGGAGCCCCGCAACTCCTGCGGTCCCGGCCCGAGCTCGGCAAACCCGCGGTCCCGGCCAGGAGCCCCGCCCTGAGCCTCGCAAACCAGCAGTCCCGGCCAGGAGCTCCGCAACTCCTGCGGTCCCAGCCCGAGCCCTGGCCCGAGTCCCGCAAACCAGCAGTCCCAGCCAGGAGCCCCGCAACTCCTGCGGTCCCGGCCCGAGCTCGGCAAACCCGCGGTCCCGCCCCGAGCCCCGCAAACCCGGCCAGGAGTCCCGCCCCGAGCCCCGCAAACCAGCGGTCCCGGCCAGGAGACCCGCCCCGAGCCCCTCAAAGCAGCAGTCCCGGCCAGGAGCTCCGCAACTCCTGCGGTCCTGGTCCAAGCCCAAGCCCCGCAACTCCTGCGGTCCCGGCCCGAGCTCGGCAAACCCGCGGTCCCGCCCTGAGCCCCGCAAACCCGGCCAGGAGCCCCGCCCCAAGCCCCACGGTCCCGGCCAGGAGCCCCGCAACTCCTGCGGTCCTGGCCCGAGCCCTGGCCTGAGCCCCGCAATTCCTGCGGTCCCGGCCAGGAGCCCCGGCCAGGAGCCCCGCAAACCCGCGGTCCCGGCCAGGAGCCCCGGCCAGGAGCCCCGCAAACCTGTGGTTCCGATGCCCGGCAAACCTGCAGTTCCGCCGCCCCGGCTGGAGCCCGGCAACTCCCGTCACCCTGGACGGAACCTGGCCAACCTGCAATCCCGTCCCCTTGCCAGAGCCCGGCTCGTCCTGCTTTTGAGGCCAGTAGCCCGCAACCCTGCCGTCCCACTCCCCTGGTGGATCCCACGGTCCCCCCGGTCCCACTTCCCGCGCTGGAGCATGGGATGTCTCGCGGCCCTGCTCTCCCAGCTGAAAGCCCCAGTGCACCGGATAGAGTCCCGCAACCCCGCTAACCCACCCAGAGCCCCGGAACCCCACAGCCTCACTCTCTCAGTCAGAGCCCCACAATCCTGCTCCCCTGGCCGGAACCCTGCCGTCCCGCTCTCCCGGTCGGAGCCCAGGGACCCCGCGGTCCCGCTCCCCACGCTGGATCGTGTAAAATCCCGCAGCCCCGCTATCCCAGCTAGAGGCCAGCAAACCTGCGAATGTGCTCTCCCGGACGGAGTCCCGAGGTCGCACTCCCGTGGCCCCGCCACCCTGGCTGGACCCCCACAACCCCGCTCTCCGGCGGAGCCCAGGGTTCCTGCGGTCCCGCTCCCCCCACTGGAGTGGGACAAGTCCCGCAGCCCAGCTCTCCCAGCTGGAGCCCCGCAATCCCGTGGTCGCACTCTCTCGGCAGAGCACGGCAACTCCCGTGGCCCCACCACCCTGGCCAGAGCCCCACAATCCCACACTCCCAGCCGGAGCCCTGCAGCCCCACTTTCCCAGCCGAAGCCCCGCAAACCTGCAGTCCCGCTACCCCTGCCGGAGCCCCGCAACCCCGCTACCCCAGCCGAGCGCAGGAAGTCCCGCTGCCCCGCCACTCGGCCGGACCCCCACAACTCCAGCAGCTGCGCTCTCGGCCGGAGCTCTGCAACTCCGCAGCACCGCTCTCCTGGCCAGAGCACTGCAACCCCACCACACTGCTCCTCTGGTCAGAGCCCCAGGATTCCGCAGTCCTGCTACCCCGGCAAGTCCCGCGGCCCAGCTACCTCAGCGAGAACTCTGCAACCCCTCATTCCCTCTCCTTCAGCTGGAGCCTCGCAACCCCTCAGCCCAGTTACCTCCGCCTGAGCGTGGAAATTTGAAGTGCCATTTGGAGAGTACATGCCCCAAGAATCGGGCCCCGCACTGGCTTAAGCCCGCCCTGACTGCAAAACTCCCATTGACTTCAGTGGGGCATGAATCAGCTTTATGGGTCTGCTCCAAAACCCACTGAATCAAAGGGAATCGTTCCCTGGGCTTTGGATTCAGCTTTCTGTGGCAAAGTGACCTCTAGAGTAATCACCACCTCACACCAGCATTGTACTTTTTTTTTTTTAAATGCGACTGGTCTGATTTGTAGCTTATGTTGGCGAGAGCTTTTTCCCCTCAAGCTAAGACTATGCTCACATTTGCGTCCACCTGTACGTTGATGGAAACAGGTATAACACTGTGTACATGCAAAACCCAGTGGCCACACTGCCACTGTAAGTACACAGCAGTAGCCCTGCCATTTCAGGGGTGGTATCTCAGGGCTCTGTGTATCACAGGGAGACACTACAAGAACCGCTCTGCTGTGGGATATTGGTACTGCCCTCCGCCTTCACATGCTTGCCTGTGGCAGTTCTTGATCATGTCACTCTCTGATTGTTATTCCTACAGAACTGGGTAGAAGACATTGAGCAATTGGATGATCTGGTTCGTCTCTCGTTCCTTACTGAGGGATAAATCGTTATGCAGTGAAGTGGGTGCTCAGCAAGCTGCTGGATGGAATTTGGGCAGCATTTTCTGACACATCGAAGATGACTGACCCTGTGGGGCACTGACAAGTCAATTCTGCTCACACAGTATAGTTATGTGAATGTCCAGATTGTCACAGTGCATCCTTCTAGTGACTGTCACATCTGATGAAGAACCAGCACCATATGGTAGGATCTAAATTTTGTGCCGAATGAGGCAATAGACCTACATGGAGCTCTGTGCAGAGCTTGAGCCAACTCTCCAGCACCAGAACACTTGATTCAGGGAAGATGCACCAGTTCAGAAGTGGATGGCTGTTGCCCTGTGGATGCAGGCTACACCAGACAGCTATAGGTCCATTGTAAACCACTTTGCAGTTGACCCATCCACTGTCAGGGTTGCGGCCGTGCAGGTTTGTGGGGCAGTGAACACTAATGTACCCACAGGTGGGTGTCCTAAGAAAAGTTCCAGCACTTCTAGTTGGTTTTCAGTTAATGGGGTTTCCAAACTGTGCAGGGCCATCGATGGCACCCATAGCCCAATACTTTGTCCCCTGCATTGGGCAGGCGAGTCAGTGAACTGAAAAGGTTACTAGTCAATCGTCCTGCAAGGCCCAGTGGATCACATACTGCTGAATGGAGGGATTTGGTCATCTATGAAGGTGGAGGAAGCAGATTTGCACTGCCGGTGACCCTGAAAAACCAGCTGGAGTTTTTGCTGCAACAAGGAGAAAAAGTCAGCGCACAGTATTTTAAATGCCCTGGATCTTAAAACTGAGATTGAAGCACCAGAGCAAGAAGGGATATTAATGATGAGGCATTGCAGCTGACAAGCCTCAGATTCTGGTTCCTGACACAGCTCGGGAGGTCTTCCTCAGTTCGTCATGGGGGGGCTTCTTCAACCTGCTCCTGCAGGTACAGGTGTAGAATCACATTCTCCTCATCCTCTGGGGTGTCCTCCACAGTCTCTGCTGCCTTCTCACGCTGGCCCCCATCAGTGTCCTCTTGGCAGGGCCAGCTCCAGGCACCAGTGCTCCAAGCATGCGACTGGGGCGGCAAGCCACTGGGGGCACCCTGCCGGTCCCCGCGAGGGCAACAGTCAGGCAACCTTCAGTGGCATGCCTGTGGGAGGTCCACCAGTTCTGCGGATTCCGAAGCTGCATGACCGGCGGACCACCGGCTGCATGCCACCAGATCTGCGTGACCTGGGACCTCCCACAGGCAAGCTGCTGAAGGCAGCCTGCCTGCATGCTTGGGGCAGCTGAAATGCTAGAGCCGTCCCTGCCTCTTGGAGAATGAGGCCAGCATGGTTGAGCAGGGGATCGTGAGCCCTAGACAGCACCTGGTCCAGCTTCTTGTAGAAGGGGTATGTACGACGAGCCCTCCTGGAAGAACTGCTTAAGTCTTTGGCAGCCTGTACAGGAGCCTCAAGTGCTTCATGCATTCACAGCATAGGGATGGAATTTGCTGATTGCCTCCTGCTCCATCCTCTGTGAAATTTCTGGATACAGGGAAATGTTCTTGGTGCTCTGGGAAAATTCGTGGCACACAGTGTACTGCACCCACGCATTGATCAGCATCCGGGTTTGCTTGGTGGGCCAAGCTGCTGCTCTCAGTGCAGGATCCATTTTCACCTCTAAGGCGAGCAGTGGAAAGCCAGACTGCCTTCTGTGGCCAGTCAGGGCCACACACTAACACCAGTGCTCAGGGGGCAGGGACCTAGACTGGGAACGGTCAGGAAGAAAAGGGTCATTGTGGGAATGAGGGTGGAGGACTAATGAATCTTAAGAGCTGGCACATTCCCCCTCTTCATACTGCAAACTGGCCCCTGGGTCTGGCCCCATGTCACAGATAAGGCACGTGCTTACCCATGGCCCTGAGGCTTGCTAGCTCCTTCACCCTCTGCCTGCCTTGAGACAGGTGCTGCTGGAGTTTAAGTGTGGACAGTAGGAGGTTATAGCACAAGCCTGAGCATACACATATGTAGAGTCACCAGTGTAGCTGTCCCCTAGAGCAGAAGTCAGAGTGAGTTGGGGGGTGACAGTCTCATTCTCTGGCTGTGTTAGAACATCTCCATCGCCAGGGTGTCCCGTGTTCTGTGCAGTCTGAGGGCACCTCTTCCAAACTGCAGCCAAAGAGCATCTGGTGGCACCTGAAGATGAGAAACCCAAGCTGCATTATGCGAAGGATAGAGAGTATGCCCTGCTGCATGGCTGTCCTGCTCCCTGTGCCCTTGCTGAGACCTGTATCTCTTTTCACGCTCCCCTCCCTCCCTGCCTTTTCTGTACACAATAAATACCTGGCACATAGTCCATGGCAATCCCAATCTCTCTGCTTTGTGCAATACAGAGGATCATCCCCACACACCATGTTTGATTGCAGGCAGCATGTGACAATCAATGAGGACTGGTGTAGGAAGAAGATGAGGGAGGGATCAAAAAATGGCTAAACATCTGAGCAGTTGATTAGCTGCTAAAGTGAGGCCCTCCCACAGATCACAGCTTGTTAGGAGAGAGGGGGCAAGATCTTTGCATGCTAAAATGTGGGTTCTGTGCTGGTGCAGATCCAGGGGAGAAGCATGCTCCATGCACCCATTCATTCAGTTCACACATCACCCCTCCGTGTCATATCCTCTCATTCTGTACACATATCCCAGCACCTCAAACAGTAGCCTCCACTGAGCCAGCCCACAAGCTACACAAGGGAGGAAAATCACAGTCACAGGTCCAATCCTTCACAGGTAGAGACCAGGGCAAAGACAGGGCTTCCATGTGTTCAGGGGATGTCCTAGCCTTCCCAATAAACACCCTGGTCCATGGTTCCCTGCCCCTAGCTCTGTCTCCCATTTTCCTGGGAAAAAAATTGCCCCACCCTTAGACCCCCCAAGTCACTGGCTTTCCCCCAATATCTGGTTTCGCAGTTCAGACGTAAGGCAGAAAGGGCTGATGTGACAATCTTACCTCATGCAGAATACAACAGAATATCCCTGAATTAATTCCTGCTTTGAGTCTAATAGCTGTGCTTGATCTAGAGCAAGTCTTTTAGAAAAATAGCCACTCCCGATTTTAAACGTGTCAGTGGTGGAGAATCCACTGCAATCCTGGATCAGTTGTTCCAGTGGTTAAAACTGTGTGCCTTACTTCCAGTGCGAATTCATCTAGCCTCAACTTCCAGTCATTGGATCCTCTTACACATTTGTCTGCTAGATTGAAGACACCCCTGTTATCAAACTTCTGTTCCCCATATAGGTACCTATAAACTGATCAAGCAACTCCTTAACCTTCTCTATGACGTTATGTTTTCCACTCCATTCATTCTCATGGCTCTTCTATGACCCCTCTCCACATTATGAAATATCCTTTTTGAATTGTGGACACCAGAACTAGACACAATAGTATTCATCACCATACAAATTTTGACAGGTTTCCATGCCTCTTTTAGGGCTTATGTCCAGCCTTCCCACCCCCCATTTCCATTGGCGCCAAAGTGTGGTGCCGTCGGCCATTTTGAAAAAATGTGTGCGTTTATGTGTTTGACTAAGGGAAGTGTTGTGTATGTTTGTGCTTGTATACATGGAGAAAAAGGTTGAAAGAAGAGTGTAAAGAGGAAAAAAGAGAGTCTGAGTAAGGTTGAGAGAAAAAAAGGAAATTTGAAAGAAGAGAGGTAAGTAACTGAAGAAAAGAGGCAGGTTATGAAAGAATAGAAAGATAGAACTTAAAGAAAGAAGGAAATACTTGTTTTTGAAGGGCTGGTTTAAGAAAAAAGTTAAATAATATTAAAAACTAGGTTGAAAAAGGGAAAGGCAAAACCTGTTTGGGAGGCCCAGGATAAAAAAGTGAATAAAAAGGCATTAAAACCATTGACTACCAGTGTAGGTTAAGAAAAAAGCATAAAAACGAGGTTTAAAAAGAAAATTGACAAAGGCAAAGCCTGTTTGGTAAGCACAGGGTAAAAAAGTAAATAAAAACCTATTGAATACCAGTGTAGGTTAAGAAAAAAGCTTTTATTATTAAATAATATTAAAAACAATACAAATAGGCTTAAAAGGGGAATTCACTGAAGCAAAACCTGTTTAGTAAGTACATGGCCAAAAACTATAAAGGGGTACAAAAAAAAAAAACATTTAATAAACATTAAAAATTAGGTTTAAAAAGAGAATTGACAAAGGCAGAGCCTGTTTAGTAAGCCCCTGGTAAAAACTAAAAAACAAAAAACAAAAGTTGCTAAGAAAAATACAATAAAACTATTAAATACCAGTGTAAGTTAAAAAAAAAGCATTTAAAATGATTTCCTCTTTGCAAAGAGCAAAGATAAAAAGCTCAGGGTAAAATCAAAGAAAGAAAGAGAAAAAGAGAATGAGAGAGACAGAGAAAGAAAATTGTTACCTTTGCAGTCTTTTTGTAGAATGAGGCAACTTTTCTGGTTCAGACCCTAGTAAATAAAACACATTAAAACTTAAATACCAATGTAGGCTAAGAAAATTTTTTTTAAAACATTAAAAACTAGGTTTAAAAAGGAAATTTACAAAGGCAAAGCCTACTTGAAAAACTCAGGGTAAAAAAGTAAATAAAAATACATTTAAACTATTCAATACCAATGAAGGTTTAAGAAAAACATTTTAAAACATTAAAAACTAGGTTTAAAAAGGAAATTTACTACGGCAGAGAAATAAAAGTAAATAAACATTAAAACTATTCAATACCAATATAAGTTAACAAAAAAAGAAAGAAAAGTTAAAAGAAAGAATAGAACAACAAAAAAAAAGAGTGAAGATAGAGAGCACATGGTGAAATCAGAGTAAGACAGAGAGAAGCAGGCAGAGCCTGTTTAGTAAGCGCAGGGTAAAAAAGTGAACAGAATCAGCTTAGGTTAAAAGAAAGAACAAGACAAGAAAAGCGAAAAGAGAGTCCTCTTTGCAAAGAGCAAAGATAGAGAGCACAGGGTGGAATCAAAGAGAGAGACAGAGAGAGAGAAAGATTGAGCGATTTCTCACCTTTGCAGTCTTTGTGTAGAATGCGGCAACTTTCCTGGTTCAGACCCTCTCAGACTTGTTATCACCGCCTTTGGATTGGACCAATCAGAGGTGGTTTTACAACAGCATCATAGAATTCATTTTCCTGAATCAATCCTAGAGTCCCAAGATTTTAAACAAGAGCCAACCCCCCTTCTTCCCCCACCCCCTTTCCTCTTTTCTTCCCTCCTCCCTTTTAACTGTTTTATTCTTATCTAAAGAAACAGACCCCCAGCATTTTCCCGCCACGTAGTCCTTTAACAAAGGGTTTTTATAAAAGTTAAATTTATAAGCTTTTAGTAACACACCATTTTTTAAAGTTTTCCCCTAAGTTTTAAACTAACAGGGTTTTTTTTTTTTTTGTAAAAACAATGAAGCTGCAGCAAAGCAGCCTCTGTGATTTAGTGGATTAGAGATAAGAAGGCTGCTTCTTTCCCAAACTTTTTAATAAACACAAGTTAAAATTACCTTAAGTTTTGCAAAGGGATAAGACAAACGTAAGACACAACCCTTTTGTATGTGTTGTAATAAAAAATTATGCAGAAGCACCCCTGGTATTTAGTAACAGATGGTTTATAGTTCCTTATTTTGTAAGCCACTGAATTAGAGAGAAGAAGAAGATTGCTTCTTTCCCCGCTTTTTAACAAACAGAAGTGAACGTTTTGTAAAGGTGTAAACACTTGAAAAGACATGCCTAAATGAAGACATTTTTTATTTAACCCCCTTGGCATAAGTGTTTTAGAAAAAAAAGCAGGCAAAAGCACCCCAGGTTTATAAACCCCTTATTCTGTAAACCAGTGGATTAGAAAGACAAAAAAGCAAAGGTGTTGTTAGCAAAAGCAGCCTCTGTAAATCACAGAGGAGTTTGCTTCTGATCCCCTAAACACAACCCTTTTGTATTTAAGTTATAAAAAAAGAGCAGGCAAAAGCACCCCAGACCTAAACCCACAAAACCCCTACTAAGAAAAACTTTCCCTCCCCCCAAGGTTTTTAGTGAAAGGCACTTAAAACAGCCTTTTAAAGGTTGTGGATTAGAAAAGAAGAACCACCCTTTGAAAAACAGGCAGCCTAAAGACACATTTCTTTATTTAACCCCCTTGACATAAGTGTTTTAATGAAAAAGAGCGGGCAGAGGAATTTTTATAAAAGTTAAAACCATAAGCTTTTAGTAATACATCATTTTTAACACATTAAAGTTACCTTAAGTTTTGCAAAGGAATAAGACACAACCCTTTTATATTTGAGTTGTAATAAAAAAGTGCAGGCAGAAGCACCCCAGGTTTTTTAGTAACAGACAGTTTATAGCTCCACTTATTTTGTAAACCAAAGGATTAAAGAGAAGTTTGTTTTAATAACATGTAAGTTTGCAGAAACAGTTTAGGGCTATAAAACTAATGTATTGTGACAAAAAAGATTGTCCCCCCTGGGTTTTAGGCTAACATGGGCCATTTTAAATAAGGACAGCAGGCTTTTGCAGTAAAAGCCATTGTTAGCAAAAACAGCCTGTTAAGTCAGTGATTAAAAAGAAAAAGGCCAGAACATAACAAAAAAGCCCTAGGTCTCCTTTTAAAAGGAAAGGACACCAAAAACAGATATTAAAAAGAATAGTAACTTACTTACTATAAAAAAACTTTTTAACCATTAAAGTTTAAAAAAGCTAAAGTGTGTAGCTATGACCTTCCCGCCTTTTTTCCCAGAAAAAAACAAGTCCCCTCACTCTGCTTTGCTCTTATCTAAACAGCTAGAACCTTTGTTTTCTTCCACCCTGTAACAAAAGCTGAACACCACATACTATAGACCATTTTAAAATGTGTTTTTTAAAATAATGTTTAAAATCCCCTCTTTTTAACGTAGTAAATAAACACATAAAACAGATCTACTTAAAGACTCTGTTCTTTGGCATAGTTGTTTTAATAACACGTTAGGCCGGAAAAACAACCCAGGTTTAAAAACACAAAAAACCTGTTTATAAAAGTTTTTTCTAGGTTTTAAACTAACAAGGGTTATTTTTTAGTAAAAACAATGTAAAGCTGCAACAAAGCAGCCTCTGTGAGCTTAAATCACAGAGGAAAAGGCCAAAACAAAAAAGCCATAGGTCTGCTTTTAATATCAAAAACTTGTTAAACTGAACACTTCTTATGAAAAAAAAGGCATTGCTTTGTAAATAATTGTAAAATAAAAAATATTACCTAAGGTTTAAAGCCACAGCCTGCTAGTTTATAAAAGTAATTTGTTAACAAAAAGAGGCGAAAGTTTTGTAAAGGTCTTAATAAACCCTTGAAAAAACATACCTAAATGAAGACACATTTTTTTGTATGGGTTGTAATAGAATAAAGCACCCCTAGCTTTTAGGGACAGTTATTAGCCCCCTTATTTTGTAAATCGGTGGATTAGAGAGAAATCTATTGAATACCAGTGTAGGTTAAGAAAAAAGCTTTCAATATTATTAAATAATATTAAAAACAATACTGTGATGTTATTGATGTAAACTGGGACCATACAGAACATGGTTTGCAACCAAGTTCCTGTAGTGGTACCAAAGCTTATGTAAAAGGGGGTCATATAAGGTGTCTAAGACCAAGTTATGAGTTACTGGTTATGATTATGCTGTCTGTATGTCTGTATCATTTTGTAGTTGAAGTTATAAGTATTGGCTCTATACTGTCTATATTTCAAACTTGTGCTGTGTTACTGGGAAAGATCCCAGGTAAGTGGGTGTTAGCTCTGCTTAGCCTGCTTGATGGCCCATTAAGGACCATCAGCTACACAATTGACCCATTGAGAGGAGGCAGATATGCCTTGTAACTCAGCAGGGTGTGCAGAAACTGGCCCATGTGACTGCAAACTCCATTTTGCTGTAATTTTCCACAGTAAGAACAAAGAAGTGTTCTTACACCTGGAAGTACCTATATGAGGCTGATGCCTCATCTCCATTTGGTCTTCAATCCTGCTTCCTACCTCTGGAGGGACTTTGCTACAAACTGAAGATCTACACAAAGGACTGAGGACCCATCCCAGTGGGGGATGTTCTCCAGAGACTTGATTTAAACCTGCAGTTTACTCCATCACTGCTACAAGCCTGAACTAAGAACTTTGCCATTACTGTATGTTATTGATTCCATTTAACCAATTCTAGCTCTCATCTCTATCTTTTTCCTTTTATGAATAAACCTTTAGATTTTAAAGGATTGGCAACGGCGTGATTTGTGGGTAAGATCCGATGTGTATATTGACCTGGGTCTGGGGCTTGGTCCTTTGGGATCGAATCTTTTTCTTTTACTGGGATTGTCACAAATACAAATAGGTTTAAAAGGGGAATTGACTTAAGGAAAACCTGTTTTGTAATAAGCACATGGCCAAAAACTATAAAGGGGTACTAAAAAAAAGTATTTAAAAAACATTAAAAACTAGGTTTAAAAAGAGAATTGACAAAGGCAGAGCCTGTTTAGTAAGCCCCTGGTAAAAACTAAAAGTTGCTAAGAAAAATACAATAAAACTATTAAATTCCAGTGTAAGTTAAAAAAAAAGCATTTAGAATGATTTCCTCTATGCAAAGAGCAAAGATAGAAAGCTCAGGGTAAAATCAAAAAAAGAGAGTGAAAAAGAGAATAAGAGAGAGAAAATTTTTACCTTTGCAGTCTTTTTGTAGAATGAGGCAACTTTTCTGGTTCAGACCCTAGTAAATAAAACACATTAAAACTATTAAATACCAATGTAGGCTAAGAAAAAGCATTTTAAAACATTAAAAACTAGGTTTAAAAAGGAATTTACAAAGGCAAAGGCTGCTTGAAAGACACAGTGTAAAAAAGTAAATAAAATACAATAAAACTATTTAATATTAAAGGTTAAAAGAAAGAACAGAACAAAAAAAAGAGTAAAGATAGAGAGCACATGGTGAAATCAGAATAAGACAGAGAGAAGCAGGCAGAGCCTGTTTAGTAAGCACAGGGTAAAAAAGTGAACAGAATCAGCATAGGTTAAAAGAAAGAACAAGACAAGAAAAGTGAAAAGAGAGTCCTCTTTGCACAGAGCAAAGATAGAGAGCACAGGGTAGAATCAAAGAGAGAGAGAATTTTCACCTTTGCAGTCTTTCTGTAGAATGAGGCAACTTTCCTGGTTCAGACCCTCTCAGACTTGTTATCCCCGCCTTTCGATCGGACCAACCAGAGGTGGTTTTACAACAGCATCATAGAATTCATTTTCCTGAACCAATCCTAGAGTCCCAAGATTTTAAACAAGAGCCAACCCCCCTTCTTCCCACACCCGCTTTGCTCTTTTCTTCCCTCCTCCCTTTTAACTGTTTTATTCTTATCTAAAAAAACAGACCCCAGCATTTTCCCGCCAGTAGCACTTTTACAAAGGGTTTTTTATAAAAGTTAAATTTATAAGCTTTTAGTAACACACCATTTTTAAAGTTTTCCCCTAGGTTTTAAACTAACGGGTTTTTTTTTTTCGTAAAAACAATGTGAAGCTGCAGCAAAGCTCCTGTTAGCAAAGCAGCCTCTGTGAGTCAGTCGATCAGAGATAAGAAGGCTGCTTCTTTCCTAAACTTGTTAATAAACACAAGTTAAAATTACCTTAAGTTTTGCAAAGGGTTCTTCTTCTTTTCTAATCCACAACCTTTAAAAGACTGTTTTAAGTGCTTTTCACTAAAAACTTTGGGGGGAGGGAAAGTTTTTCTTAGTAAGGGTTTTGTGGGTTTAGGTCTGGGGTGCTTCTGCCTGCTCTTTTTTTATTACAACTCAAATATGAAAGGGTTGTGTCTTATTCCTTTGCAAAACTTAAGGTAACTTTAATGTGTTAAAAATGGTGTATTACTAAAAGCTTATGGTTTTAACTTTTATAATAATCCCTCTGCCCACTCTTTTTCATTAAAACACATGTCAAGGGGGTTAAATAAAAAATGTGTCTTCATTTAGGCATGTCTTTTCAAGTGTTTACACCTTTACAAAACTTTCACTTCTATTTGTTAAAAAGTGGGGAAAGAAGCAATCTTCTCTCTAATTCAGTGGTTTACAAAATAAGGAAACTATATACCGTCTGTTACTAAAAACCAGGGGTGCTTCTGCATAATTTTTTATTACAACACATACAAAAGGGCTGTGTCTTATCCCTTTGCAAAACTTAAGGTAATTTTAACTTGTGTTTATTAACAAGTTTGGGAAAAAAGCAGCCTTCTTATCTCTGATCCACTAACTCACAGAGGCTGCTTTGCTAACAGGAGCTTTGCTGCAGCTTCACATTGTTTTTACGAAAAAAAAAAACCCTGTTAGTTTAAAACCTAGGGGAAAACTTTAAAAATGGTGTGCTACTAAAAGCTTATAAATTTAACTTTTATAAAAACCCCTTTGTAAAAGTGCTACTGGCGGGAAAATGCTGGGGTCTGTTTTTTTAGATAAGAATAAAACAATTAAAAGGGAGGGGGAAAGAAACGAGGAGAGGGGGTGGGGGGAAGAAGGGGGTTGGCTCTTGTTTAAAATCTTCGGAATCTAGGATTGGTTCAGGAAAATAAATTCTATGATGGTGTTGTAAAACCACCTCTGATTGGTCCGATCCAAAGGCGGTGATAACAAGTCTGAGAGGGTCTGAACCAGGAAAGTTGCCTCATTCTACAGAAAGACAGAAAAGGTGACAATTCTCTCTCTCTCTTTGATTCTACCCTCTACAGGTAGAGGACTCTCTTTTTGCTTGTCTTGTTCTTTCTTTTAATCTACGTTGATTCTGTTCACTTTTTTACCCTGTGCTTACTAAACAGGCTCTGCCTGCTTCTCTCTGTCTTATTCTGATTTCACCATGTGGTCTCTATCATTGCTTTTTTTTTTTCTTCTGTTCTTTTTTTTAACCTTTCTTTTTTTCTTAACCTACATTGGTATTGAATAGTTTTAATGTTTTTATTTACTTTTATTACACTGCTGTAGTAAATTTCCTTTTTAAACCTAGTTTTTAATGTTTTTTAAATGCTTTTTTTTAGTACCCCTTTATAGTTTTTGGCCATGTGCTTACTAAACAGGTTTTGCTTCAGTCAATTCCCCTTTTAAACCTATTTGTATTGTTTTTAATATTATTTAATAATATTAAAAGCTTTTTTCTTAACCTACACTGGTATTCAATAGTTTTAATGCTTTTTTACCCTGTGCTTACCAAACAGGCTTTGCCTTTGTAAATTTTACCCTGTGCTTACCAAACAGGCTTTGCCTTTTTTAAACCTAGTTTTTGATATTTTTTTTAAGCTACACTGGTATTGAATAGTTTTAATGCTTTTTCTTTACTTTTTTTACACTGTGCTTACCAAACAGGCTTTGCCTTTGTCAATTTTCTTTTTAAACCTAGTTTTTAATGTTTTCTAAATGCTTTTTTCTTAGTATCCCTTTATAGTTTTTGGCTATGTGCTTACTAAACAGGTTTTGCTTTAGTCAATTTCCTTTTTAAACCTGGTTTTTAATGCTTTTTTCTTAACCTACACTGGTAGTCAATAGTTTTAATGCCTTTTTATTCACTTTTTTACCCTGGGCCTCCCAAACAGGTTTTGCCTTTCCCTTTTTCAACCTAGTTTTTAATATTATTTTTTTTCTTAAACTAGCCCTTCAAAAACAAATATTTCCCTTTTCTTTAAGTTCTATCTTTCTATTCTTTCATAACCTGCATCTTTTCTTCAATTACTTATCTCCTTTCAAATTTCCTTTTTTTTCTCTAAACCTTACTCATACTCTTTTTTCCTCTTTACACTCTTCTTTCAACCTTTTTCTCTCCATGTACATAAGCACAAACATACACAACACTTCCCCTAGTCAAACACATACTTTTTTTCAAAATGGCCGACGGCACCACACTTTGGCGCCAATGGAAATGGGGGGTGGGAAGGCAGGACATAAGCCCTAAAGGAGGCATGGAAACCTGTCAAAATTTGTATGGTGATGAATACTATCGAGCTTACTACTTACATAGTTTTCCAGTGCCACATACAGAGGACTATGTAACCCTCTGCCTGGATTAGCTCTGCTCTGCGCACTGGTGCTCTGCACAGTCATTAAAGGGTTTCTTGCAGACTGAATGGTTAAACATGAGCGCTTGTGGCTCTGGCAGTTAAATGTCCGATCACCAGTGATTTGGGAGTTTTCACTATAAACAATAAATAGCTTTGTAACCCTGTGGTGTGAAGGTGCCTTCAAAAGGTAAATCAATCACTAGAGCTGGGAGCCTGTTGTTTCTGCTAAAAGCATTGGTTGATATTTTCATTGGCTGGGGACATCAGAGCTGTGTCTCAGGGCCCATCTCCATTAAGACATTTGCTCAGAGATCATCTGCGTTAGTGACACCAGGGTGAGTCCCCAGAGCACACGCCGCCCCAGTGCAAAGAGGATCATGCGGGGACAGCACAATCAATAACTCCTGGGAGGGGGAGAGGAAGTTTAGAATCCTGGGAACCTGAGGGGGCAGAGGAGAATTGTGGGGGTAGAGTTTGTGGGGGCTGCATAGAGAAGGAGGGTGGGATAGCTCTCTGGGAACCTGCAGGAAGAAAGATGAGGAACTGTCAACCTGCAATGACAAAGGAGGAAGTGTTGCAGAAAATTGATAAATTGAAGAGCAGCAAATCCCCAAGACCAGGTGATACACCCTGGGTGTGTTTAGGTAAATACAGTTTGCTCCTTGCCATGGTATAATTCCCCACTCTGAACCTTAGTGTCCAAAAGATGGAGTACCAGCATGAATTCCTCTAAGCTCAATTACCAGCTTAGTACTTGTAGCGCTGCCACCAACCAGGAACTCCAGTGCCTGGTACACTCTGGTCCCCCAAAACCTTGCCCGGGGACCCCCAAGACCCTGACCCTCTGGATCTTAACACAAGGAAAGTAAACCCTTTCCCTCACCGTTGCCTCTCCCAGGCTTCCCTTCCCTGGGTTACCCTGGAAGATTACTGTGATTCAAACTCCTTGAATCTCAAAACAGAGAGGAAAATTCACCTTCCCCCCTCCTTCTCTCTCCCCCTCCCAGACTCTCCCTGAGAGAGAAAGTAATCCTAACACAGAGAGAAAATTAACCTCTCTCTCCCCCTTCCCTCCTTTCTCCCCACCAATTCCCTGGTGGATCCAGACCCAGTCCCCTGGGGTCTCACCAGAATAAAAAGAAAAAATCAGGTTCTTAAACAAGAAAAGCTTTTAATTAAAGAAAAAAACAGTAAAAATTATCTTTGTAAATTTAAGATGGAATATGTTACAGGGTCTTTCAGCTATAGACACTGGGAATACCCTCCCAGCCTAAGTATACAAGTACAAATTAAAATCCTTTCAGCAAAATACACCTTTGAACTCCTTCCAGCCAAATACACATTTGCAAATAAAGAAAACAAACATAAGCCTAACTCGCCTTATCTACCTAGTACTCACTATTCTGGACATATAAGAGACTGTATCAAAGAGATTGGAGAGAAACCTGGTTGCACATCTGGTCCCTCTGAGCCCGCAGAGTGAACAACCACCAAAATCTAACAGCACACATGAAAACATCCCTCCCTCAAGATTTGAAAGTATCCTGTCCCCTGATTGGTCCTCTGGTCAGGTGACAGAGAGGCTCACTGATCTTGTAACTCTTTACAGATATGAAGTCAAAAGAGATATGAAGTCCTTTTGTTCTATTAACTCTTTCTTATCTGTTTATGACACTCCTGCTTTGCTTAGATTTGCTAGATATTCAGCTGATGGACTGGTGTTTTGCTCATTGTAATTGACTTAGCTGGTGTTGGGTCACAAATTATTTTAGTCCTGAATGCAGGGGTAGTGAAATATGATTCCCAATGTTTGTAATCATTGTGGGAATACAGAAAAGAAGGACTGTGCTTAACCTGTCCCAAAGGAGCTAGTCACTTTCAGTTTAAAGAACCTTGGTAAAAAAAAAAAAAAAAGAAAAGACGGCTCAAATGTCCGAGCCCTGTAAAAATATGAGGGCATGTGTGCGCACAAATGGCTGCATACCCTCAAGGGGTGTTGGATCGATGGAAAGGAACCCCTAGATATTCAACCCAGCTCCACCTAGCAGAAGGGTGACATTTTGGGGGAGCTCACAAATACCTGGTGAGTGGTTCACTAAGCTGGGAAAACAGTTGTGTTTATATCTGAGGAAATCACTCTGTATACTGGTTAATAGGTCAGGTTTGTTAGTCCCTGACTCAGCAGCTCCTAGCTTGGGGGTGCAGCCTTGGCCGATGACTGGGGAAAAGCACTGGGGAAAGCATTGGAAAAGGTTGTGCTGTTCCATGCTACATCAAGCTCCTATCGTAAGTTAAGGTTATTTGCTTGGGGTCCCGTCGCAATACCTGTGGAAGAGGAGTCTGAACCCTGGTTGGAACATACCATTGAAATGCTGCAGGAGTGGGCTATACCAGGCACAGAAAAGTAAAGATGTCT
The DNA here is from genome assembly GCF_025201925.1 of Gopherus flavomarginatus. NCBI lineage: Eukaryota > Metazoa > Chordata > Testudines > Testudinidae > Gopherus > Gopherus flavomarginatus. Next base: position 41,755,232 of record NC_066621.1, on the reverse strand, counting down.
AGTAGAGATCCTCAGAGGCCCAGCTTTAGATGTGATTCGCACCCTGAAGCTCACTAATGCTGGGGTTGGTGTGAAGGACTTTTGAGAGCAGGAGTGGGAAAATTACAGCCCTCAGGCCAGATCTGGCCCACCAACCATTTTAATTCAGCTGTCAAGCTCCCACTGGGGAGCGGGATCTAGGGGTTGCCCCTCTCCGGCACTCCAGCCAGGAAGCAGGATCGGGGGCCACTCCGTGCAGCTCCCAGAAGCAGTGGCATGGCCCCCCTCTGGCTCCTACATGTAGGAGCAGCCAGGGAGGGCTCTGCTCTGCACGCTGCCCCTGCTCCAAGCACCGCCCACACAGCTCCCATTGGCCAAGAACCATGGCCAATGGGAGCTACAGAGATAGCAGCTGCAGACAGGACAGCGTGCAGAGCCACTTGGTTGCGCCTCTGCTTCCGGGGGCCACTTGATGTAAGCACCACCTGGAGCCTGCACCCTTGAGCCTCTCCCCGCACCCCAACCCCTGCCCCAGTCCTGAATCCCTCCCACTCTCTGGACCCCTCCATCTCAGCCCCGAGCACCCTTCTGCACCCAAAACCCCTCATCCCCAGCCCCATCCCAGAGCCCGCACCCCCAGCCACAGCCTGCACCCCTTCCCATGCCCCAACCCCCTGCCCTCATCCCCCTCCCACTCTCAGAACCCCTCTGTCTCAGTCCTTCTACCAAGATGTTTAGTCACCTGCCTATACAGCCATTGACCGGCCTTGGTCTGTGTGGCCTTGTAGTAGTAAAATCTTATGTTTGTATTTTGTATAATTTAAAATAAAAAAATAAAGACTGGTAATGTAGCATGTATTAATGTATAATATAATTAAACAATATTCTGCCAGCCACCATTTCAGAAAGCAGAAAGGAATGGCCTAACAGGCCTTTGGTAAAAATTGCATCAGCCAGAATCTTGTGTCTAAAGCTAATTTCGAGGCAGTAATAGACCTTGGGTTCGCCACTTTGTTGTAGGTTTAAAATGAGCATTTTAAAATTAATAAAAGAATGCAATAATGGTTTTCTCCTGCATTGCAATTTATTGTTCCTGTTCAAATGTTCTGTGTAAATAAAAAATGTGTATGTAAAAAAATAATGTAAAGGCCATCACCAAACCAAATGTTCTAAAAGAAACACCCCAAACAATGTAAAGATACCAAAAAATTGCCACACGCCCCTATTAACATGTAAAAAGAAGGACAAATTAACAACTCTAAAAAATAAGGCAGGCACCTCTCAATCGAGACAAAATAACTAATCGAAACCAGCATGGGGTAACTCCCCAAAAAACTAATACAAAACAAAATTTAAAAAAAAAAATTTAAAAAAGAAGCCCTTGTCAAACAGCAATTAATTAGAGCATAATGGTAAAAAAGTAATTGGTTCCAATAAAACAAAAATCACTAGATAAACAGGGTGCTTTGCCATAAAATTTTGTGTGCATCCTGCCAAGACTTCCCCAGAGCTCGTGTCGTGACCTACAGAACCCGGGTCCTCCTTACCCATAATCAACCTAGCTGGCCTCTAGACTGAGACAGCCTCTGAACTGGTAACTGTAACATCGATTAGCGGGACAGTGTATCTATGTGTGTAATTAAATGCATATGCTACTTGTTGTATCTCCAGTATCCGCGGCATATTGCCTTTTCCCCTAAAAAAAAATCCCATGTGCATCTTATAAGCATAACATTTGTTGGTGGAGAACTGCGAAAGGGGGAAGACATGAACCGTGATTGTTGAAAATACTGCTAAAAGGTATACCATACGTATAAAGTGATCGATCATTCAGTTGTGCACACCCCCGGTCATAGAGATACTGGGCAATAGGGAGAAGATTACAGTCCTCGGTGCTCCTACTCATCTGTTGGAAAAAAATATATAAAAATTGCATAGGTGAATATACCCGCGGTCGTAGCAGGATCAAGCCCAAAAGGTAGGGGGGTTAGTGTTCCCCCCTCCTGCTCTGTCAGTCAGAGTTTTTTTAGTGTGTGCAGACTTTTTGTGTTTAATAAGTCCCAGCACAAGCATGGGCATTATCTTAAATGTCTTGTTTTTCCCTTTTTTCCATTTTTGCCTTGGTTTTGTTAACTTGGACATGTCACAGCCCTTTTTATTCTCTAATCTGATGGTGTGAGAGCCTGGGTTTGTACATGCAGCATGTGCATATGAGCGCCAGTAGAATCCACACCGGGAAGGCGCCTTAAAGAAAGATCCCCGGGTAGAAGTAGCCCTAAAACAGTCTCAAAGACATTCGCTTTAGTATGTTGTCTGTGTGTGTTTGAGGCCTGAGAAACAAAGCTGTCAGCTGTAAATTGCTAAATAAGAGATGTCAAACTGCTGCTTAGCAGAGTGTGGTTTTTTTAAAGCCTGCAATAGCTCTGGGTGAGGGGAGGAAAGTGTTCACCAGCAAACACTGAAATGTCAGGAGGAAGCTTTGTAATTGGCTCTGAGCTTGTGGTTCGGATATTAAATAATAAACTCCTTACAGTATTAAGATAGTTACCCAGCACCAAGTTATAGATTTGGTTGATTGGGTAAAATTCTTTAGTTGGGATGCATAACCAAAACAGTCTCCTTCTTAGATCCCTTCTTAGGATTAATACAACAAATAATCAGTTCTTATTAATCTGATGAGGTAACTAATTTGGTGACATAGTTTTGATCCAACATTGAGACTAATTTAATCGGGGTTTGATTTTGTTTGAGTAGTTGCATTGCTCTTGTGCTTCATTTAGTTTCGTAGTACGATTAGTAGCTTCACTTTGGTGATACAGTTTGTTGGTGTAATAGTTGTAATACAATTTATAAAACTGAAACCAAACAACATTTATGTCAATAAGCAACATGGGCCTACAACCTTGAGGATGTGGGCAGATATCCATGGGTGAACCTAAAAGCCCAACCAGCTCCACATGATAAGCCTTTGGTTCTCACAACCCTGACAGTCTCTTCCAGTCCTGCGCCTGTGGAGGCTGAATGTGTAAATTCAACAAGCTCACAAAACGGGAGTGTATTTTCCCCATAGTGTGAGGTTCTCACTCTTAACACCAGCAGGAGAATATGCATCCGGAGTCCTTGGTGATGCCAGAGATGCCTTAAAAGAGGCAAGTCCTGTCTCTAGCTGCTGTCCCAGCTAGCAGGCTGACAGCCAGGCCAGAGCGATGTCGGTGCTCCTGCTCTCCAATTCTTCCATATATGTATAACCATATCAGGTTTCCTCTTTTTCACAGCATCTAGCTCTCTCTGTGTTTCTTCATTTACATTGAAACTGCTCAAGCTGTAGGAGAAGACAAGTCAAGAAAAAGTGTTAGACATAAAGCCTGAGAACACAGTCCCTTTGAAGCAGAGTTAGCCGCACACCACTGGTTTCAGTGAAATCATCTCTGGAATGGACACAAAAGACTATTGCAATGAATGTTCAGACATAACTATCCGGGCCCATCTTCTTTCCCCATCCCACACATTTTTGGTCCACACCGGTAGTCACCATCTGCACTGGCTTCCCTTTGGAGTCTAACCAGGCCCGTCCTTGCCAGCTGAAGAGGCTGCTATTGAGTGATATGCGGAACTCTGGGTCCACTTAGAGGGAGGGAGATGTCAGCATGTGACATTTATAGCAAGCAAGAAAACAGACTTCAGTGAACTTATTTGTTTCTGAATTGTTATTAATCTATAAAGTTATTGTTCTAAATCTAAATAATTTTGAAAGCTGTCATCCTGTGTTTTGGTTGTAACATCCCAGAACCAAAGGCTGCGTGGGGGATGTCTAGGACTGTGTAGAAATCTGGATGTTGTTCAAATGTATTTGCTATCTCAATGCTTCACAGAACTTACTTCCATTTTTTAATTTCCATCAGTGTTTTATCTTCCTTTATTTCTGGTCCTTTTAGTTCTCTCTCTTTTATAGATTTGCCTTTTCTCCTTCAGGCCAATGGTATGGAAATTTCAAAACATTCTCTTGTAGCTGTCCGGCTGTGCTGGATTTAAATGCTGCTTAAGCTGAAACTCTGGTAGCTTTTATGAACTAAGAAGATCTTTAAACAGTTTAAAACTGCCTGACATTGTTCTGGAGAAAAAGGCAGATGTCAGTTGCCTAAGGAGCTGGCTGGACCTTCCAGTCCTACCAGTATCTGTATGAGCTGCTGACTAGACAGACAACCAAGATGAAGAGGAGAAGAGTGAAGGAAATGAGTTGCCATCATAGACAGAAAAAGAAATTAAACAGAAACAATTAGGTGTTGACTTTGTATCCTTTCTCTCTTTTCCTTTTTCTTTTTCTCTTTGTCTGTTTGGCTTTGTCTCAGAATTATTTATTGAAATGGTGGTAAATTATTTGCATGGAGGGCTATTTTAATTCAATTGTGAAACACCCCAGACTTGTATTCTCAGTCCTCTTTACTGAGATTCTAACTAGGGTGACCAGATGTCCCGATTTTATAGGGACAGTCCCGATTTTTGGCTTTTTCTTATATAGGCTTCTATTAGCCCCCACCCCGTCCCAATTTTTCATACTTGCTGTCTGGTCACCCTAATTTTAACACAAAACTACGCTGCCTTTGAAGTGCTCAAACAGCCACTTTATTATCCCATGTTTAAGCTAGTTAAGCTGCATGAATAATACATTTTTTCAGGTTGGTGGCTGAACTGAAAAAAAAAAAAAAGAAAAGGTTCATTTTGAACCACAACCTCAATTTTTCAGGGTTTTTTGGGGTTTTTTTTGGTTGTTAAAAGAAATCAAACAAACAATTTTTTTGGTGCCAAATGAAAATTTATTTGATCTGAAAAAAAAATTGGGTCTTTTTATGGTTTTCTTTAGTTTCTTTTTAAGTGTTTTTTACCCTCAAAAAACCAGTTAATCAAATTAGCTACATTTCTAAACAAAACATTGTTTCTAAGTGACACAACAAATCTTTTGTTTAAAAAAAGTCAGCTTTTTATTTTGCCAAAATTATTCATCAGATGCAACCTCTATTTGCATATATTTTCATCCTGAAACTGCATTTTTCTGCACATTTACTATTTGAGCAAAAAATGTCACCCAGCTTTACTGGTATCACAGCAGTGGATCTCTCTTCCTTTCTCTGCAGGAGGAGACTAGGTGCCAGTTCTTGGGTGCATGGACAATAACACTGTGACCTCAGGAGAAAGAGCTTAAATCACATCACTGTGTGCCAGATTTTCCAAAGAACTCAGCACTCACAACTGGGGCTGGATGTTCAAGGGGACTGAAGTCCCATTTACCCAGGGTGCTGCTGGCTTTTCTGAAAATCTGACCATAAAAGTCACAAGCTACTGCATGCTGAGCACTTTAGAAAGCCTGGCCCCATGTGAAAGGAACACCTGTGAAAGGAGCCCACTTGTAACTTACCCCAGTTTCTGCAGTTTGCAGTTTGGGTGTTTCAGTCCTTCACACAACTGTTTTACACCTGAATTGTCCATTGTTTTCTCTCCCAAAATCAGCTCTGTCAGTGTCTGGTTGGTGCTGAGAGCAGAGGCGAGATCCCCACAACAAGCAGCTGTGAAATGGCAACCACTCAGTCTGCAGGAGCCAGAGAGATACAAAGATTTGTGACTGCTTATTTTTGCCCCATTCGCTGGCAACAGCAGTTTTCATTCTAGGCATGTACAGTAAACCACAGTGCTCTGAGAGGAGCCTTTGGGATTAGTCATAAATTCCAAGGCCAGAAGGGCCCACTGTGATCATCTGGTCTGACTTGCAGTACAGGACGTCCCCCAAACGTTTCCTGTTTGAACCAGAGCAGAACTTGTAGACAAAAATATTCAATCTTGATTTTAGAATTGCCAGTGATAGAGAATCCACCACTACCCTTGGGAAATTGTCCCAGTGGTTAGCTACCCTCACGGAACCTTATTTCCAGTCTGAATTTGTCTAGCTTCAACTTCCAGCCATTGGATCCTGTTATACTTTCCTCTGCTACACTGAAGAGCCCGTTATCAAATATTTGTTCCCCACGTAGGTACTTGTACACTGTGATCATGTCACCCTGTATCCTTCTCTTTCCTAAGCTAAGTAGATCGAAGTCTGTCACTATAAGGCAGGTTTTCCCATCCTTGTATTATTCTCATGGCTCTTCTCAGGACCCTCTCCAATTTATCAACATCCTTCTTGGACTGTGGGCACCAGAACTAGACACAATATTCCAGCAGCCATCACACCAGTGGCAAATACAGAGGTAAAATAACCTCGACTCCTACTCGAGATTCTTCTCTTTATACATCCATTAGCCCTTTTGGCCACGGCATCGCACTGGGAGCTCATGCTTAGTTGATTATCCACCGTACCCTCTCAAGTCTTTTTCAGAGTCACTGCTTTCCAAGATAGGGTTCCCCATCCTGTAAGTGTGGCCTACATTCTTTGTTCCTAGATGTACACATTTCTACTGGTCTGTACTAAAATGCACATATTGTTCTCTTGTGCTCAATTTCCCAAGCAATACAGATCACAGTAATGTAGAGCAGTAACTTGTGCTCTACATTATTTCCCCTTTAGCAATTTTTGTGTTATCTGCAAACTTTATCAGTGATACTATGTTGCCTGCCAGGTCATTGATAAAAATGTTACAAAGCATAGGGACAAGCGATCCCTGTAGGACCCCCATAGAAACACACCCTCTCGTCTTAAACACTGCAAGTCCTGGAGGGAATACTTTACCAAGTGCAGGTGTTGTGTCAGTTACTGTGTGTTCTATATGCGATTGTTCAGATGAGTTGAAGGGACAGGTAGATTGAGATGTGTGATACAGGAGGGCCTGGGAGCAGTGGTAGAGTGGTAGCCCTAGGCTAATTAAGGTGTAGTTCCCTGTACACTAGGGAGGGTTGCTACAGGTTAATTGTAGCACCTGTAGTCAGTTAAGGCTCCATCAGGAACCTAATGAAATCCCTTGCTTCAGTCAGTCAGGGGAGGAGTAGGAAAGAGAGAGGACTGGAGCTTGGAGGTGTGTTTTGAGATTTGAAAGACCAGAGAACCAAAGTAAGGAAGACTCCCTCCCCCAACATCTAAGGACTGAGGATAACCCCACCCAAGGGGGAAAGGGGTAAGAAACCCACAGAGGTTGAGAGGGACTCAGAGTGAGGAGAAAACCCAGGCCCCTTCCCCGCTTCCCTCCTCTACCACCTTCCAGGGCCACTAGTGGGGCCCTCGCCAGGGGAAAGGGGTGGTGTCTTAGCCCCCCAACCCCCAAGAAAAGCGCAGGACCCACCATACAAACATTGGCCCTCTTGTCACAGGTGCTATTTCTAATGGGAGGGGTAATTCTAACAATATGCTGTAATGACCTGCTGGTTCCCTACTGGCTACCCCTCTCCCATCTAGAATGATATGAAGAGAAAGGACTAAGCCCTTGGTTATTCTGGTAGAGGAAGAACTTAGATTATCAACTCACTAGTAGGGGGCGCTGTGTTAACCAGAATGACAAGGAAAGAGAAGTGACATCCTGTGGACAGAAGGGATCAGGCTGGGAGAGCAAGATGGCCAGTGTGTGGGAGGATGAGCAACAGACTAGGCAGCGAGGACAGAAAGCCTGGCAGTGGTCTCCTGAGAGCCAGGGCAAGGAGGCAGGTGGGAAGGTGAGAGCTGATCAGAGAAGCAGGCTGTGGCTGGTGGGCTGGGAGCAGCAGCACCAGGACATATGGGGGTGGAGCAGCCTGCAAGCAGGAGGCGAGAGGCAATTGCTAAGGCTAGGTGACACAGGAGGACAATGCACAGAGATGCTGAGGAGACCAGAGATGACTGGGCTGAGCTCTGGCCAGTGGGGTTGCAGACCAGCCCTGAATTAGCTGCCATGAGAAGGATGGGCCAGAAAGGGCACTGGGTGCCAGCCCACAGCCGGTTCTCAGTGACATACCTGCTGACTAGGCTGTGTTATCAGTAGCTCGGGTGACAGTGCAGATTTGGCCACGCACTGCTACAGGCTGGGGACCGACTGTCTAAGCAGCAGTTCTCCAGAAAAGGACCTGGGGATTACAGTGGATGAGAAGCTGGACATAAGTCAGCAGTGTGCCCTTGTTTCCAAGAAGGCTAATGGCATATTGGGCTGCATTAGTAGGAGCATTGCCAGCAGATCGAGGGACGTGATTATTCCCCTCTCTTCGGCACTGGTGAGGCCACATCTGGAGTATTGCGTCTAGTTTTGGTCCCCCCACTATAGAAGGAATGTGGACGAATTGGAGAGAGTCCAGTGGAGGGCAACAAAAATGATTAGTGGGCTGGGGCACATGACTTATGAGGAGAGGCTGAGGAAACTGGGATTATTTAGTCTGCAGAAGAGAAGAGTGAGGGGGGATTTGATAGCAGCCTTCAACTACCTGAAAGGGGGTTCCAAAGAGGATGGATCTAGACTGTTCTCAGTGGTACCTGATGACAGAACAACGACTAATGGTTTCAAGCTGCAGTGTGGGAGGTTTAGGTTGGATATTAGGAAATACTTTTTCACTAGGAGGGGGTTGAAACACTGGAATGGGTTACCTAGGGAGGTGGTGGAATCTCCTTCCTTAGAGGTTTTTAAGGCCTGGCTTGAAAAAGTCCTGGCTGAGATGATTTAGTTGATAATTGGTCCTGCTTTGAGCAGGGAGTTGGACTAGATGATCTCCTGAGGTCTCTTCCAATCCTATTCTTCTATGATATTGTGAAATGATGGGTAATGATCAGAGGAGAGTCCCAGTCCCTTTGTGGGAAATTAATGTTGATGCAGCAAAGAGTCCTGTGGCACCTTATAGACTAACAGACATATTGGAGCATGAGGTTTCATAGGTGAATACCCACTTCGTCGGATGCAATGTTGATGTTGTTTATTCACATTACTGTTTACAGCCATTTTGGGAGAACAGAACCACGTTCAATTTCCTTTTCTTAACAGCCCTTTTGGGAGAGCAGGAGTGACCGCTCCAGTTCAGAGCAGTGTGCACACATGTGGGGTTGTTACTGCCTTAGTGAGTAAAGTCATTGTTTTCTAACATCAAAATATGCTGCATTTGTGGTTTGCTAAAAGCCACCAGATTCTGTCCTCGGCTACACTCAGTTCACATCTGGCACTGCTGAGAGACTTCGAGGAGAAGATATTGGCTGTAACCCACCTTCCTACTGCACTGATCCTGGGCCAGGTGGGGGCCAAAACAGCCTCTGGTATAACTTGGAGGAACCTCAGGGCTGCTCTAAGTTACCCCAGCTGCTGTGCCAGGCTAGGATCCGGTGAAGCGCCATTGCACTCCACCCTGCCTCTCCTAACCTCTCTGCCCTTCCTCTGCTGAGGCAGGAGGGATGCTGTGGAAGGGTGCCAAAAATGTGGTTAGACCTGCTTTGCACCACCTAAGGATTACCCTGTATTGAGGGACCTTTGGCTGCCCCTTTAGGGCAACTGCCCAGCTACTTTGCCTGCTGAACAGGGCCTGGGGACTGAGCCCACTACAGTATCCAGAACTCCTGCATCTTGGTGGGAGTTAGAGCAGCTGATCCTTGTGGCCCCTTCTAGCCCTATGTTCTGCAATGCTCTGATTATTCAGTTGTTTAACTAGCAAAATGTGACCAGTGAAGACATAAGTGAGTCTCTGTTCTTTGCCTTGGGAGCAGAGTGGTGCTGGTCCATGGTTGGGTTCCATGCAGGGTATTGTGATCCTGATAAACCGAGTGTAACTCACCAAACCACAGTGTTAACAGGCACAGACTAAAGGGAACCAGCTAGTACTTACTCCAGTATCTGTAATTTGCAGTTTGGATGTTTTAATCCTTCACACAGCAGCTGCACTCCTGAATCTCCTAGGTTGTTCCACCTTACGCCAAGCTCTGGTCAGGGTCTGGCTGGTGCTGAGAACAGAGGACAGATCCCCACAACAAGCAACTGTGAGATCACAATACCCCAGTCTGTAGGATATGAAGATATACAGAGAGCAAAATGATGACTTGTTTATGCCTCTTCCTCTGCATTTCTCCTCCTTGATACCTGTGTGTAACTCTAAAGTGATTCTTAATTTGGAAGCAATACAGAAATCATTTCATTTTGATTCAGCTTACAAAAAGACTCCTACATGAAGCTCTAGACCAGGGGTGGGCAAACTACGCCCATTTTAACATTTTAAGCCAACCCTCAAGCTCCCACTGGGGAGTGGGGTCTGGGGCTTGCCCTGCTCTGGTGCTCCGGTTCTGCAGCCAGGGAGCAGGGTCGGGGCTGTTCCACGCAGCTCCCGGAAGTGGCCATGTGGCCCCACTCTGGCGCTTCAGCTGGGGAGCAGGGTTGGGGGCTCCATGCAGCATAGTCCTGCTCCGGCTCCTACGCACTCCAATGTCCTCCTCTGGTGCTCCTATGTGAACTGCAGTGGCAATGCCTGCGGACGGGGCAACGTGCAAAGCCACCTGGCAGCGCCTCTGCATAGGAGCCGGAGAAGGGACATGCTGCTGCTTCTGGGAGCTGTTTGAGGTAAGTGCCAGCTAGAGCCTGCACCCATGAGCCTCTCCCCAAACCCCAACACCGTGCCCCAGCCCTGATCCCCCTCCTGCCCTCTGAATCCCTCCATCCCAGCCTAGAGCACCCTCCTGCACTCCAAACCCCTCATCCCCAACCCCACCCCAGAACCTACAGCCCCAGCCTTCACCCCTTCCTGCACCCCAAACCCCTGCCACAGCCCTGATCCCCCTCCTGCCCTCCAAACCCCTCGATCCCAGCCTGGAGCACTCTCCTGTACCCTAAACTCTGCATCCCCAGCCCCACCCCAGAGCCCGCACCATCAGCCGGAGCCCCCATCCCTCCCACACACCCCACTCCGTGCCACAGCTCAGAGTCCCCTCCTGCACCCTGAACTCCTCATTTCTGGCCCCACACTAGAACCTGCTCTCCCAACCCCAATTTTGTGAGCATTCACGGCCCACCATACAACTTCTATTCCCAGATGTGGCCCTCAGGCCAAAAAGTTTGCCCACCCCTGCTCTAGACCTCTAACACACAATTAGTGCTACAACCAAAACCCCTGTAGCACTAAATTAATTATTCTAATAGGAACTCATCCATCCAGCTACAGAAAGCACCTTCCCACCCCTCAACCCTCTCTAAAACCCGATCAAACAGAGGCTCGTTGCAGCATGCCCAGAAGGTTCCTAAACGTGGAGTATTTTGGACTGAGGGGAAGGGCAAGTTCTTTGAGTGCTTGCTCATATCCATTCCAATTAGGTGTGCACATGCTGCGTGCACGTTCGTCGGAGATTTTTACCCTAGCAACACCTGGCGGGTCGGCTGGGCGCCCTCTGGCGTGGCGCCGCTATGGCACCGAATATATACCCCTGCCGACCCGTCCACTCCTCAGTTCCTTCTTACTGCCCGGATCGGTCGTTGGAACAGTGGAGCGCGGCTTAGCTGATCTCCACTTCTCTAGCTATTCACTCGTTCTAGTTCTTATTGTGTATATAGTTTTATAGTTCATAGTTGTAATTAATACTTTTCATAACCTATTGTTAACATAGTTAGTGTATATAGTTCAGAGGGTTGGGGATTAGCCCTCCCCCTCTCCCGGTGCCCAGGCTCATGCCTGGTTCACCGGGCTTGAAACCGTGCTCGGTCTGCTGGCGGCTGATACCAACGGGAGACCCCCACGACTCCTGCCTAAAGTGCCTGGGGGAATCCCATCTCACAGATACGTGTCGGATTTGCAAGTTGTTTAAGCCGCGGACTAAAAAGGAGCGGGACTTTCGTCTTAAGCAGCTCCTAATGGAGGCGGCCCTCACCCCTCCATCTTCGGCACCGAGTACCTCACATTCCGCGCCGGGGAGAAGTGCCCCATCGGCACCGGAGAGCGCCGGCACCGCCAAGATGCCCTGGCACCAGCCGGCACCGGCCCAGAAGCCAGCCCGGCACCGCTCCCTCTCCTCGCGTGCCAAAAAGGTTAAAGCTCCTGCGGCTCTGATATCTGCACCGCGGTCTGAGCACCAGCCAAAGCTGAGTTGCCTGGTACCAACAACTGCTGCAGCACTGGCAGGTTCGGCACCATTGATTCTGGCCAGGCAAGAGCCGTCGAGTCCGGTGCAGGATAGCTCCCCGGCACATGCCTCAGTAGAGCTTGTCGTTCCCACCACGCCAGAGACCTTTTTGACGGCGAGGGAACTGATTGCCCTAACGGAGCCCTCCCTGCCTCAACCCCTGGCACTGCTGGTGCAGGTTATTGCGTCAACAGGGAAGCCTGCCCTCGTCAGGCCACCTTCCATCGATGCCGCAGGCAGGCACCACTCCAGATTGAGGTCTCGACAGCGTTCCCGATCTCGTTGCTGATCCCGATCTAGACGCCGCTCGCAGTCCCGGTACCGGTTGTACTCGTGGCACCGCTCAAGGTCCCGCTCTCTGGACCGGTACTGCAGATGGCGGTCCAGCTCCCGGCACCGTTCGTGCTGCAGCCGCTCTCACCATAGAGCTTCACGATCCCAGTCGACTTCCCGACACCGTACTGGTCGCAGGTCCCGGTCAACTTCTCGGCACCGGTACGACTCCCGGAACCGCTCTCTGGCACGGCACAACGTCTGGTACCATGCTCACAGGGCTCCTCCTCACACACTCTCTGCTCCGCCATGGCCATCACGGCACCCATCTGAGTCTTCGCACGTGGATAGCTCCGCATATGGGAACTCAGAAACGCAGAGCCGTGTCCTCCAGGAGGCTCAGGCTCGGAACACACGCGTCAGTGGTCCTTCTGGACGCCTTTGGCATATCACCAGGCCCAAGGCGAACCCATGGTTCCACCTCGTTCCATCCCGTCGGAACATCGTGCACCAGAGGCCACTGTTAGCCGCCCTCCTCCAACGGGTACAGATGAGTCGGCTCTTGCGCCGGACCCTCAGGTGTTCCCGGACCCTGATGCTCCTCCGGAACAGGAGTTACTAAATGAGCCAACCGTGCTGGGTCTGTCGTTGTCCTCTTCACCGTACGAGGCAGTAGCCGGCACTTCGTCATCGGGCCCACCCCTGATCGACCTCCGAGCCCACCAGGACCTTCTTCAGCAAGTCGCCCTAAATATCAACATCCAGGTGGAGGAGGTCCTGGAAGTGGAAGACCCAGTCATTGACATACTCTCAGCAGATGCCCCAACTCGCGTGACTCTGCCATTCATCCATTCCATCTAAGCCAAAGCGGACACCATTTGGCGTGGAAAGGAAATACATGGTACCCTCTAAAGGGTACGAATACTTATATACCCATCCTCCTCCATGCTCTCTGGCCGTTCAATCCGTGAATGAGTGAGAGCGCCATGGACAGCAAGCCCCTGCCCCCAAATCACGGGAGGCTAGACGGATGGATCTGCTGGGGCGTAAAGTCTACTCCGCCGGGGGCCTCCAGCTACGGGTAGCCAACCAACAGGCCCTGCTCAGCAGGTATAATTATAATACCTGGCAATCGGTGGGTAAGTTCGCTGAACTGGTCCCACAGGATTCCCGCCTGGAATTTCAAGCCCTTCTGGAGGAAGGGAAGAAAGTGGCATGGACTTCCCTGCAAGCCTCCCTTGACGCTGCTGACTCGGCGGCCAGAACCGTGGCCTTGGGGATTACGATGCGGAGAATATCGTGGTTACAGGTCTACCTCCTGATCTGCAACACACTATTCAGGACCTTCCGTTTGATGGACAGGGCCTTTTCTCTCAGAAAATGGACCCTAGACTCCGGAGTCTCAAAGACAATCGCGTCATCATGCGTTCCCTCGGGATGCATACCCCGCAAACCCAACGGAGGTCCTTCCGTACCCAACCTTAGCGCCCTTACCCACCACCCAGACCACGACAAGATTTTAGCAGGAGGTGTGGTCGCGGGAACCGCAGACGGCAATCGGATTCCCAAGGGGGCCAGAATAATGGTTCTGCCAAACCATCAGCGGGACCAAAACCGAACTTTTGAAGTGCGCCCGAGAGCAGAGCACCAGTCCTTCCCCAGGATCCCCTCCAGTTTTCCAACCGCCTTTCCTCCTTCCTCCCTGCGTGGGCCCAATTAACCTCAGATCATTGGGTCCTACGCACAGTGGAGTCTGGATACCACCTCCAATTTATTTTACTCCCTCCCCGTCCCTCTTCAGGGACCCTTCTCACGAGCAATTCCTCTGGCAAGAGGTTCGTACGCTCCTCTCTATCGGAGCTGTAGAGGAGGTGCCAGAGGAGTTCAGGGGCAAAGGATTTTACTCCCGATATTTCCTAATCCCCAAGGCGAAAGGAGGTCTTCGACCTATCTTGGACCTGCGCGGTCTCAACATCTTTCTGAAAAAGTTGACATTCCGCATGGTTTCCCTGGGGACCATTATCCCATCCTTGGATACCGGAGATTGGTTAGCTGCTCTCGACATGAAGGACGCATACTTTCACATCACCATTTACCCTCCGCACAGACGGTACCTATAGTTTATGGTGCACCATCAACATTTTCAATTTGCGGTCCTTCCATTTGGCGTCTCCACCGCCCCGCACGTATTTACAAAGTGCATGGCTGTAGTGGCCGCCTTCCTCTGTTGTTGGCGAATACACGTCTTTCCTTACCTAGACGACTGGCTTATTCGCGGGACCTCCGAAGCCCAAGTTACCAGGCATGTTGCCATCATCACGGACCTATTCGAGCAGTTGGGCCTGATGATCAATCTAGAGAAGTCTACTCTCGTGCCCACTCAAAGAACAGAATTCATTGGGGCCGTGCTAGACTCAAAACTCGCAACAGCCTGCCTTCCACTACCCCGTTTTCAGGCAATAACCTTGGTCATAGGAGCCTTCAAACTTTTCCGACGACCTCGGCCCGCACCTGCCTCAGCCTTCTCGGTCACATGGCTGCGTGCACTTTTGTAACCAAGCACGCCAAATTACGCCTGCGTCCCCTTCAAACCTGGCTCACCTCGGTTTACTGTCCAGGCAGGGACGCCATAGACATGGTCGTCACCGTTCCTCGGAGCGTCTTAGGCTCCCTCAATTGGTGGCTAACATCTCCCCTGGTGTGTGCAGGAATGCTGTTCCAACCGAGACAGCCCTCAGTATCCCTAACAATGGATGCGTCGTCTCTCGGCTGGGGAGCACACCTAGGCCATCGTCGCACGCAAGGTCTCTGGTCTTCTCAAGAGCTAGCGTTGCACATAAACGTCCAGGAGCTGAGAGCAGTTCGCCTCGCCTGCCAGACATTCCAACATCATCTGCAGGGCCGTTGTGTTCTAGTACTCACGGACAACACAACAGCAATGCACTACATAAAGAAGCAGGGAGGGACTCGATCCTCCCCCCTTTGTCAGGAGGCGATCCAACTGTGGGAGTTTTGTATAGCCCACTCCATAGACCTTGTAGCGTCTTTCCTCCCAGGGGTCCGGAACACTCTGGCAGACCATCTCAGCAGATCCTCTCTCTCCCACGAGTGGTCACTTCGCCCGGACATTGCACATTCCATCTTCCAGAAGTGGGGCTTTCCCCACATAGACCTCTTCGCTTCCCGCAACAACAGGAAGTGTCAGAGGTTCTGCTCCTTCCAGGGTCTCACCCCAGGCTCAATATCGGACACCTTCCTAATCTCTTGGGCGAACCACCTGCTTTACGCCTTTCCACCCTTCCCGATGGTGCACAGGGTTCTCGTAAAGCTTCGCAGGGACAGGGCTTGACTGATCCTGATCGCCCCTGCGTGGCCCCAGCAACACTGGTATACCACGTTGCTGGACCACTCGATAGCCCACCCGATCCCCCTGCTCCTTCATCAGGATCTGATAACGCAGGACCACGGCAGGCTTCTCCACCCAGACCTGCAATCCCTCCATCTAACGGCATGGCTCCTGCATGGTTAACCCAATCGGAATTACGCTGTTCTGCACCGGTGCAAGAGATACTCCTGGGTAGCAGGAAACCTTCTACTCGGTCTACTTACTTAACCAAGTGGAAGCGGTTTTCTTGCTGGTGCCAAACGCGAAATGTCGCACCTACAGAGGTTCTCATCCCCACTATTTTGGACTACCTCTGGTATCTTAAACAACAAGGCCTCGCTATCTCATCTTTGCGAGTGCACTTGGCGGCTATTTCTACTTTCCACCCTGGAGAAGGAGCATACTCTGTCTTCTCCCACCCTATGGTCTCGAGGTTCCTCAAAGGCTTGGAGCATCTATACCCCTTAATATGTCGCCCCACCCCTTCCTGGGACCTCAATTTAGTCCTGATGAGACTTATGTCCCCCCCGTTCGAGCCATTAGCAACCTGTTCACTCCTATACTTATCATGGAAAACAGTCTTCCTTGTGGCCAGTACATCGGCTATGAGAGTCTCCGAGCTTCGGGCTCTGATGATGGACCCACCGTACATGGTGTTCCACAAAGACAAGGTGCAGCTACGCCCACATCCGGCATTCCTCTGGAAAGTAGTCTCGGCCTTTCACCTCAACCAGGACATATTCCTCCCGGTCATCTTCCCCAAACTGCATACATCTCGTAGGGAGCAGCAGTTACATTCGCTTGACGTCCGTAGGGCGCTCATCTTACAAGACCCTTCCGCAAAATGCCCCAACTCTTTGTTGCAGTGGCGGACCGGATGAAAGGCCAGCCCACCTCTTCTCAGAGGATTTCATCCTGGGTAACAGCGTGCATCCGGACTTGCTATGATCTAGTGCATACCTCTCCCAGTCATATTACCGCACATTCTGCCAGGGCCCAGGCCTCGTCGACTGCCTTCTTAGGCCGAGTACCTATTCAGGAGATATGTCGGGCTGCTACTTGGTCTTCGGTACACACCTTTGCTTCCCATTATACCCTGGTGCAACAATCCAGAGACGATGCAGCCTTCGGCTTAGCAGTTTTGCATTCTGCAGTTTCTCACTCCGACCCCACAGCCTAGGTAAGGCTTGGGATTCACCTAATTGGAATGGATATGAGCAAGCACTCGAAGAAGAAAAGACGGTTACTCACCTTTGTATCTGTTGTTCTTCAAGATCTGTTGCTCATATCCATTCCAAAACCCGCCCTCCTTCTCCACTGTCGGAGTAGCCGGCAAGAAGGAACTGAGGAGCGGACAGGTCGGCAGGGGTATATATTCGGTGCCATAGCGGCGCCCAGCCGACCCGCTGGGTGTTGCTAGGGTAAAAATCTCCAACGAACATGCATGCGGCGTGCACACACCTAATTGGAATGGATATGAGCAACACATCTCGAAGAACAACAGTTACAAAGGTGAGTAACCGTCTTTCCCAGAGCCCTCAGAGACCAACCATCCCTTCTCTTTTATAACAAAGCAGGGGGGTCAGCTCAGGTGCCTATGCTGACTGCAGTTGGGGCAGTCTGGCCCAGTGCCAAACACAATCCCTCAGGTAGGCTGGTCCCAGGTCATGTAGCCTCTTAAACTCCACCCAGAGACCAATGAGCAACCAGTGCAGATCCTGGAGCCATGTGCTCCCAGCAGGATGCCATGCCCAGTGAGTGACCTAGCGTTGTCTACACTGGGGCTTAGATCGGCTTAACTAAGTCTCTCGGGGGGGGGGGGGGATGTGAATTTTTCATGCCCCTGAGTGACATAGCTGGGTCAACCTAACATTCTAGTGTGGACCAAACCTTAGTGAGTAAAATAAACAGAGGACCTACAGAAAACGTCTATGAGGCATGAAGAGGCTCTGTGTGACCCAACTTCTGTCTAGTAAAATACGACAAATCTTCAGTGCAGTGGGGTCTCTCAGCTGTATGCAGGAGGAGAGTAGGTGTTTTTGGGTGGTCATTAGATGAACTGTTTGGGATTTTTTCAGTGAAATAGTTTTTTCATCATAAAATGCAGATTAGTCACAAACTTTTTGTGGGAATGTCTCGGTGTTGATGGAAGTTCTGTTGCGAAGGTTTTTCCTAGCCATGCTGGACTGTCAGGGCAAAACTACAGAGAGAGCAAGACTAGAACAGCCAGTAGCCCCGTGGTTGGGGCATTCACCTGGCCTGTGTGAGACTCAGCTTCGTCTCCCCCCAAATCAGGCAGAGCAGTGACTTTAACCTGTGCCTCTCACATCTCAGGTGAGTGCCCTAACCAGTGGGATCACAATGCAGAATAGGGGAAATATTGAGTTTCCCACAGCTGTCAGGAATACGAATGCCTCAGTAGACAAAGCTCAGGTCACTGTAGTACAATGTTAATAAGCACTGACTGCAGGAAATTAGCTATTACTTACACTAGTTTCTGCAGTTTGCAGTCCGGATGTTTCAGTCCTTCACACAGCAGCTCCACGCCTGAATCCCCCAGTTTGTTATCCAACAGTTCCAGCACTGTCAGGCTGTGGCTGGTGCTGAGAATAGTGGAGAGATCCCCACAGCAAGCAGCTGTGAGGCTGCAACTCCCCAACCTACAAGAGACAAATACACAGAGAGGGAAGTGATCATTTGTTTCCTCCCTGTTGGCTGTGGTTCCCTCACTGGTGTCAGTGTCTGTCTGGAGAGGGTTTCATTTCCATTCTGGAGGGAGGGAAGGATGGCTCTTGCCACATGTGCCACTAGCCATATACTTAGGGGCCAGGGACATCCCAGGTCCTCAGTGAGTAAGGGGTTAATTGTGGCTTCCTTCCATCTGTCCTTGCACAGGTGCTCAGGGAAAGGGTTATCAAAAGAGCTGTTGGGGAGCCAGTGGGCACAGAATGGCTGTGGGTTGAGATGGCTGCAAATTCAGGCTGAGCGAGCCTCAGGCTGGGGTGGTTTGTGATTTGATGTATTTAAGTTGTTTTGCTTTGCTGACTGAGATTTGCTTGTGAGGAAATATCCTTCCTGATTGCCAAAGTCTTGCTGCCGTGCAGTGCTAGGACCATGTACCACCACATACTCCTGCTGCCTCTTCCCAACTCTCAATAAGACATTTGCTGTTGTATCTGAGTCTTCAGAGCTTTGCTGGCCCTGCAAGTTTGGCCTGAAACTACCCCTGGGCGGATATACCACGTGGGGTCCTGCAAGGGTCTGTCCTGGGTCCGGTACTGCTCAATATTTTCAATAACAGCTTAAATGATGGAGTGGCAAGTACACTTATAACATCTGCAGATGGCACCAAGCTGGGAGGGGTTACAAACAATTTTAGAAGACAGGATTAGAATTCAAAATGATCTTGATTAATTGGAAAATTGGTCTGAAATTTATCATATTAGAGACATGCAATGTTCTGCAGTTAGGAAGGTAAAATATCAAATGCACAACTACAAAATGGGGGAAAAACTGGCTAGGCAGCAGTACTGCAGAAAACGATCAGGGGGTTATAGTGGATCACAAAGTGAATATGAGTAAACAGTGTGATGCATTTTTTGGAAAAAGGCTAATATCACTGTAGGGTGTATTAGCAGGAGAGTCATAGGTAAGACATGGGAGGTGAGTGTCCCATTCTACTCATCACCGGTGAGGCCTTAGCTGGACAACTATGTCCAGTTTGGGGCATCACAGTTCAAGAAAGATGTTGACAAATTAGAGTCCAGATGAGAGCAACAAAAGTGAAAAGAGGTTTAGAAAACAAGCTCCACAAGAAAAGAGTGAAAGAATTGGGCATGTTTAGTCTACAGAAGAGAAGCTGAGGGGCAACATAAGTCTTCAACTATGTAAAAGGTTGTTATAAAGAGAATGGTGATCCATTGTTCTCCATGTCCACCAAGGGTAGGACAAGGAGTAATCAGCTGAATCAGCAGCAAGAGAGATTTAGGTTGATATTAGGAAACACATTCAAACTATAAGGATAGTAAAGCCCTGGAACAAGTTACCTAGGGAGACCGTGGAATCCTATCCTTGGAGGTTTTTAAGAACAGGTGAGACAAACACCTGTCAGGGATGGGCTACGTTTACTTAATTCTGCCTCTGCACTGTGGGATGAACTCGATGACCTCTTGAGATCCCTTTCAGCTGTATATTTCTATGGAGTGGAAGGTGCAGGGCCTGGGGCTGGTGGGAGCGCAAGCATTACAATTCTGGAAACCCAGCAGCCAGAGCTACCGTGCTAGCAGGCACAGACTGGAGGAGACCAGCCGGTACTTACAGTATTTTCTGCAGTTTGCAGTTGGGATGTCTCAGTCCCTCACACAACACCTGCACTCCTGAATCTCCCAGCTTTGTCCCCCAAAGGTTCAGCTCTGCCAGGGCCTGGCTGGTGCTGAGAGCAGAGGAGAGAAACTCACAACATACAGCTGAGAGTCTGCACCACTCCAGCCTGCATGAAATGAAGAGAGAATGGAAAACGACTCATTTCTGACCCGTGCACTGTGTTCCCCTCACAGATGTCTGTGTGAGTCTAGAAAGATTTGTTGTTGTGGGAGTGCAGGGAGAGACGACAGCGCTGGGGGTAGAGGCTAGGGGGAATAAAAACACGAAAGGCCATTAGTGTGGATTTCTTTAATGCACACCTGTCAGGCAGGGTTTAGCTCTTATTCACGTTGGTGTAACTCTGAAGCAAATCCCTTGCAGTCAATAAAGGCAGACTTGCAAACACTCAGCAGCTGAGAGCACAGTCTGGCCCATTATGACAGTTACCAGCACTCCAAAAGTGACTGTTCAGTTGGAGTGAAGGGAGGGGGCAGGTTGTGGGGTTGCTTTTACTGGGTTGGGAAGGGGAAGGTCATGGCTGGAAAATAGTTCAAATGTTTTCATTGCTAGCATTCTGGATCCCTTCTGGTTTAAGCAAATGGAGCCAGAATAAGCTCTCCAGCCCCAAATGTTCCCCAGGGTCATTTTGGGGCAGATTTTCAAGAGACAAAAGCACCAGCAGAGTGAGTGTCAAAATCAGCCTTCTTTTACTGCAGCTGCTGTCTATCATTGGAGGTTTGGGGTTAATGCCACCAACTCCTAATCCAGGGACCCCCATTCTCTCCCCAGAACATCAGACCCATGGACGGAGGGCTGAGCTGCTTCTGTCCCCATCTCTCCCCACCTGCCCCCAAGCAGGGCCTCAAAGCTCTGCCTGTCAGTACGTAGGTGGACAGGATTCGTCTCAGGGCTCTTTATTTTTTCTCCACCATCAGTGACGACTGGCCTCTCCTCCCCCACAGCCCTGCAGAGAGTGATGGTGGCACCTCTCCCTGGTGGCAAGTGCCCCGTCTCTCCCTCACAGCTCGGAGGAGGATGGGGAATCAATAACTCACTGCGAGTGATAGGGGGGTGGAGGGGCGGGAGGGAAGATACACAACTGAAGTGTGTCTGCTTCACAGCTGTGCTGCTCTGACAGATCTGCTGCAATAGTCCATGGACTAGTCTCCCCTTGGAAGGGGTGGAAGCTCCATGACTTAGGCCATCGTCACAGTAGACTAGAGAACTCACGGGGAAATACACTGTAGGGAGTAGAGCACAAGGTGAAATAATGGCCTTGTGAACCTGGTGCACTGCCCACTCCCCACCAGCTTTGGATCTAATGTGCTGCAGAGAAGGGGTCTCTCTGGAGGCTGTGTTAGTGACAGATCACTCCTACAACACCACCCACCATACTCGGATTGACAGATGCCTCAAAAGGAGGCAGCTTGTGCCACTCACTGGGCTGGGGTATCTGCACTCAGCTGCTTTGATGCCATGGAAGGCTTTAAATCTGGGCAGAAAAGTGTCACAAGTTTTAATGTTAATATATAAAGGTGTCAAAGTCATTAAAGTTATCTTTGAAATGGGCTGTTAGTGGAAGGGTAAGAGTACTCTTTTAAAAAAAATGCCCAATATTAAAGAATTAGTTTAAAAAAATATTTATTCTCCCAAGACCGGGACTGTGTTACCAGCTGTCTGCTGCGGGCCCACCTTTGCTTAATATTTCCATTTTCCAAACAGGGCAGGCTGGGTGTGTGATGTGAGCCATTGACAATGGTGCTGGAGAGACAGTGAACTCTCAGTTTTTCCATACACCTACAGGGGGCAGACACCAGCTACAGCCCCTGTGAAGCGCTTTATATAGAAGTCATCTGAAAATACACAGAGGAGACCAAATATTACTTACCTCAGTATCTGTAATTTGCAGTTTGGATGTTTCAATCCCTCACACAGCAGCTGAACTCCAACCTCTCCCAGAGAAAAATTATAACTGAGGTCCAGCTCTGTCAGGCTCTGGCTGGTGCTGAGAATAGTGGAGAGATCCCCATAGCAAGTGCCTGTGAGACCGCAAAATCTCAACCTGCAGGAGAGACAAAAGCAGAGCAGATCCAACAGAGAGCAAATGAGGCTCATCACAGCCATTCTGACAGGTGGCCCCACCTAGCATCTCCTTTCTCTGACCAATCAGCATCAGGAATGAGCCAGAAATCCAGCCCCAGACTCTGTCCCAAGACCCATCCGTTGACCAATGAGAACCCAGAACCAGGTTTGGGTGTGACTTCCTGTATTAGCCCCACAGCTTGCACTATAAAGAGAAAGAGAGAGAGAGAGAGAGAGAGAGTGTGAAGTTTCAAGGAAGGTTCTATGAAAGGGTCAGGAGGAGGAAAATGGGGAAGATGGATGGAGAAGTTTAGCGGGTGGAAAATATCAGAAGAGAGAAGTTAATTGGAGGGTAAAAACAGACACTACAAAACAATGAGGAAAAAAGAGTCAGAGAAAAGGAGGGAAGAAAACATTCAAGCAGAGAAAAACTAAAAATAGTAAAGGGGAGACCTAGTGGCACTCTGTTGCATTATTTTATATCAAGTTTGATGCCAAAACGTTGCAATAAAATACACTCATAGCATGTGGCCAACCCCAAAAGTTCCAAAATCATGAGTCAGGCTCCAAAAAGTCACGATATCGGCTTAGATTTCATGGGATTTTTTTTACAAATACATTTTGGATTCTTTTTCTTTGTCTTCTGGTTTTTCAGACTTTAGGGTTTGTGTTTTCAGGCTTTATCTGTAACCACAAGGGCTAGAAACTTCGCCTTTGTTTTTAAAAAGTGAGGGGCTGACTTATTCACATGACTCCAGGAACTGTGACTTTAAGAAAAACCATCAAATATCAAAATTTTGTGATAAGATTATGAGATGGCAACAATATTATATATCAGACGACATGACTCCATAGGACAATGGGGTCTCTGTAGCCTGGTTAGGAATGGTAGATGGGCATGGGAGTCCATTTGTCCGGAGATTAGAGGAGGGAATAACCTGATTTTTGTTTACCTCAAAATCTTTACTGTAAAATAATGGGTTTTCAGTCCTCTAATTGTAAATCTGAATGCAAACTTAATTATAGAATTGCTAGCACTGCCTCCACAAGTTTTTCCCCAGTGCTGGTGCTAGGTTTTAGAATACTTCATGCCTGCATCTACCTGAAATAATCATATATATTTTGGGGTTCTGTGGTTTTGATGCACATCTGTTTTCGCAGTACCTTACTGATGCACCAGCAAGTTATCCTAGCACAGAAGTCCAGATGAACACCAGCTGTGCTCGTATTATGGATTATATTATTACATTATTTTTATTGCACAGCATTCTGACTTGGAAATATATGAAAAGCTTCTAAAATACAGGAAATTGCACCTAACTTTCAAAAATGTCTGGGTGGAGGTGGCTAGTTCATGCCGCTGCTCACCGCTGCCCATGCTGCCACGGCTAGGCTACTATTTTTAGTGCACTAGCTCATATCGTCACTAGCATTAATGTGTGTACATGAGCTGGGAATCACACACCCCCAGCTCCAACTGCAGACATAGCCTATGGCTTCTAGGGCAGAGAGCTACTTATCAATGGATAGACACTAGAAGTAGTGATGAGGGGTCCTAGCACAGTATCTGAGCTGAGGAACTGTGTCTGGGAAATTCAGGAAGCTGACTATCCAAGGCCTGGAGCTACCCAAGCAAAAATGCAAAAGCCGTGAACAGCTGTGGGGAGGCGAATTCCTGCAATCCCCACCCCCATGAATACATACTTGGAACAGCTAGCCCATGCCACTGCTCGCACTACCGTAACTACATCACTATATTTAGCACGCTGGGTCGATGAGAGCTAGTGCAAGTGCGTCTAGTCACTCTGGGAATCACATCCCCAGCTCCGAGTGCAGACATAGCCTTCCTGTGGGCAAAAGACTGTGGGAGTCTCTCATGGATATAAGATTTTTCCACCCCAATGCAAGATTTACATGGAAGACACACAAGAAATACAAGCCAGCCTCTGGAAAGCATTACTCTAGGCACCAGCCACCAATCCAGTGCAAATGAGTTTCAGCCACTGCACACAAAATTACTACAGACACAGGCACACCTCAGGAACAAAACTTGTGTTGAACAAAGCAAGGTTAGTGGCTTAAAAGACGTTTATCAGCTTCAATTAGATCCCTGACCTGGTCTGCATCACCAGAGCCTGGCTATCTGGCACTGCAGCCTGGGAGCTGGATCATTTCATCCTTCCAGCTGACACAGGGCCCTACAGACCCAGACTAGGCAGTTCCAGTGGCAGAGAGCCAATTTTATTGCTATCCAGCTTCAAATGCAAAAGAAGCTCCTTCGTAACAAAATCCTTTGAGTTCATCTACTTATTCTGAGAGACCAATGACAAGCCCAATAAGACATCCCAATAGCACAGATCTATTACCTACAGAGAGCTCAAGTTTTCTGGAGGAGCTGACAGAGACACTGGCTGACATGATGATGCAGTTCCTGAGGCTCCTCATTCTTGGAGGCTTAAATATTCAACTGACAATGCATCTGATCCAGGAGCAGCGCCAGGGTTTCTGACGCCCTAGGCGGACGGCCATTTTGCCGCCCCCACAGGTCCGGTGGACCTACCGCAGTCATGCCGGCGGACGGTCCGCTGCTGGAAAGGCTCCGGTGGAGCTGCCGCAGGCATGACTGCGGTAGGTCCACCAGACCCACGTGCTGCCCCCCCGGCAAAATACCACCCCCCAAAAATTCTGGTGCCCTAGGCCATTGCCTAGGTCGCCTAAATGGTAGTGCCGGCACTGATCTGATCCAATGCACAAAACTTTCTATTTGCCCTGTTCACCTTTGGATTCTCACAGGTAGTCTCTAGGCCTTGAACACACACTCAGCTGGTCACATCCTGACCTTCATAGTGAAAGGGGGGAGGGATAGCTCAGTGGTTTGAGCATTGGCCTGCTAAACTCAGGGTTGTGAGTTTAATCCTTAAGGGGGCAACTTAGGGATCTGGGGCAAAAATCAGTACTTGGTCCTGCTAGTAAAGGCAGGCAGCTGGACTCAATGACCTTTCAAGGTCCCTTCTGGTTCTAGGAGATGGAATATTACCACCTCCAAAAGAGAAAGAACAGCCATATTGGGTCAGAGCAAAGGTCCATCTAGCCCAGTAGCCTGTCTTGTGACAGGTGCCCCAGAGGAAATGAACACAACAGGTAATCATCAAGTGCTCTTCACTCATTCCCAGCTTCTGGCCAACAGAAGCTAGGGACACCATCCTGGCTAACAGCCACTGGTGGACCTATCTTCCATGAATTTATCTAGTTTATTTTTAAACCTGTTATAGTCTTGGTCTTCACAACATCCTCTGGCAAGGAGTTCCTCAGATTGTGTGCACTGTGTGAAAAAATACTTCCATGTGTTTGTTTTAAATCTGCTGCCTATTAATTAATTAATTTTTCTTAACATCATGGTCCATCCTAGAGAGCTCACTGATCCAGTTAGACCCACAAAGCACTGATGCCATAGCTCAGCAGCGAAGGACTAGAAGAACCAGTGAGATATCACATTCACTGACTGACCACAGCCATGAATACTTTGGTTCTGAAGCACTTTCTTTCTGTATGGCCCTCACAGAGCTTTGTGGTTTCTTCTTCCTGTGACAAGATGATGCAAGGAGGCAAGAAAACCCAAGCGTCAGTGTTGAGAACACTCAAGAAGAAACAGATTTCTGAACAAGGAATTCTTTGCCTGCTCCTTGGCCATGGAGGAGACCAACAGATCCTCCTCCTACTCTTCCATAGCAACCACCAAGGCTACATTGATGCAGTTGGACTATGGAGGTGTGAATTGCAACAGCAGCATTCTGGTGCACGCAGCTCCCCAGTGTGGATGGTTCTAGTGCGAACCTAGCTTGTGTTAACATAGTCCTCTTCAAACAAGACTACGTTAGCATGCACTAGGTACCTTTTTGTTTGCACCTGCATTGTCTATATGGGGGAGTTACGGCACAGCACTTTGGTGCATGCTGCACTTCACACCCCTGTAGTCTGAACTGCAGGGCAGTGTAGACAAGCCCCAAGTCACACCCCACAGAACTATTCTGGATTGTCAATAACATTGCTAACCTAGATGCCTCCTAGCTCCAGAGCCCAGCACCACTCAGCGGGGGAACTGTACCCACTTCACGGAGAAGATCTTCCACATCCAGGATGGCCTCTTTGACCATGAGGGACAACATAAAACCCTCCTCAGAATTCTGTTCATTCACAAAACAGGAATCCTAGACATGCTAGAGGAAATCTGAGCCTCTGCCTATGACTCTGATCCTTGATCTCTGTGGCTAGTGCAGGACAGCAAAAGCAGGGCCATCCCTAGGGGGGTGCAGGGCCCAGGGTGAATGTGATGAATACATCACTTCCAGGACCGACTTGTCACTTCTGGGAGCAACCGTGCTGGCCAATTGCTCTGGCCCGCAGGCCCCCAAAGCGCGGGGCCCAGAGCGGTCGTCCTGATTAGCCGTACCCTAGGAACAGCTCAGAGCAAGAGCATCTAGAACCTCTACTAACAAATACTGTCATTGTCTGCTTTTGAGGATAGAAATCTGCTCCCCCAACCTGGAGCACGCAGTAACCTGAGCAGGACTTAAGAATCATTGCTTGATGTAACCAGCCTTACAAGCGAATGCCCAGTATCATCAGGTCTCCTGTTTCTGAGCAATCTAGTCAAGCAGTTACTGAACAGTTGCATCCAACTTCACCTGTCCATTGGCAATATCCAGCTGGGTTTTAAGCCTAGACACAGAACAAACATGGCACTGCCAAGGCTGATGGAGAACCTTCTCCTGTCCACAGGCGAGAGGATTTTTGAAGCTTTTTACCATTAAGATTTGCAGAATGGTGACAAATCCTATTCTTGTTAGAGTCAACAGTAAAACTTGGAGATGGGGTGGGGGAGCACCTTAGCATCAGGATGTTGTGTGCCAGTCAGATTACCACACTGAATGATGACGGGAGGACATGGATGGAGAACCGAGAAGATTAAATGGCAGCCTGTGTGTAGGTGGGGGGATGTGAGGAAGTAAAAATCAACAGGGAGGTCACAAGCCTGGATGGTGGGGGAGAGTCAGGGACAGAGGGAGGAGCAGGAGGGGATCAAGGCAGCAGGAACTGACTTAAATGAATCTTATATTATTTTGTCTCCAGTTGGATCAATGGGGTGGGAGGTGAATCCCCTCAGCTCTGTAAGTGTTTTGAGATCCTCAGCTAGACGGTGCTCTAGAAGGACATGTCATTTGCCTTCAGGGATAGAGACTGTTCCTCTCCCTCCCATCACCTACCCTACAGAGCAGGGGAGAGGGATGAGAAGTGGATATGGGGATGACGGGATATGAGCAGAAATTGTTAACAGAGGGATCAGAGCTGTCCTGGTTTGCAAGTGGTGATTTTTATTCACTGCAAGGGTCCTCCTGGGTAGTGGCTCCTTCTTGCTCTCACATGCCTGGGGGTGGGGAGAAAGTATCCCCAGTTGAGGCATTAATAGGAGACATTCAGCTTTTAGCCTCACCACGTACCTGCAGAAAGTTTATCGTACCCCATCACACCTCCTGCCAAGGTCTGTACATAAAGGAAACTGGTCAATACTTACACTAGTCTCTGCAGTTTGCAATTTGGCTGTTTCAGTCCTTCACACAGCAGCTGCATTCCCAAGGCTCCCAGTTGATTATCACTCAGGTCCAGATCTGTCAGCAACTGCTTGTTGCTGAGAGCGGAAGAGAGCTCCCCACAACAAGCAGCTGAGAGTTTACAAGCCTTCAATCTGAAAGAGACAGATGTACAGATTAGAGAATGAGCACGTCTGTCTATCCAGTCCTCTCCTCTCAACGAAATTCCAGCGTGGAAAGCCAAGAAGCATTTATCATAGTCCCCATGACCCTTAATCTAAGGATTTGCAATGTATCAATAAAAAATGCATAGAGACTGGTGTGGAAAATGAAGAATAAGGGAATTGTATAGGAAGCCATTTGTAAATTAGAGTTTCTCCTTCCTGTAGAATAAAAATCTCAGTGGATTAGAAAGAAATATCACCCAGACCAAGGAGACTATGACCAAATAGACAAACTGAAGATACATTGTCCTCTTGTCTCAAGCTAGCTGTATTTACACCAGGGGTTGAATTTTTAATTTATTTTAATTTTAATTGACTTTTTCACACCTCTGTGTCATGTAGCTATGTTGACCTAAATTTTAAGTGTAGATCAGGCCTTAAACATAATGGCTAGATACTGAGGGCTTGTTTATACAAGGACATTGACCAGAATAGCTCCCTGTGTGGACAGACTCTTCCAGAATCAAAATCACTTTTCCTTTAGAACAATTACTCTGCTTTGCCAGCTATTGGGATTCTCATCAGTTGCAAGCTGCAGAATTGTCCATTAGCAGTCTGGGGATCTCAGAGCTGCTCTGGTTTACACTAGGGAACCATTCCAATACCTGGAGCAGCCCTGAATCTGGGAGGCATAAAGGTGGTTTAAATCCACTTAGCTCCACCCTCCCTCTGGAATGTGAGATCTTTGCTGCGCTGCTTAGAAGCTCAGCAATGAATCTTAACCTTGGTGTTGGCAGAAGTGGGATTGTAAAAGAGAAGTTTACACTGGGATCCTTCTATGGGCATCTGTTATGTCCATTAGCCTGTGTTCCACAAGTGTGCGTTCAGCTAAGCTGAAGGTGAGGGTAGAGCGTGGCTGCATTTTCAATGGGCTGGTGAATGCCTAAATGCATCTGTGAAAATGTTCAAAACTTTTTCTCAGTGAGCTTGGAAGGGCCAGGGGAAGTGCCTAGCTGCTATTTGCCAGAAGTTGGGAATGGGTGACAGGGGATGGATCACTTGATGACCTGTTCTGTTCATTCCCTCTGAAGCACCTGGCATTGGCCACTGTCTGAAGACAGGATACTGGACTTGATGGACCTTTGGCCTAACCAAGTATTGCCGTTCTTATGTTCTTATGTGGTGTCTCTGTGAGGACCCCCAAATATGGGCCTAGTGTATGAGGAAGAGGCTCTACGCATCCATCAGCAACATAGTAGGCTCAGAGAGGCATGAACTGGCCCAGTCATCTCAATGAGACATTCTCAGATGAATGAGAACACCGCATGAAGAGAAAACAGACTGAAACAATAGCTCCGAGAGGTGTGAACTGCTCCACTCATCTCAGTGGGAGTTCTCATCGCCCACTCTGTCAGGTATTTAGCATTCCGTTTTACACATGGGAGGCAGGAAGCTGGGCTCAGATCCCCCAGAAGTTTCAAATGTAAGTAACATAGGCTGGATCTGACCTACAGGCTGTTTTAGTGTCCCACAGACAAGGAAATTTCTGGCCCTCATGGCAACAGAGATCACCAATGTGAGCCAAGTTTGTAACCAATGCAGTTAAGTCAACCTGAGTCTGCAGAGAGCCTGAAGCAATGACTCAGGAATGGGGACTCTCCTGTCCCCCAGTAATCTGACTGCACTATCACCTTTATTGCTCGCCAGTGAGATTTCAGTGCCAACATCAACTACTGAATCAATGATCATTATAGTGGGTGAAATAGGGGATTAGGGGATGGGAGTGAAGCCTGCCTGGTTGGGAACTGGAAGTTGCTGCAAGGAAGGAAATGCAGAGAACACACAGGGGACAGCAGAAGAGAAGGCAGAGAGGGGAGGATGAAGAATGAAGAGAAACTAAAGGCAGAAAACCAATGGACTTAAAGGTGAGCAGATTTTTCCATTGATGATGAATGCAATAATAAAGCACTAAACAAACAATAAATAGTAACAAAACATTTAGTTACTACATAAAGGCCATATTCTCCACTGGATCTCTGACATGAGGGGGGCATTCCACTGTGCATCACGGAGAGAATATAGTATTTATAGCCTGACCTATGGACCATAGGTAACCATAGAATTCAGCTCTCTTCAAGTGAGTTAGACACCCCGGCCTTACATGCTGAAGCATCTATGTACCTTTCTCATGAACACTCTGCGGGGTTTACCTCCCTCATGGATCTTAAAACTGTGGTGTAGCGATGCGACGACTCACTCCCGTGCAGCACCTCCTGCTGGCTGTCTGGGAATTAGCTCTTTTCTAGCCGGAGCATTCTCCAGAGCTGCTTTTAACCCATTTACCTAGGAGTGGGGCAACCGCCTCACTACATGTGGCCACCTACTCTAAGACTATGACATGGTTATCAAGTGGCATATTGCTTATTGAAAAATTAGGCCCATCAATTGCTGGAATGTCACAGCTACCTGATGTAACCCAGAGAGCCTCATCTATTATTAGAACAGCTACTGCAGTGGCTATTGTGACAATAGTGACTAAATGCTTTTCTATTACCCAGAGGCGCTGTGTGTCCAAGGTCTTTCTACAAACTGGTGATTTCTCTCTGCTGAGAATAATTTCACCTCCTGCTGTGAGTACCTCACAGGCCAGACACACCTCAGCCGGCAGGAGCTGAAAACGGTGAATGTTACAGTTCACACACTGAGCTGGGTACTGAAAAGGTGCACAAGGGGCGGGGAGATGACATTTATATATGATGATTTATTCTTCAGATTCAGGAAGATTGGAACTACTGCTCCAATATGTGCCCATCTTTATTGATAAATTCCATTTACCAAACATGATAGGCTAGCGGACTGTTAGGAGCCCCTGACACACCAGAGGCTGGAGGGACACTGTTCAGTCTCCAGGTGTATCTACCCTGCAGTGAGTCCCAGAGCCTGGGTTAACTGACTTGGGCTTGCAGGGCTTGTGCTACAGATCTAAAAATAGCAGTGCAGATGTTTCTGCTTGGGCTGGAACCCAGCACGGGGAGTGGATCTTAGAGCCCAGGCTCCAGCCTGAGCAGGAACGTCTACACTGCTTGTAGAGGTGCTGGCCAGGGCTTGACCCTCTCCGGGGTGGAGGGGAGCCACACCGGCTCACTGCACACTGCTGAGGTTTGGGGAATTCGTCTGGCCATGGGAGTCTTTCCTGGCGGCCCTTGCGGTAACTTGAATAAGCACCGTAAGCCCAGGTCCTGGGTCGGGGTGTGGCAACAGTGAGTCCGGTGCTCAGGCCCTCAGGCTGGGCTAAGCAACCACAGTACAATAGAAATAAGCCCAGGCCCTGGGTCAGGACAGAGCAACAATGAGTCAGGAGCTAAGGCCCTCAAGCAGGGCTGAGCAACAACAGTACAAATAGTAGCAAGCCCAGGCCCTAGTCAGGGTGGGGCAATATGGAGTCAGGCGCTCAGGCACGGCTGAGCAACAAGAGTAGGCCCAAGTCTCCAAGGCCTGGGAGAGGGGGAGACCGCCACCCACGAGTTGGGTGGCAGAGGGGATGCAGGCCCTTCCACTCCACTCCACTCCACTGTATCCCAGCCTGGGGTCCTAGCAGCAGTAGACAACCTGCTGCAGTGTCAGTGGGGATCCTGGCCACAACACACCGACATGGACTCTGGCAGTGCTACAGGCAGACTAGGGTTGGCTGCCCCCAGGCTACTTCCAGACTCCCCATCGGGTAGTACTTGGGTCAGGGTGGTGTCCTCCGGGGGGTCCAGTATCATGGGTTCCACGGGGCAGTGGGAGAGTGGCAGGTCCGGCACCTCCTCTGGGTAGTAAGCGCAGGGCAAGTCAGACCAGTCCTGGAGTGCACCTTGATCCGCGGGGTTTTCCCAGTCGTGGGCTAGGCTGGAGACGTCTGGCCTGCCCGGCGGTTGGCTCTCTAGTGAGCTCTGAGGGCGAGCCTTTATACTTCTGAGTCGCCGCCTGACCCTCTGAGGGGTGGGCTCCGAACTCCCTAGCTCCGCCCACTCTGGTCTCCAGAGGGGCTTGTCCCGCTCCAGGGCGGAGGGGAACTACACTGCCTCACTACACAGCTGTTTTTAGTTCTGTAGTATGGATCAGTTGATCCAGGATCTGAGACTTCACTACTGTGGGTCTTTTTTGCAATGTAGACACCCCCTTCATGTACCTGCAGGGAGCCAACTTACACCATCCTCACACTCCATGAAGGCTTTTACGGGAAAAAAATGGTAAATACACACTTCAGTTTCTGCAGTTTGCAGTTCACATGCTTCAGTCCCTCACACAGCAGCTTCACTCCTGATTCTCCCAGGCTGTTTCCTGCCAGGTGCAACTCAACCAAGGTCTGTTTGGTACCAAGAATAGAGGAGAGAACCTCACAGGAAGCAGCTGTCAAATGGCAATCACAAAACCTGCAGGAGATAAGCAGAGAGGAAAATGAGAACTTCTGTCTGTCCAGTCCCTGCCATGGGTTTCTAGAAAGATTCTTTTATTTGGGAATGGGAGGGGGGAGAGAGGGGAAATCATAGAGCTGTAGTAATGGATGGTGGGGACCACATGGTCATGTGTGGATTTCAATCCACGTGCATCTGTAGCTCTCATTGATCCCGTATTCCACATATGAGTGTTTTCAATCTCTGAGTAGACACACTTGGGTGTCTGCTAATAAGAAGGTTTGTGGATGGGAGGAGCCTTTTCTTCTCTCTTGCTGCATCTTTTCAATTGAGGACTCAGCAAATAAGCCACCATCTATGGTAGACTTAGTATTGAACATTCAGGATTCAGGGATGGCTCCACTTTGCCACGTCTCAAGTCCTCCCCATCTCTCTCGACCATACATTAGAAAAGGCTGGAAGTTCCTTAGAGAGCCCAGTCTCAAAGGACACCAGAGAGAGGGAGGTCTCTCTTTGCCACATCCCTGAACAAGAACCTACCAGCCATCTGCTGATAGCATGGAGAATAGATGATGTTAGCAAGGGGCCTCTCTCTACCTCCGGGAGAAGAATGCTCCTGTGGATCTTAATATCTGCTGCTGGTGACACAGGCACTGGCACATCTCAGAAGAGACAAGAGTTCTATAATCTTCATAGCCTCATACTGGCTAGGCCAGGTGAAGCTGGCCAAAGCCGACTCCATTGGGCTGAATCTGGTCTTTGCGGCTAACATAAAATGAAGGCACCTTGCTGCATCTCAGGAGCCCTCTTCCTGACAGCTTGGCTCCTGACTGGGCACAGGGCCATATGCAGGAGCAGGGGGCTCATGTCTTCCTAGAATCATATCATAGAATATCAGGGTTAGAAGAACCTCAGGAGGTCATCTAGTCCACCCCCCAGCTCAAAACAAGACCAATCCCGACAGATTTTTACCCCAAATGGCCCTCTCAAGGGCTGAACTCACAACCCCAGGTTTAGTAAGCCAATGCTCACACCACTGAGCTAGCCCGCCCCATCTACCACTGGAAAGGGGTTCTGGCAGGGTGCAAACAGGTCCACATGGTGCCCTCTATTATCTCCATAGAAAAGCAGATGACTGACTTCTTCATCTGCATCTACCCTAAAGACTAAAACCACATAGAGGCATTTAACAGCTGTTCCAGCCTCTCAGGAAGTAGACAAAGTGTCCTGTCCCTGCAGCCCTTATTATCCACTTCACATGGGGCTTGACACTTTTGAAATCCTGTGTAAGAGAGGGGTGGGTGTGTGTGTGTGTGTGTGTGACCGTACAAAATTACAAAGCCTATTTTGTATTAGCTGTTGAACACGTCAGAACTTGCCCAGGACAAATCTATTGAACTGCATTTCCTGTGTAGGAATGGTGCATGACAGCCAGTTGAAGGACTGTCAGTCAGAAGCCATCAGGATTACGCTCTGGAGTCATTGACTGTGATTATCTCAACTTCTGGCCCAACCCCTTGGAACAGAGCGGCCACAGGCAGGGCAAGCATGACTAGGAGAGGGTGCAAGGGCAACCCAGTGTGTCACATGGCAAGGGGACAGAGACCCCAGAGCTGCCCTATGCAGAGGATGGGCATGACCATCATGATATGTAAGCAGGATGTACAGGAGCGAGAGAGGGCAAGAGGGACTGTGCCCAGCCTGAAACCCTGACATGCCTCGGACTCGTGGGAAGGGCCCAATAAGACTCAGGGAGGAGGAATCTCAGGACTTCTGTTGCTTTTCAAAGATCTGTAACTCCTGAGTACTTTGAAGACAAAGTCTCTGATTAATAAGCCCCTGTGCCAAGCCTGTGTTCCTTGCTTTCCTGCCACATTATCCCTGATGGTGACAAGCTAGAAGCCCGGAGAGCCCACAATCCAGGTGGAGCACTGGAGCAG
This sequence comes from Gopherus flavomarginatus, assembly GCF_025201925.1. NCBI lineage: Eukaryota > Metazoa > Chordata > Testudines > Testudinidae > Gopherus > Gopherus flavomarginatus. The sequence goes on along the minus strand of NC_066621.1, from coordinate 41,721,034 downwards.
GGTGAGAGTCTGACTGGAGATGGGACTTGGGAGATCTCAGACATTGATTTCAGGGTCTAGGGCAATGGGAAGGCAGAGCCTCACATTCCAAGGAAGGACATCAGACAAGAGGAATGAGGAATGACTCCAAAGATCCAGACCTGGAAACAGGGACTAGACCATACCCAGGCTCACTTGGCTTAGAAGCAGGTGTCACCCAGTGATTGGGCCCCACTCACAACAGCCTGGCATTCCTACAGCATGGTACTGGGCCAAGTTGTAACACTTACATAAACCGGTGTTGTGGGATAAAGCCGATGAAACTTCCTTTTGAATCACTCGGTTATTGGAGCTTAATTTCCGTACCTGGAAAGTCATTTTCCTACCGACAGTGATTCTGGCTCAGAGTGAGTGAGTTTCAGGCTCACTTGACTGGTCCACCATATCACATTTTACAAAGCTAAGGTGATGATAGTATAGACTCCTCTGAGATTCCTCCCCAGTGTGTCTTGAATTTACTAGTCTATCTATCTTGAAAATTTTTTCCCTCATGCCTGAGTGCCCATCTAATTGGGGCCTTTCCCCAGCGACTCAATGTTCTATTTGGGGCAAATTAAACCCTTGGAAATGCCAACCAACATTTTAGGGGAAAAACCTTTGATTCATTTGACACCAATCTGACACATTAGCTCTTCAAAAGGCCAGGAGGAAGTGGTCCCATTTTTACAGTTAGTTTGCATTATAACAGTAGAACCTTGGAGTTATGAACACCTTGGGAATGGAAGTTATTCATAATTCTGAAATGTTTGCGACACTGATCAAAACGTTATGGTGGTTCTTTCAGAAGTTTACAACTGAACACTGACTTAATAGTTTATGAGTGAACAACTGACTCTGAAACTGTACTATGCTGAAGAAAAATGCTGCTTTTAACCATCTTAATTTAAATGAAAAAAGCACAGAAACAGTTTCCTTACCTTGTCAATTTTCTTAAACTTTCCCTTTATTTTTTTACTAGATTATATTTAACAAACAGTCACATAATGTATTTGCTTCTGCTTCTTTTTTTCCCCTCTGCTTCTGCCTGATATAACGTATTTCCGGTTTAAAATGAGTTGTGTGGTTGACAGGTCAGTTCATACCTCTGATGTTTGTAACTCTGAGGTTCTATTGTAGTTTATTTTTATACAGTTTTTCCATTCCCTTTACTTTGTAGTGAGAAATCAATGCATATTCCATTGGTCACCCATAGTCTGCTGTGGAAAAGTGCAGTGCATTTGCCAAGCTTCACAGATCACATTGGGATTGGTGTAGGCAAGAATTTGCTCTGTGCATAAAGGTGGCTTTGATGCCCCGTATATGTGCTGTTGTTGGCAAAGTTTGAGGTTTCAGTATTTGGGCTTCCATTGTGTAGCAAACTCTTCCTTCACAGCCAACATGTAAACAGTTCCCAGATAGAAGGCTTTGTTATGCTGACATTGAAGTTACCATGACCTGCCCCCAGCCTTGTAGAAAGAGATTAATAATGCTGTTTTTTTTTTAAAACAGATCCTAAACTTCCATCCCTAAGCCTGGAAATTCCAAGTTCAGGTTCTACTTTAAAGCCAGTTGAATGTGGGTTGGAAATCAGAAATGTGCAAACCAAAACCATCTGGCCCCGGTTGCACTACCCTGAGAACAACCAGAGATCCTGGAAAACACTGTTGAGGATTAAGTCCCCCTCCCCTCCCACCCCACCAACTTTACTTATAAAAAGCAGAGATGGAGCCCAGCATGATAAAAAGTTGGGTAAGGGCGGCAGCTCTCGCCTGAAGGATGATCCCTGGTACCTGCACCCAGAGAAGTGGAGCACAATGGACCCATGTGTCAGCCCCTGTAAAACACACATGGGGGTTGGGTCAGCTGGCTGCCCTCAGAAGAAACTGAGGGGAGGGGAAAGCTCACCCCCCTCACCCAAAATTCCAAGGGTGCTGGAGAGAAGGAGCCATGGGGGTCACTGGGGAGCTGGATGAGGTGTGGGGCTGTCACAGTAAGCATTGCCCCCCTATTTGGGGTCCCTTGAGTAAGCACCAGGGGCATAAATTGCTAACGCTTTTTTATGTAGTGGATTGGTGGTTGGGAATGGTTAAAGCTGTGAGTGTGGAATGGAAGGTTCCTTTGCAGGTTGCGAGAGGCCGAGGGGGAAAGAAACAGGTTAATTTAAGAATTCAGCCAGGCCCAGAGATCAGAAGCCTAGGGCCAACTTACACAGACACACACTCTGTGTGCCAAGCAGCTAGAGATTGCTTTCCAACCCCAGCTGGCCGTGAGAGATGAGAACTGAGACAAATAGAACTGAAGAAGTTGCAGGACTAACAAGATTACATATTTGTGAAGGTTAGCCCAGTGAGACTCAACAGTTTGACTTGCGACCCTGAAGCTGGTGTGTTATGGAAAAAGTATCAGAGGGGTAGCCATGCATCTGACGAAGTGGGTGCATCCGATGTATCTGAAGCTCATGCTCCAGAACGTCCGTTAGTCTATAAGGTGCCACAGGATTCTTTGCTGTTATGGAAAAGTTAGAGAAGCTGCGGAGAGCTGGTTCAGACTGGTGCTGAAAGCAGAGAGCATGGGGAACGGGGCCGGGGGCTCCCCTGGCCAAGATGCCCCCAGGAACACCTAGGGCTTAAAAACCCTCCCGAGAGCAGAAGTAAGTTGGAGATCTACAGCCGACTCTGGATGATTTGTGCACAGGGCAGAACTCTTGTCCACCCTTCCCCCTCTTCTTCTTACAATACACCCAGGCTTGGCCAGCCTTGGGTTGTGCGTGTGTGAGTATGAAAGTGGGTTAGGGCTCAGGCACTAATGCTTCCTTCCTCTGAGTAGGATGACCAGACAGCAAATGTGAAAAATCGGGACGGGGTGGGGGGTTATCGAAGCCTATATAAGAAAAAGACCCAAAAATTGCAACTGTCCCTATAAAATTGGGACATGTGGTCACCCTACCTCTGAGTGACATGGGGCATACCTAGGCACTCACCGCTGTTGTTTGGTTAATAAAGCTTTAAAAACGTAGTCATTTGATGTGCTCCTTCACCTCTGCCCCAATGATCCCGCAGCCTCAGCCTGATAACCTGAGGCCCCAGGCAGATTGGTAACATAAATCTGTCACAAGGCCATGAGCCTGGGGAGCATCAGGACAACAGGGTGAAGAGGAGATTATGTGAAGTCTGTGTCAACTGCGGTTTGAGGAAGGCTGAGGGGAATTAAGGCCACTCTGGAGTTGCAGAGGGTTGATGGAAATTCAGAGCCATATAGAGTTTGGCAAATAAGGGCTTGTGGCAGGGTCAGCCTGCGCAGCACCCTCTTGTGGTCCACCAAGATACAACCCATCCTGCTTCAGTTTCCCTTCAGGATCTTCAGTGGTCAGCCGCTACCTCCAGTGTGACCCAGTCTGTAGTGACTTAACCTTCCAGTTAAGTCACATCAAAGTTTGGCTTCTTCCAGGGTAGCCAAGTTTCAACACACATAACACAAAACCAAAAGGGCGAATTGTCCATTCCAGCCTGTGGCTGAACCAAGCCCTTCTTTTTGCTCTGTCTTTTCTATTTAACCCACACTTGGCCTCCCTGTTTCAGGTCAACCTTCCCTCAAGGAGGCCCTGACCTGCAGCAGTCTGACCCAGCTTCCTCTCACTGAGTGAGAACCAGAGAGCTTGTCCCTTTCCCAGCCAGCCGCCCACTCAGTTGGGTTCTCTTCTTTTAGCCTCTCACTCTAGGCCTGTCACCTACTCCTCGTGTAGCAAGGAGGGGCTGATTGAACCTACAAGCTGTCAGCCCCTTCTTGGCTGGTGAGTGGGTTGTACACCTCATCACAGGGCCATGTGGATTTATGGGCGTGGGGAATGCAGGAGAGGAGGGAGGTGAGGGAGGGAGGAGGAAGGTGTGTTACGGGGAAGAACTGTGTACATTTCAAACAATAGCAAATTATTTTTGTAACTGGGGTAGAGAAATGTCAACTGGTAAAATAAAAGACACATCGCCAGCTTTCTGACACCCTTTCACCTAAACAACTGGGAAGGGCTGTCATGGTTAGTAATGAAGGTGTCTTGGAGCCAGCTCAATAGCCTCATACTCACAACAGCAATCATCTCCCATCTCCACTTGGGCAACAGCTGCTACAGGGCTCTTTAGTTTGGCAGAGATAGGCACAACAAGAACCAATGGTGGGAAATTAAAGCCAGGCAAATTCAAATTAGAAATGAGGCACAAATTTCTAACAGTGAGGGCGGTTAACCATTGGAACAAAGCTACCAAGGGAAGTGGTAGATTCTCCATCGCTTGATGTCTTCCAGAAAGGCATCCAGTCTTGATCTGAAGATGCTTTAGTCAAACCCAAGTTACTGGGCTCAGTGCAGGGGTAACTGGGTGAAATTTAATGGTCTTTGGTATACATGAGGTCAAACTAGATGATGTTATGGTCCCTTCTGGCCTTACAATCTATGAGTCCATGAATTTCTGTAGTGGATTTATAGCCTCCTCCCTTTTGGAGACCACCTTCTCCTCCCCCAACATGGAATTACTTTATGTCATTGGGGCCTGGAAACAGCAAAATGATATTCCATTTAATTCTTTTCTCCACTTCTATTCCCTAGTCCTTAGCCACTGTCGTCCATGGCTTTGTTGGACTGCCACATTTCACGCTCCCTCAGGATGGTATAGGCATCCCATTCAGTTGGCAGCAGATCACTCCTTACGCTACAAAGGCCAAAGTGAGCATATCACTCTGGTGCACTATGTCCACAAACAGCACACTCTGCAAGTGCTGCAGGCCTGTAGCTTGTTGCATCTCACCCACACTTCTCAACACAGCTCCCTGAACCAGGAGCATAATGTCCATGGCTTACAATGTACGTTCTCACTTTATATTTTTAGTTTGCTGCGTCGCTTCCTTTAAATGGTTCTGTCCTGCCCTAAAATCTGCACATATGTTGTGAATGGCAACGTCCTCTCACTTGCAGATGATGTGATGGAGTCAGCAGCTCCCACCGCCCTCCGCCATGCTGCTTGTTGGCCTGCAGGCCCAGGATGTATCATGAAGAGCACCAGCAGCTGTGGGGGGTCTGTGATCATGAGGGGCTGGATTTTAGTCATTTGTTCAGTAGTTTTGTTATGTTTTCAGATCTCGTTTTGTGGTTTGTTTTGGAGCTGAACTAGCCGTTCCTTTGCAGGTAGCTCTTTGGGAACTTGAGATGGCCGTGCTCTGGGCTCAGAGGGAGAATATCACTCAGGGCCCCTCCTCCATGCAGCATAGACTTCGGAGTTCTTCCCCACCTCCTGTTGTGGAGTCCCTGGGGTACGTGCAGCTTCCCAGGGGAGGATGGGAGCAAGGAGAACCATGAGAAAGTAAATGGAGTTACTTGGAGGTGTGGGAGTGCAGAAGGTAGTGCTTGTCTGGCTGTTAATTCATTAGTTAATTATCCTGCTCTGTGTTCTTATTTGCAGATTTCAGCAGTATGGAAGTTGCTGTGAGGCAGTGAACACACCGTGCAATGTGTGCGAATGTACGTGCACATGCACCAGGACAATGTTCACTAGCTGCTGCTTTTCCCTTTTATGATTTTCAGAACAATCCTCAAGGGACCAAATAAAAACAAGAATTCTGCTTTAAAGTTGAAATGCAGATGTAGTCACAGTATTTCTGGCATTAACCTGAGGGGTTGGGTGTTTAAGGACAGACATGGGGCTGGCATGCAGAACTGGCTGGAAACTGGAAATAATTTTCTGATAATTTTGTATCACCTTTTGTTCATTTTTTCATCAAAATTATGAAATCTTCTGTCTAGCTTCAGTGAGCGGCTTGTCACAACAGCGCCAGTACGCTGAGCTGCCATGGAAGGCTGGGCAGGGGCATTGTCGGATTGCACTGGAAGTATTTATTGCCCCACTGCAGCTGCTCTGCCAGTACTTGTGCTGAATCAGTGCAGAGGAACATGGTAGGCGACAATATGTCATTGCATTTGATTAAAATTCAAAGGTGATGTGGTGCCCTGTGCATTGCTGTAAGTACGTATGTGGCTGTGCAGCGATATGGGTGTGTTGCTGTTGCTGCTGGTAAGCTCAAAGTTCTGTAGCACAGACGTAGTCTCAAACCACTCATCCACCAGCACCCTGCAGAACAGCTGTGCTCACAGGGACAATCCAACTAGCAAAGCCCAGTCTCAGACTCTTGGGCATTGGGGCAGAGAATTCTCAACAGCTAGAGCCTTGCTGTATAACTCCTCGTCAGAGCGGATCAGACTGAGTCCTGGCCAGGCCATGGTTAAAGCAAAATGCAAGATCACCTCTTTGCTAAAGACTTTCCCAGGGACAACTCCAGGATCAGCACAGAATCACGGAAGTGTGGGCTGGAAGTACCTTAACAAGTCATTTAGTCCAGTCCACTGCACTCAAAGCAGGACTAAGTAATAACTAGACCAGCGGTCAGCAACCTATGGCACACGTGCCAAAGGCAGCATGCAAGCTGATTTTCAGTGGCACTTTGTTGCTGGTTTGGGGTTCCGTCCGCCAGCCTGCTGCCTGCCTGGGGAAATTGGAAAACTCAGCAAGGAAAAGCAAGGGCAAGGATCACACTAAACTGATAAGATCTGCATTTTAATTTAATTTTAAATGAAGCTTCTTAAACATTTTAAAAACCTTATTTACTTTAGATACAACAATAGTTTAGTTATATAATATAGACTTATAGAGAGAGACCTAAAAACGTTAACATGTATTACTGGCATGCAAAACCTTAAATCAGAGTGACTAAATGAGGACTTGGCACAGCACTTCTGAAAGGTTGCCGATCCCTGAACTAGACTGACTTGCGTAAGATGGAGCTGGTGTAGTAGGAAGAAAAAGAAAGAAGCAGGGAGAGAGTTGGGGGGTGGATCAGAGGAAGAGAAAGAAAGAAATCAATCCTCTCCCAAAAAAACGTATCTGTGAGTCAGGGAGAAATGAAATCCAGTGAAGATACATAAATGTTAAATAAATAGATATGTTCAGGGCTTAGATGCCTTGGTGACAGGTAGGGCTGAGTGAATAATTGGTTATTTGGTTCGGTGCCTGAATCCAACAATATAAAAGTATTTTATTTGGGTTCACCTGAAACAGAAAAGCCAATTGTTCCTGACAAAATGAAAAAACTGTAAAACAAATGGTTTGGGATCAAATTAAATGTTGTGCGCTACCCTAAACAAAATGCTTAGTTTTCAGGTTTTTTGTTTAACTTCCTTTTTTTAATTAAACTGAGCTAAATTTTCCTAAACAAACATCATTTTGTCACAAACTTTGAAATTTTGTTTCAAAAATGTCAAAACTAAATATTTTGACTTTTTTGGAAACTTTCCTCCCATTTTTATTCAGTTGAAACTATTCATCAGATTTGACCTGAATTTGTGAACAGTCAACTTTAAACTGCATTACTTGCCGGTGCCAAATCAGCTATTCACCAAGTAAATTTTACTCAGCTCGAGTGATAGGCACCTCAGAAATATCTAAGATTAAAATGCTTAAGCTTGTATCTTCCAGTTCTTGAATCTTTCCTGATCTCAAAGAATTCCCCCTGGCCTTCTGACCCCTGTCTCTCAGGTTCATCTGTTGGTAAGGTAATTGGGTTAACTGTCATTGCAGCACTAGGCTGACTAAGCCAACCCCACGTGTTTTAACTGCAAATTTAAACACAATCCTCAGAAGTTACACAATTCTATGTGGCCACTATACCAACCATGGTGAAGAGCTGCACTGCTGTAGAATTTCTGGGATAGCAGCAATAATACAAAGATTTAAAAGAGAAAGAAAAGTTACTTACTGTAGTTTCTTTAATTTACAGTTTGGATCCTTCAGTGCTTGACAGAGCAGGTAAATAGGTGAATGCTTTGGCTTATCCTGACTGTTTTTCCTTAAAAAAAGGAGAGAAGAGAAATTTTCTCTGTTGTCTCTGAATGCAGATTTTAATTCAATTTCTTGAACATTGAAATAGCCTCTTGGACAGTGTGATACAGTGCATATAGGTTATTCTGCTGTTAGTTGTAAGTCCCCCAAATCAAAACTACATCTAGTACTTTGATATGTATTTTAAGTATACGGAGTCAAATAGAATACATGCGACTAAGATTAATCCATTCATTTTATGAACTTGTGGTACTCTGATTCTCTGAATATTAAAACCTAGTTTTAACTACTCACACAAATGGGAATGTCTCCAGAGGTTTTATGCTTGTGTGTCAGGCAGCAACTGCAGTATCATTTCTGGAGATACAGTAGAAACTATCATGTTTATTTAACTAGGAATGTTCTCTTTAATTTGTCCACAAAGCTAAAAATCAAATATAAGTATTTGCTTAAAATTGGAAGTATGACAACTGTTACGCAATAGTGTATAATTAGGGTTACACTTAGTGAAATTACATCCCTAGGAGGAACCAGAAATGGAGCTTATTGTTTCCTCACAGCAGAACGCGTAAAATGGTATGATAATTTTAAAGCAGCATCTGTATAAGAAATAGTGCTGGATGAAAAATTAAACAACTAAAATTCAAGAATATTCTGATGAATTTTAAAGTGATTTATTTCCATTGTGTTCACACATCTTTATTGTACGCTTTCCAAATATTCTAGCAAAGGGAATTTGCAGACAGGAATGTTGTTGAAGCAACGCGTTTAAGTCACTATGACAGAATATTCCTGTGAAAGCAAAATTTGTATTTATAATCCTGAGCATTCATATTAGAAACCTGGTTATCATATTTATGTTCATCGATTCACAGAACCAAAATATCTATGACCTGTGTGTCCAATCAAAATGAATAATTTAGAAAAAATAATATTTAAAAAAAATAAAATTGTTTGGATAATTTGTGAAAAAGACAACATTCATTGAATGAATTATTCATTATTATCTGCCTAGCTCTAATAATCAGGTCTTTCTTAAGCAGCAGTTGTAGAGGACTCGGGAAGACAGAGTGATAGTTGGAGAGACAAGTTGGGTCACAGGAAGGGTTTTTTATCATGGGGGCAAATAAATCACACATATGTTGCCAAGGAAATGGACCAGCGTTTGAGGGGGAAAAACATGAGGAATGGAAGGATATTAGGGACAAGGTAGATCAGAAGATAGGATGGGATGGTCGATGTCCCTGAGGCAGACGGTGGGTAAAAGAAGAGCAGGCCAAATCCCTGTCTTTTGTCACCCTGTCCAGTCTGGCTTCCTCACCACTGAAGCTTCCATCTTAGTTTTTATTAACCTCACCCTAGCCAGAGTTCAGATACTCGGTCCTCCCCCTCCTCAACCTCTCCACTGCCTTTAACATCTTTGCCTACTCTCCTCCTCTTGAAACCTCTTCTTCCCTCAACTTTCAGGAGTCTGTTCTCTCCTGCTTCTCCTCCTACCTCTCTCATCAGCATTTTATGTGCTGCATCCTCCCATCCCCCTCCATCTTTCATTGGCACCCCACAGGGCTCCATCCTTGGTCCCTCCTTTTCTCCACCTACACCTTGACACTGGGCAATTTCATTCAAAATGTGGCTTTGACAGTTAAATTTATGCTGAAGACTCAGATTATTATAAGGTCATCCAGCACGGTGGTGTCCCAATGCCTTCCACAAGACATCTCCCCTCCAGCAGGAAAGAATGTGGTTATCATGGGTTATTTTTAAAAAAACATGTTTAATGTGACGGTGCTGGTGAGATCTGGTTCTCGTGGGAAAACTCACTCAGAGACATAGGGTTTGTATTTAGTTTTGAGGCAGTGTGTGTGGGGGAAGGGGACGGGGTTCCATTCTTATTTCATTGGGCAGTGAGTTCCACTGTTGTGACCCCACAGCTGTGACAACTGAATCTCCTGCAGAGATGAGCCTTTCCTTCCTTGTCAACAGATTGATTTTTCTTGTAGAACAAAGCCACCAGGCCAAGTCGCTGTCATGGAGGGACTGGAGCTTTCTCTCTCTCTCAGCTGAGGCCAGCACCATGCAGTGCTTTGAAAAGAGTCAGTACAACCACATTTAATTTGACTCGGGCCAATAGGGAGCCCGGGCAGGCAGAACCGTTTTGGGGAGATATGTTCCCAGTAACCTAGCCACCCCTTTCCACTGAATCGAACACAAGTTACTCATCTTTACCATTTAGCCCTTTATGGCTTAGCCTTGCCCTGTCTATTACTGTAGCACATTATCAAGATGTCAACCTCTGCCTCTACTCTGCCGACCAAGCCAGCTTTCATTACTCATTAGTCTATACTATTTTCATGCTTTCTCCCTTGCCATCCCCTGTGCCTGGAAGGAACACATCATAACTCCAATTAAGGAGTAAGGAATGGTGTCCCTAGCCTCTGTTTGTCAGAGGGTGGAGATGGGTGGCAGGAGAGAGATCATTACCTGTTAGGTTCACTCCCTTTGGGGCACCTGGCATTGGCCACAGTTGGTAGACAGGATACTGAGCTGGATGGACCTTTGGTCTGACTCAGTATGGCCATTCTTATGTTCTTATTACTCCTCTGCAATAGCCTTCTTCAAATCCCTCCTTAAAACTCACCTCTGCTGTGAATCCTGCAAAACACTTGAGAGTGGCCGGGCAGCCGGTGCACATGACTCCTGCTTACTAACTTCTGCTTATTAGACTAAACGTGATCACTCACTAGTTAGTGCAACACATGGTGGTGAGTTTGTGAGGTGGGAGCTGGTACTGACCAATCTCAATTCATTCTGGGGCCACCAACATCCTATTACCAGAGAATGGTGTTTAATCCCTAGCACTAGGCTGCTGGGTTTCAGGATTGTTAGGCTGGGTTCTCTTCCTTGCTCTGGGAGGAATCTAAGCTCTGCTGGTTAGAGACAGCAGAGCCATTGCAACAACCCTCCTGCTTGGGTTGTCTTCAGCAGAACTGGTTAGAAAATGTTAAACAAACATTCATTAATACCTCTGGAGAGAGGAAGAGAGAGAGATCTCATCTCAGAATAGCAAATAACCCTATGGTTAGTTTTTTCTCTCTGTTGGAGCTATTCCACTTTGCGCAGATCCTTAAATATTCATTGGGCCAGAGAGAGCGAGACTGATTCTGTAACTGGGTAGTTAGGATACTGACCTGAAACATGTGAGACCAGGGTCAGATCTGTTCCCTGCCTGATTTGGCCAGCCCTGATCTGCAGGGAGAGGTCCTGGGTTCTCAACCTCAAAAGAGGAGCATCTGTCACTTGATTTAAAGGACCACTCCCATGAGTACAGAGGCTATTAGAGATCCATGAACCGCTTGCTGTACGATCTAGTCACTAGACAGGAATAAAAAACCACTCTGTCTGAGTGGATTACACAGCGATATTTTGGCTCTTTTCACTTTATAGGCAGAGTGGCAAAATGGATGAGTCTTAGATCCATGCTATTAGAGGCCTGGGTTCTATACTCAGCTCTGTTGATGTGAATTTGCTAATCTCTCTGTTATCTTAGCTGTAAAATGAATGGGTGATAGTTATACCTCCCCTAAGGCAGGGTTTTGAGGCCTATGTTAATAAGGGATGAAAAAAGCAGAGAAATATCAAGAGCAGTTAAGAAAACAACTGGGATTAGAACTCTCAGGTCTTTAGCTGATACCTCAGTGCACCGTCTGCTAAGCTACTGGGTAGGGTGACCAGACGTCCCGATTTTATAGAGACAGTCCCAATTTTTGGAGCTTTTTCTTACATAGGGAGCCAGGGCAGGCAGCACTCGCTGTCCCAATTTTTCACACTTGCTATCTGGTCACTCTACTACTGGGTATTGTGGCATCTTCGCTCACCCAGAAAACACACAAAAAAACTCCACACTCCCATTGCACTAGTTATGTGGAAATGTGACAGTTTTGCAAGATGTGCAAGCGGTGGTAGGCTGGGTTAGGATTGTTTTTGGAGATCTGCCAAGCAGTTGTTAATACCGACACTGAGACACACCACCAATTATTTAATGCACCTTTTTGTTTGTTAAAATCCAATTATACTGATAGGAAGAAGCTACTGAAATATTTTTCAGGATCCTATGTAAAATTGATTTTTTTTTTAATGGGTAAATTTAGTTTAAATGCAGCAAATTGTGGTGAAGAGTTCTAGCAAAAATAATTGCTCTTTGTTATTTTAAAGCGCTGCAGCATAGATTGGTGGTGACGACAACCGTCTTCTAGTTGCAGCTAGAGCTGGTTGAAACTCAGAATTTTGTGGGAAATTTCAAGTTCTGGTTTTGTTCTGAATTTTTATTTTAACACACTGCCTTCTACACATAACAGCACGGTAAAACTACATGCTAATTTTCAGTTGAGGCCTAATCAACACACAGTTTTAGTACTGCTATAACTATTTTGGTTAGGAGACAAATTTTTACCAAAATGCTCTGACCAGTACAATCCCGAGGGTGGATGCAGTTTTACTACTATAAAGGTGCCTTAGTTGTACACCGGGGATGTGGAAGCTTGTATTGTTTCCTAGTGATTTCTTCAACATGGAAGGTCTCAGTGAGCAGCTCTCGACATTCCTTGTACAACTGTTGACACAAAGCAGGATTCTCTCCCCCGCTCTTTTGTCTCACCCCATTCATATCTGTACACAAAACAGTACAGCAAACATTTCAGTAATTGAGAGGACAGAGCAGACCAAACCACCATGATTTTTTTAAAAAAAGGTCATTTTTTTGGTAGTGTGATATCTGTATCATTAGTTTACAGTAACAGTAGAATTGTTCTCAGGTGGGTCATTCAGCCAATTAGTAGTTATCAAGACATAGGGAAAACAACATTTAATCTATTAAAGAAAGAACAGATTTTCCATCTCAGATAATACTTACTGATGTCGCCACTTTTGTCGTCTTGGGAGTTCTTCCTTGTGGTCTTCTAAGATAAATGCACAGTCACACATACAAAGTGACTCCAGACTATGACAATGCTTTACACAGAATGAAAGAGCCCTTTGATCCATCTGGGTAAATTTATATTGATTTAACTTCAGTGCAGTGAAGTGATCCAATGCATTAACGGCAAAATCTTCTTCATGCATCTCATACACACAGTGAAACAACTCAAGCTGATAACTTTGATAAATCCCCTCATGAACATAGGGAAAGGTTAAATCTGTTTGTTGGTTTGCTTGAATCCACTTCAGTAAATCTGCCTTAATTTTAGGTGAAAGTTTACACCCAAATTTTTCCTTCAGATCTTTCATTCTTTCTTCATTTAATAGCCCAAACAGGAATCGCACTGTTAACATTAAATAATTTTTAGAGTTTCCATAGTTTTCTAACAACGTTTTCACATCTTTCTTGGGAATCCCTGAATCTGTTGTTTCATCTTCCTCCAGGACATATAACAAAGCTGCAAAAAACTCCTGAAAGCTTAAGTGAATGAAGCTGTAGAGACATTCACAGTCAGTTTCTTTTTGAAAAATATTCTCATTCAAAAAGAGGGGGAGAGAGTTCTCTTGATCTAAGCCAAACTTCTTGATTTCTTCTTCCTCAAACAGTATCTTTTGTTTCCAGATTCCATCAGCAGCCAAGGAGCAAAGTCCCCTCAGATTTCCATATAAGTGTTGCTTCGTATTGTTGCTGAGAGGCTTAACTAAACTGGAAAGGTAGAGCATATACACTCCAGTGACTGTTTTTGAAGTTTGTGTGAGATTCTCACCTTTTTCAAGCTGTTGTTTCAGAACCGTGCAGATGATCCAACATATGAAGGGAACAAAGCACATAGTGAAAAGAATTTCATTTGCTTTCACAAATCGTAAAGCTTGTCTTGCTTGGTTTTCATTTCCAAAGAACTTGTGGAAATATTCCTCCCGCTCAGCTTCGGAAAACCCCAGGATCTCTGCATAACGTGAACACTCCAAACATTGCCCGAGTTTCTCCAGAGCAGCTGGTCTTGTAGTGATCATCAGGTAGGATTCAGGAACAACTGTTCTCCTAAATAAACTGCTCAGGAGGATTTCCATTGGCTTCTTCTCCCAGGGATCAGTGCACAGATTATCTTTAGGCTGATCAAATGAAAATCTCAGTTCATCAAATCCATCTATTATAAACAGGAGTTTTTCTGGATTCACCAGAATATGGTTAACTGGTGCATTTGTATTAAGCCAATTTTTAAAAATCAAGTCAGCCAGACTTCCTTGCTCATTAAGAAGGTTCATTTCCCTGCAGTTGATGTAGAAAACATAATCAAACTTCTTCTTATAAAGTTCCCCAGCTGCCCAATCGTACATTATCTTTCTTGCAGTCATTGTTTTCCCAATCCCAGCAGCTCCCAGCAGCACAACGACTTGTGGTGTTTGTCCATCTTTATCAGGTTTATAGAGGGTGGCCAGTGTAATTGCAGAACTAGCTCGTTCAGTCATGACTTCTGCATGTCTCCATCCCACGGCCATTATTTCATGTTCTCTCTCCTTTGCCTGACGAGGTCTGTCTACAATAGTGAGGTTTGTGTATCTTCTGTTTAGAATCATATTGTCACCAAAACGACTGTTCATATCTTTCATTAGCTTGTATTTCTTTTTAATATCTTCTTTATATTTCTTCTTGTAGCCTGTATCGGCAACATGAGACATTAGAAATATTGAACTGAAAGTTCAGAAAACAGACAGACTAATCTCTTTAAATAGTTCTACTGTAACAACAATAACGGTTCTTCATATATAATGAAACTTTCTTTAAAAAGGATCCTAAAATCACTTAACTATGGGTGAGATCCTGCAGACCTTACTCAAATATGGTCACCCCAGGGAAATTATTCATTTAAGTAAAGACTGTAGGCATCACCTCATCCCCTGGTGAAACCCAGCTACTGTCTGACAGTGCACAGGAACACTACACAAAATGGTAGGTCACAAGTGGAGGAGAATATCATTTGCAGCTGAAATAATACTGGGAATTTAGGTAGAAAGAATGTAACTTCATAAACTAGGATTTGTCAGGACACATGGATTTACAAGAGAGAGTGTCATGGGATCTTTAATTACCACAATTTAGTACCTACAATTACCTTCCTCACTTAAGAGATGGTGTCCCTACAGCAGAGTGTCCTCCAGCACAAGGCTGATGCATTCGCTCAATACTGACCGAGAGGAACATTTTGCACACGTCTGTATTGGAAGTTGCCCAAGGTAACAAAGTCCCACTCAGCCCATTATAAAAAATAGTTTGTAAAACAGCTGAAACAGACTGGATCATTTACTCTAGAAAAGCAGTACTGAAAGGTCCGCAAGGCTCCTGGTAAAGTCATAGGTTGGCATGACAATGAGCCAAGAGACTCTAGAAATAGGAAAATGTTTATAAACGAAATCACCAAAGTATTTTGATTGATTCATTGTAATGGCATGAGGCTGCTGCCCCATTTTGTATACAGTTTGTCTGGGGGTCGCTAAATGGAACAGAAGAACACATGAAATGGAAGGAGCGAACTTTCCCATCATGGCTGGGATTTCCATCACCTCCTGGAATTGACCATGACACAAAGCGTGGAAAGACAGACAAATTGCTTAGGATAAGAACAAAAGGAGTGCACAGAGATGTAGGGACAAAATCAGAAAGGCTAAGGCACAAAATGAGATACACCTAACAAAGGACATAGAAAGCAATAAAAGGCTCTATAAATACAACAGGAGCAAGAGAAGGACAAAGAAAAGCACAGGTCCACTGCTTAGTAGGGAAGGAGATCTAATAATTGATTATACCTAGAAGGCTGAGGTGTTTAATGCCTATTTTGCTTCAGTGTTCACTAAATATGTTAATTGTGACCAGATGCTAACACAATTCTTATTAATAACAAGAGAGAGCAAGGTAAAGATTACTTAGATAAGTTAGACGCATTCAAGTCAGCAGGGCCTAAAAATTCACCTTAGGATACTTAAGGAACTAGATGAGGCCATCTCCGAACCACTCTCTCTGAGAACTCATGGAGGATGGAAGAGATCTCAGTGGGCTGGAAAAGGGCAAATATCTTTTTAATGATGGAACAAAGACAACCTGGGGAATCAAAGACCAGGCAGCCTAACTTCAATGGATGGAAAGATACTGGAACAAATTATTAAGCACTCAATATGTGAGCACTTAGAACATAACAGGGTAAAAAGTAATAGCCAATGTGGATTTTTCAGGAACAAATCATGCCAAACCAACCTAATTTCCTTCTTTGATGAGGTTATTAGCCTACAGGATTGGCGGGGAGCCATAAATATCACTTATCTTGATTTTAATAAGGCTTGAGACACAGTCCCACAAGACATTCTCATATGCAAACTAGGGAAATGTGGTCAAGTGAATTACTATAAGGTGAGTTCACAACAGATTGAAAAAAATGTATTCAAAGAGTAGTTATCAATAGATCGCTGTCAAAATGGGAGAGAATTCTAGTGGGGTCTCTCAACGATCGATCTCAGTCTAGTACTGTTCAGTATTTTCATTAATTACTTTGATGATGAGTGGAGAATATACTTATACAATTTGTGGATGACACCAAGCTGGGAGGGGTTACAAGCACTGTGGAGGACAGGTTTAGAATTCAAAAGGACCTTTATAAATTGGAGAACTTGTAGGAAAATAACATGAACTTCAGTAAAGAGAAGTGCAAAGTACTACACTTATGAAGAAAAAAATCAAATGCACAAATACAAAATGCGGAATAACTGGCTAGGCAGTCGTATTGCTGAAAAGATCTAGGGGTTATAATGTATCACAAATTGAATACGAGTCAACCATGTGATGCTGTTGTGAAAAAGGGTAATATTCTGGGGTGTATTAACAGGAGTGTCATATGTAAGATACAGGAGGCAACTGTCCTGCTCTACTCAGCACTGCTGAGGTCTCAGTAGGAGTCCTGTGTCCAATTCTGCATGTCACACTTTAAGACTGACGTGGAAACACTGGCGAGCACCCAGAGGACCAACAAAAAGGATAAAAAGTTTAGAAAATCTGACCTACGAGGAAAGGTTAAAAAACCTGGATATGCTTAGTCCTGAGAAAAGATGATAAAGGGGACCTGATAACAGTTTATTATATGTTAAGGACTGTTATAAAGAGGATGGTGATCAATTGTTCTTCATGTCCACTGACAAGGAGGACAAGAAGTAATGGGTGTAATCTACAGCAAGGGAAATTTAAGTTAGATATTACGGATAACTTTCTAACTATTCTTATAAGTGAGCTCTGGAATAGGCTTCCCAGGAAGGTGGTGGAGTCCCCATCATTGGAGGGTTTTATGAAGAGGTTAGACAAACACTGGTCAGGGATGGGGTAGGTTTACTTGGTCTTGGCTCAGTGCAGGGGAGTGGACAAGATGACCACTCAAGGTCCCTTCCAGTTCTACATTTCTATTATTCTATGACAATGTTGGGCCTTCATCATCCTGATCCTGAAAGACTTTCTGACCAGCCTGAGGGAACCAATTGATGTCACTGCCCTTTGGTGAAATCCTGGACACTATCTGGGATGTGAGCCTGAGGCTTCTGATGTCACCCCACATGCCCTACTCCTCCCCAAACACACACCATGTCATTTGCCTTCCCCTCCATGTTTCTTCTTTCTTTTTCTATCTAAGGAAAGTCTCACTCAGCTGGCCAAGACGACGCCATCTGTCCCAGCACTGCTGTTAGCCTGACCATAGAGTCAGATAAAAGTCACGCCTTAGTCTGATATTGGTAAAAGTTTGCTGGGTCTCAGGGTGGCTGATCAACACACATGCTGCAGGTAAGCTGCACGGGAACATCAGCATCAGAGACCAGCAGCATTTTCTCTTTGCTATTCGTCTCTCTCCTTTGTGAAAGGAAACAGGATTGGACCTCAGCAGTACCACCACCACAAAGGCATTTCCTGGGGACTGATGTTGGCTGCTGCCCATTAAAACCTAGGGAATGATCCTCACCTGCAGGGCCATTGCCACAGTCACCATCAACATCTTTACAGTGCTGCCTTTGGGAATAGGTAGCGTTACTGCAGTTTCACAGCGTCCCTTGTTCTGGAGAATTGCTAGGGAACCCAAAGCTAATGGTGTCACCTGGAAGGTACTTCCTGGGTAGCCATCACATACCTTTTGCCGACAACGCTGATGGATTTTGACTCTGATGAAACTCTGAAAGGGAAATTACATTTAAACAACAGTGTAAGAATGTAGAGTGTATTTCAATGCTAGTGTGTTTCTGTTCTGTACGGAGGCAACAGGTGACAGAATGATGCAATTGCATCCTCTGTTAATGAAGTAATCACCAAGGAGAGCATGGCTACCAGCCAGTGTATCAAGTTCAGTTTGGGGAATACTGTGAAGGGAGATCAGTTTCTCAGACCTTCCCCTGCCTGGTTCCACTGATGACTAGTCTGCACTTTACATGATGAGCCAGCCACGTGGTCAGAGAAACACAGAACAACTGGCACTGGGACAAACAGTCAATTCAGGAGCATCTATGGGGAGAGGGAATCCCTCACAAACACTCATGTTCCAACACAGATTAGGTGAAACAACTAAAGGGTTCACACAAAGGAGAATTCTGCACTCATTCAGGGATGGGCTAGTTGGCCCAGGAGAGCCTTTAAAACATAGGGATCTAAGACAGACACTGCGGACAGCCAGAGGGAATTTGTTCATTTAGGATAACTACCACTTCGGACCTCCCGCCCAACAACCCCTAGCTTTTCACTAGATTCAGTTATTGATAGAATGCTGACTGGATTAAAAGTCACACAGGTAATCAGACTAGTTTACATAATATTGCCACTTCTTTTGCCAAGCATCTGTTACTAACTTAGGGGGATAAAATACCTTTTCCCCACCCCTCAATAATTATTATTTTATTACTGAGTTATGGTAGGATCTAGAGCCCCAATCGGGGGCCCATTGTATTAGGTCCTGTGCACATACATAACATGAACATCCCAGCCTGACAGAGCTCACAGTCTAAACCAGGTAACTGCCCCCTGCATTGTGCTTTGGAGGCTGCCAAACTCTCCCCTTAGGGGACTGTCCAGGGCAGTGAATTCCAAAGACCTCTAGGGAGAGGTCCACTGCCAGCCCTGGAGCTTCCATCCCAGGGACCCCGGGCAGAACCAATCCAGCTGAGCTCCACTGGCACCATAGGATGCAGGGAAGTGGAACAGGAATGACTGTAACAGGGTTGAGTTTAGCTCCCTCCCTAAGCACAAGGAATCTAACACTGCTCCACTACAGACTGGCTCCCCACTGGCACTGGCTCTTACTCTCCTGTGGGACACTGCAAAGCAGCCTGGAGCCTCTGGAACTGCTGCTGCCCAGGTTTGCTGTCTCCTTGGCTGTTTGTACTGCACTGAATTTGTTTCTTGCATTAAAAGATAGCCTTGGGATAACAAAGATCCTGCCTGGAACCCCAGGAATGTCTCATGTTGTCAACCAGCTGTTTGGGGATAACATACTCTGCTGTGATCAGTTACCAGTTACAGATCCTCAATTCTCTGTCCCAGCTCTGGTACAGGTTAGAGCAGCCTAGGGGCTGGTCTTACTTGCACTAGTCACCAAGGAACGATCCCCCAGCTGGGGATGCATTCCAGCTACTCCTCCTCTGCATCTCTCCCTGTCCATGGCACTCTCTCTGCACCGCTTTGTTGGCTCTACACCCATTGGGGACTCCCCCACACTGGGGATTTCCTCAGACGGAGAGTTACAGGCTGTCTCTGCTCCCTTTGTGCCAGCTGAGTGGTGAAAGGGGAGTGGAGCAGGTGAGAGAATCTGAGCCACTCTGGGCATCTCTGTTCTGAGTCCCCCTGGCTTCCTGCTCGGATTCAGAATTTGTTATTCCTGCCATCAGCCTGTTTCTCCTTCTGCTCCTGCCACTGCTGCCCTGAGGGAGATTCTTGGAGCAGACTCCCAGGTTTTACAGTAACTTTATGTCTCTTACCCTTCTCTCTTTCTTCTCTGAGTTTTGCAGCAGAATCTCGGAGGTTGATCTGAGTGAAAACCTCTATGGTTACATCTACTGCAGCATCTCCACCATAGAATTCCATCAGGAGGTTCTTCATATCTATCCTGTCAGCATTCTCCAGCTGACCTCGAGGTATGTTACGTTTCCCCTCAAAATCAGAATGTGATAGTTTGTCTTTAAATCTTTTCAAGTCTTCCTGAGAAAGATTGTCGAGGGCTCGTAAGAGCAGGTCACTGATTTTACTGCTTTGGTTTCCCATCACCGGGCAACGAGAGAGATGCTAAAATGCAATGTAAAGTCTTGGTGTTAATCATTAACTGGGTATAACTATTATTCCCATATAGAGGAAAGAAGTAATCTAGTGGTGGGAGAAGGTCACTGGGGCTCATAACTCCTCAGTGTTTCTCTCTCACAAATGATTCTTTGTGCCTGTTTCCATATGTGCAAAATGGAGATAATCCTACTGATCTAACTCACAGGGTTGTTGTGTATCTTAGCTAATGTTTGTAAAGCCAGATGAGTTTTTAGGAAGATAAGAGCTTTGGTAATAGATTTACCATCCACCTGGATTTGAAAATAGAGGTGGGAAACCCTAATTTAATTAACATTTCAAAAATATAAACCCAGAAAATATAGTCCTGGAATATCAGGCCCTGCATCCTGAGATCCAGCATTAGCTTGTGAGAACCTCCTCAGTATTTTGGATATCAGAGCAAGATGAGTTGGAGCAGTAGTAACTTCTGACATACAGTGCATCTAGACAGCAACTGTGGGGTGTCAGTCCCAGCTTGGACTGACAGACAGATGTGAGCTTCAACTCTACTTGAGCTAAGGCCTAAAAATACCAGTGTGGTGGGGGCAACACAAGCTAGATGCCCATGTAAAATCCTGTCCGACCCCCTGGATACATACCCAGATGGCTAGCTCAAGCCACCGTCCATGCTGCTACTTTGAGGTGGGAGCACAAACACAGCTCATGCACATATGTCTATCTGCACTGGGAATTACACCTCTTAGTTGCTGTGTAAACTTACCCACAGGCCCTATTCTGACAGGTCTCACCACCCACATGTACAAACTACAATTAGTTCAGATTAAAGAGAAAATCCCAAGAGAAAATGCAGAGTGATGGACTTACTGTTAGTCAGAACGCTCTCACCAACATCATCTGATGGCCCTGGTTTGATCTGTTTCTCTCCATCTTCTTTGGTTTCAAACAGAGACATCCGGAACAATCCTAGGAAGAGGAACAGGAAACTGTTTGCTCAAAGTTTATTGTTCAATACAAAGAAACTAAAATATCTCTAGCTAAAACTGAACTTCAGCACTTTCTGAATTTCTCTACCAACCCTCATACCACAGCAAGTATGATGTAAAGCCTTCTTAGTCCATTTATCTATATTGTGTTGGTTTTTATTCCTTCTATTCCTTTGGCTTCAGCAACTTGTTTTTCTGAATAGTGAGGTCATGAACTCCACAGACATGTTTACCGCTTCTCCCTTCCCACACACTCCACTTTGGGAGAAAATATTGCAGCAGCTTTACCAAAGCAGTGCAGCAGCTTTAACCACAAGCCACACCTAAATAACGTGCAACAGACAGAATGGGGATTGGACTTTACATCATCTTGATACATAAATAGCAGTGATATCAGCTGGAGTTGGGGCTTATTTCATGTCATAAATATAAAGGGAAGGGTAACTTCCTTTATGTATGCAGTAACATAAAATCCCTCCTGGCCAGAGGTACAGAATCACTTACCTGTAAGGGGTTAATCAGTTCCATTAACCTAGTTGGCACCTAACCAAAAAGACCAATGGGGGAAAAAATACTTTCAAATCTGGGTGGGGTGGAGGGAAGGTTTTATTTGTGCTCTCTGTGTTGTTCTCTCTCCGGACAAAGAAAGAGACCAAGCAGGTAACCCAGCTCCTAAAAAAATCTAAAATAATACCCATAAAATCACAAAAAATGTAAGTAATAGCAAGAAAATGCATTAGATTATATTTTGTTTTATCTTGTAAATTTTCCCTAAGCTAAGTGGTAATTTTATTCCTGTTTTGTAACTAGGAAGCGAAGTTAGAGGGGAATTCTCTGTGTTTTAAATCTTCTTATTTACCCTGTAAAGTTATCTTCCATCCTGATTTTGCAGGTGTGATTCTTTTACTTTTTTTTTTTTTTTAAATAAAATTCTTCTTTTAAGACCTGATTGATTTTCAGCATCCTAAAAAAGAGGGATTTGGTCTGTGCTCACTTTGTTAACCTATTGGTTGGTATATTATTCTCAAGCTTTCCCAGGAAAGGAGGTGAAGGGACTTGGCAGGATATTTTGGGGAGATAAGGTTCCAAGTGGCCCCTCCCTAAATGTTTGTATAAATCACTTGGTGGTGGCAGTAATACCATCCAAAGACAAGGAAAGGAATTTGTGCCTTGGGGAAGTTTTTAACCTAAGTTGTAGAATATAAATTTAGAGGGTCTTTCATGCGGGTCCCCACATCTGTACCCCAGAGTTCAGTGTGGGGAGAGAACCCTAACACATCCTATTCAGGGGTGGGGGGAAGAATCCCTATATTTAATATTAAAAAAACCATGAGAACAGAACTTTTGACAAAAATGAAGTCAGCAGAATTGGATCTGCGTGGACCACAATCATCATAAGCTTCAAAAGTGAGCTTGGAAAGCTTTACAAGTCACTCTTACAGTTACTCAGAAGGAAATTGCTGCTTCTTAAACAGAGGAAAGGAGGACACGTTTCTGATACGTCCCTGTGAAATTCTTAATCTCTGCCGGGGCAATTCTCTCTGAGATCAAATAAGCAGCAACTCTGAGCTCCCATGCTGACTCGCACCCCACCACCTGCCACCATTTGGGGCTTTGTTACCTCATTTTAAGAATTTCTTGTGTTTTTGTCTGCAGCTGCCAGCAGCCCTTGTCTCAACTGAGAAGTGGAAACAAGAAGTTTGCTGTTCATTTCAGCAGAGAAATAAGAAAAACGGGAACCAGAATCCACTGGTCCCGCTCCTCTTAGGATGGAAGCAGAGAGAGGGGTTTCTGCGTGGGGGCAGATCTCAGCTGGTATAAGTCAGCTTAGTACTACTGCCAAGGGATGGCCCATATATGGGTCCCTAAATACACAGCTTTACAGGGGGCTGGATTTGCTTGTATCAGCCCTGCACATAAAGTGAACATGATAACCGCTGCCCTAGAGACACTCATATGTTCAGGCTAGTGATGTAGGTGCTATGGCCGCTCTCTCCAGTGGTTGGTCCCCTACTACATCTATTAGTGTCTGCTCACAACTCCAGCCCACAGACTCCCTCAGACTCCCCCCTCAGGAATAACACATACATATATTATATCAAATTAAATTAAAACAAAAATAAAATCCCTGTGTTACAAGAACATAAGGTTACTGATTCAAGCACTTAAAAGATAGGAAATGCCAGAATTAAGGGTGCCCATGGGACCAGAGTTCACCCCCTTGTGTGTGCGTGCGCCCCATGATATAGTCTTTTATGTCACTTGATCACATCCCATTTTTTCCCCATTCACTGGCTGGACAGCTAGTCAGAATCCTTTTTATCTGGCTGACTCAATGTGTGGCCCCAGGCCTCAATCAGCACAAACCACGGAACAGAAAATTATTCATTTTCCTCCTGCGTGTTCTGATAGGGGGGTTGCAACCTAAATTCCCTCTAAGCCATGCAGCCGCCTATCGAGCCCTGGGTAGGGCTCAGGGCTACAGTGAGGAGAGATGCCTCTCCCACAGCATGGACCTGCCATGATGGGGAGAGGCGCCCCTCCCCGCTGGCCCCAGCACAGACCAGCTCTGGACTTGCCGTTGCCGGGAAAGAGGAGCCCCTCCCTTGGCCCAGCCCTGCCGGAGCTGCCGTGGTGAGGGAGAGGCACCTCTCTCCTGACCCTGAGTTTCTGCAATGAGAGAAGGCTGGCAGGAGTCCTCTCCCCCCACCGAAGCCCCGGGAGATCCTGCACCCCAAACCCTGCATCCCTGGCCCCACCACAGAGCCCGCAACCCAACCCTCTGCCCCAGTCCTGAGCCCCCTCCCGCACCCCAAGCCCACTCCAAAGCCTACACCCACAGCCAGAGCCCTCATCCCACCAACACACCAACCCTCTTTCCCGGCCCTGAGCCCCCTCCCATACTCTGAACCCCTCTGTCCCACTCCCATCACACAAATTTTATTATGTGCACCAACAGGAAGGTGATGTGTCACACATCTCCTCCATATTGGTGCACATAACAAAATTCATTCCACACATAGATGTAAAAAATTAGCAGGAACACTGGTTGCAATGTGGCAGGTTTTCCAGTGCCTTGCCAACTACCGACAAAAAGGTGTCATATTAACAAAACAGAAAAACCAACAAAGAACACCAACATTCCCTCTGTAAGCTGCAGCAGCCACGTAACAATCTTGGAACTTCTGGAGTGCATCCATCACATGATTAGGTGGGGAGCAAGGCTGGCGTAGCACCTGGGTTGGGTCTGTGTGCTCGGCCCTCAACTTGCCGAAGCCACAGTGGCTCCTCTCAGGACCAGGAAACGGGATGGACGTGAGGCTTGCCAGCAGGGAGCTGTAAAAGGGTAAGAACTGGTGGGGGGCCTCCTGGCAAGAGATGGTAGGGGACTCCATCGAGGGCTGAGGCACCTGGGAGTGGGGGATGGATGTAGAGGCTCATGGAAAGGTAAGAGGCAAAAGTGGACTTGAACTTCCCCCTGCCTAGGGGTGGGGGTGTCGTCAGGCTGTTGGCAGGAGAGGGGCCCTTAAGAGGAGAAGAGGAGGGTCAGGGGAGTGGTGGAAGTAGTGGCCAATTTTGCTGCGTCTCGTAGATGGCAACCCTATTTCTCTGGTGCTCTCACTATCGAATCTGAGGCTACATCTACAGTGCAAGTGAAGAGTGTGATTCCTCTGCTCATGTGCACACACTTCTTTAACTTGCTGGCAAGAATACTGTGGGAGACCGTATCAAAAGCTTTGCTAAAATCAAGGAATAACAAGTCCACTGCTTTCCCCTCATCCACAGAGCCAGTTATCTCATCATAGAAGGCAATAAGGTTAATCAGAAATGACTTGCCCTTGGTGAATCCCTGCTGACTGTTCCTGATCACTTTTCTCTCCTCCAAGTGCTTCAGAATTGATTCCTTGAGGACCTGCTCCATGAGTTTTCCAGGGACTGAGGTGAGGCTGACTGGCCTGTAGTTCCCCATATCCTCCTCCCTCTGAGGTTTAAATGTCTCAGATTAGTTTTTTATATTGAAACCACCACCCTAGTCATTAGTGATAGGACATTTCATCGCTAGATTCACAGGGGCTCTTATTTAACCAACCAGTTTGCAAGAAAAGCTTTAACGACTTTGTACAGAGCAGCAGTGCACAGAGCAGGGCTAATCCAGGCAGCACAACAGAACCCATAGCTCTCTAGTCGCTGTCAGATGCAAAGATGTCGGGGAAGCAGGAATATGCAGCATGTTACAGAATTCAGACCAAAGATTCTTCTTTACTGCAGCCAGACATTTGTGATGACAAATGCCAGGCAGGACGAGCTAATTCCCCACTGACCCATACAAAGCTGTACTGAGTTGAGTCATAGTAACATGGAGCGTGATGCACTTACTGTGAGACAGGGAGAGTCTGGACAGAACTTGGGAGTCAGCTTTCTTTCTCTGCCTCTGTTTTCTCACTATTTAGACCCACAACTACAAAGACAAGAGCAGCCCAGGAACCAGAACCAGCAGCGCTGGCTCCTTCTCTCCTCACCCTTCAGAGTCTGTGTTAGAGAGACGGTTGCCAACTTTCACGCAGTAAATAAGCACCCCAACTTTCACAATAAGCCAAAAATCAAGCTGATCCCATTTCAAAACAAGGGCAAAACAAGCCAATCCCTAAGAACCCCAACACTCTATGTGACTAGATCCCCCCCAGCGTGCAGTCTGGGACTGCAGTGGGCCTGCGTTGCACCCCTGACTCTCTGTCCCCCTTGCCACTGCTCATCCTTTGCCTCTGCTTGCTGGGAGCCAATCAAAAAAAAGAAAAAGGTAACAAGCTACAAGCCCAAACTAGCCCTATTTCTGTGTTTGTTTCCCTGGGTTTGGCATGTCTGATTAGAGAGTGAGAATAACTCCACCTGTGAAAGTGAAACACTTAGTATCTGAACAACTCACAATATTTTTTAATTTGTTTCTCACCCAACACCCGTGAGGTAGAACTATCACATGGAGACAAGCCCCTAAATTCTGCTGGTGAATCAGGATGCCACTCCCCTCTGTTCATTCTCTGATGCAGGTGCAGAGGAAAGAGATGTTATAACCCCTGAACCGAGGACCCTGTTACTGCTACATAAGGAACATGAGAGTAGACCAAGGGTGAGAGGGATCTGCTGGCTTCAAGCAAGAACCAGCCCAAGCAGTTCCTAAGACAAATGCTGAAGAAGTAGGCAGGGGAAATGTCTCTCTCTGCAAAAGCTTTCACTGCCGTGGTACACGCAGTGGAAAACCCCTAGATCTGCACCAGTGTAGTATTCACATTGTGCCTTGCAAAGACCTCACCCCCTTCCTGACGAGCCCTGGCTGGGATTTGAGGGGCCCCACCTCACCAGTTAATCCTTTGGCCATGCTTTATTCTCTCCATGTCTCCTGTCTGCACCACTCACTGATTGTCACAAGCTGCCTGCAATCAAACACAATCCTGGGGTGACCTGCCATATCACACAAAGGCAAGGATGTTCCCATTGCCATGACCACGTGCCGGGCATAATCTTTCACAAAAAAAGGTCATTGGGAGGGGAGCACATAAAGGGATACAGATCTCAGCAGGGTGCACAGGGAGAGGGACAGCCATGGAGCAGGCTGCACTCTCTACCCATTCCAAAATGCAGCTGGGGTCTCCCATCTTCTGGTGTTGCTAGATGCTCTGTGGCTGCATTTTGGAAGAGGAACCATCCTGACTGCATAGAACATGGGACACTCTGGGGATGGGAATGTTCTAACACAGCCCCAGAACAAGACCATCACACTCCGACTCACCTTGGCTTTTGCTTTAGAGTCTGGGGAAACCACCATCTTCAGAATAAGCACCCAACCAGCCGAGTCACATCCTACGAAGAGACTGATGCAGGTATGACGTGGAGGTTACTCCTGACTTACCATTGTCACATATGGCTGAATCCAGCTCCTATTAACATCAATGGAAAGACTCCTTTTGACAGCTTTGGATTAGGCCTACAAAGCCTGGGTGACCCGGTTGCTCCAGGGCTTGCTACAGAGCACTGTTGGGTCCCTAGTCAATTCTGTGTTTGGCTGTCACACCAGAGGAATTGGGGGGGAACACCTGCAGCCTGCTCAGCACCCACAAGCAAGTCACTGGTAACAATCAAACACTAGCCCCACAGGAGGCCTCCCTTCTCTCAGCGAGGCTCTGGCAGGCAGCTCTCTCTAGTCAGGTCCTGGCCCCAGCCAGATCTCTCTCACTCTGGGAGCAAGGGGTCTAGACACCATCCCAGCCACCTCAACTGGGTAATCCCCCTTTAACCTCTCCCTCCAAGCCTCACCGCCTCTGCAGGTGTAGCATGGCAGGGCTAATCAAGCCCACAGTAGCTTGTTACCCTTTCCTGGACAGTGTGAGGTTTGCATCCCCTGTAACAGTCCATTCCTGCCCCTCTGCAGTCAACGAGTGTTGGAGTGACTGCAATGGCAGCAGTACCAGGCCTAGAGTGGATGAAATTTCCTAATGAGGTTTAATACGCTCTTCACACCAGCTTTGTTCAGACACAGCTGTCTGAACATGGGGCTGTGCAGGGGAGAATCACTCAGAGTGTGTTAGAGGCAAATTTCACCTTGAGTTACCCCCTGTGCAGCCCCTTTGGCTTCTGTAGGAACAACCCTGCACTGGCAGGAAGATCCTGGGTCTTGTCTTGTCCATGTGCAACTTCTGTGGTTCAGGGGAGCTGCACGGATGTAACTGAGGGCAGAATTTGGCCCTTGTGACCTCCCAATCTATTAAGTACATCCTAGTTCTGTAAGAGAGGAATTAGCATGTCAAACAATCCAGGGTTAGCAGGATAAACTAAGCATGGTCTGCTCCAATTACACACACATTGAAACACAAACACACACATTGAAAAATCCAATTCATGGCTCCTGAACTAAGCAGCCCTGAGTATGGAGGGAAACAAATATTTGCTTCTTCAGAGGCAGAAACATTTTATATTCAAAAGTAAGATGCACTTCAACTTTCCCAGAGAGACGAGGAGCATTTAGAAATGGGCAGGTGACACTTTCTCTGCACTCTCATTGTTAGGGCTTGTGCACACTAGCGCTTATGTCAGTATAACTTACGTCCCTCAGAGGTGTAAAAAAGCCACCCACTCCCTCCAAGCGACACCAGTGACACCAACGTAAGCACTGGTGTGGACAGTGCTATGCTGGTGGGTGAGCTTCTCCTGCTGACATAGCTACCGCCTCTCATGGAGGTGTTTTTATTGTGCCGACGAGGGCTCTATCTCCCACACAGAGCATCTTTACTAGTCGGACTACAGCCACGCAGCTGCATCAGGGCAGCTATAGCACTTCTAGTGCAGACTAGCCCCATGTCACACCTCAGCCAGGCATTACTAGTCACTCCATGCCCCTGGAGGCAGATAGGGTCTATCAAAATCCACCACCACATGCATAAGAAGCTCAAATTTTATGTCCAATAACTTCTCCAGAAGTCCTGGGGTTCCCCCTAAAACATCTCACCCCCCTGTATTATTTTCAAGAATTTCCTCTCTTTTTATGAGACTGTATCATATGAGAAAACTGTACAAGCACCACTGAGAGTATAATGGATCTTCATCTATAGTCAGTGCGCTAACTAGTTTAGGAATCTCCCTGAGGCCACCTTTTGATTATGGGGTGGGGTTCTGTTGCAGTTGCAGAACAGCTGAGTTTTCAAAGTGCTTTAAAATCCACTTGTGTGAATAGCAAAGCCTGAAAATTGCTAGGCTGGTAGAAGGTCCAGGGTAGAGATTGTGGTTTAAATTTGGACTTATTTGGTCAAGGGGTTCCCACGTTACATCATCCCCCATTCACCACAAGAACAACCTTCTTTTAAAACGCAATAATTAACACTTTTTAGCACAGAGCTAGGGAAAGTCCAGTCCTCCTCCTGCCCAGGTCCAGCCCACAAACAAATACACACCCTCTTTGTCTCACTGAAAAACAAACTCTGTGTTTTGGGGTAATTTAATTTTTGTGTAATGGGGCGTGCAGGTGTGTTGTATCTGTGTGAACAAGTCAGTGGCCCTGAGCAGAGTGAGTTTTCTGCAGCCTCCTCAGTTAGTCGTGCAACAGCTTTAACGGGAGAAGCAGCAACTGTCTGGGCACATGGAACTCCTGTTAGAGCCTTTGAAAATGCTAGGTGATCACCCATGTCATTAACAATTCCTCTGTCCTGCTCCTTTGTTTGTCACTTACGCCTGCACATTCAGGGCCGGTTGGTGCTCACTCACACCACCTTTCTGAAAAAGCCATGAGCTTCCAGAAAGGTGTAAAAATGTTGTCATTTCTGACTGCACTAGCTTCTGCAAGTGTTGACCATAATAGATAAGAAACTGGGACCATGAAAAGATGTCTGGGAACAATCTCAGAGAACTCTCCTGCCCCTGAAGCATTGGAGAATTCTTGGGCATTAGCACAGACTATAACAAGAAACAAACTCTAACGTGCAGCATTATTTCTTGGTTCATGGTATTTATTGAACTCATCAAAACTGAAACGTACATCCAGGAAAAACAAATGTTGGACCCAGATACAAAAAATGCCAATTTCATAACTATGGGTTGGGGTCCAAATGAAAGAACTGTTGGAAAGGAAGAAAATTCCCCTCCGGATTCAAGGATGGTTCTTGAGTCTCTCCCCTGCACCGACAGACACTGAAAGGGGATGGCTACCAGACTCCTCCATCTCACGATCCCACATTTGTTCCTCCCCTAGGCCCTGATCCCTTTCATCCCTCCTTCCTTCCCACCTCAACCCATTAACTCCTCCAAGGTCAGTCCAAGCACAGATCAAACCCAGCTCCTACTCCTGAGTCTCTTGCCCGCAGGCAGTAGGGTTGGCCCAGAAAATCTTTACCCAGCCCCATGTCATAGAAGCTAAAATATGCTGCTGAAGACACTGGAGGTTGCAGGGGTCCCTCTAAAAAGGGGCAGGTCCCCCCACTGGCTGGCTGCTGTCCCAGCTAGTGGAAGGGCAGCCAGGCCAGAGTTGCACTGGTTTCTACTCAAACCCTACCATATCTCTATGACCAGATCAGGTTTTATCACTTTCACAGCATACAGCTCTGGTCTTGTTTCTTCATTAACACTGTGCTGGGACAAGCTGCAGGGGAAACAAGGAAAGAGAGGGACATGTTAATTCTCTGCAGGTCCAATGTCCGATTCCTCCAGCGTCTGAGGCCCAAACACTTCCCACCACTGGCTTTAGTAGTATTACTCCTTGTAGCGCAGTGGTGCCTAGGAGCCCCCGTCATGGGCCAGGACCCCATTGTGCTGGGCGCTGCACAACCACAGAACGCAAAGACGGTCCCAGCCCCAAAGAGCTCATAATCCCAGCTGCCTGCCAGAGCCCCCGGATCTGTGTCACTGTCACTCCCCTGCCTGCTGAGCTCACTGCCAGCAGGTGCCTCTCACTTGGGGGAGGGGAGGAGAAGTGCTGGCGCAGTCTGTAGCCTGGCCTGCTCCCCCTACACCCACTCACCCTGTAAGCTCTGGGCAGGGACAGCAATGTCCTTTCTGCACATAAAGGGCTGGATTGTGCAGCCCTTGCTCAGGGTGGTGAGCCCTGACTGACACGAACAGTCCCATTGATCCCTGTGGGGTGCACAGTGGAGCCTGCAGCCATACACATGACATACCACAGCAACAGCTCCTGTGGCTCTGGTCCTGTGGGGCTGGCTGGGCTCGGCTCCCGGTCCAGGCGTTGTGACCTCAGTGGTCGCAGCACTGCTCAGGTTTTGCCGTGCTCTCCTGACCAGGGATGGGGGAGGCCCAGAGGCAGTAGACAGGTGAAATGTGTGTCAGTGGTGCTGCAACCCCCTGCACCAGGTCACACAGTCACTCACACAAATTTGGCCTGGCCAAGCCCATCATCACGATGGAGGAGTGGCTGGGCCAAGCCTGAACCGGGGTGCGACCCCAGAGGTTGCAACACCAGGAGAAAGGAGCCAACCCTAGTCAGCTCCATGGGACCAGAGCTGCTGGAGCCGCCACTGCAGGGTGAGTGTTGTGAAAGTAGAATGAATTAAAGTGTAAAAATAAGAATGGATTAAAGAAATGTGTATGTACCTTTAAGCAGAAATAAGAAATGTTGAAATACAGGTGCCAGGAAAAGAAACATTAGGCATAAACAAGGGTGCTAATGGCGAAACATTAACAGAGGATGGGTAATAGTTAGTAAGGAAATAAGATATGCATGCCTAGCCCAGGTAAACTTATCAGATTCTGCTTCCTTTGTTATCTTGTTAAGTTCTCGCCCTTTTATCTGTATAAATAAGATAGTTTGTGCCTTGCATGGTGCTCACATTATCTGGGTGTTATTGGTGGAGCGCTGCGCTAATAAAACAGAGTGGTCTGACAAATTGTGAGTCCTGATTCTAACTTTGACAATTTGGAGGTTCCACCGAGATGGCAACCGTCTTCACTGGGGCTGTGTAATTCCTGACCGTTTTTGTAGGATGACCGTGGTAGCCGGCACCTGGGCATTTGGCCTGAGCAGTCATCCACTAGAGCGGAAAGGCACACAGCCACAGTGAGGTCTATGCCATCGAACCTGTTGGTTCCCACTCTGTTCTGGTAGGGATCCTGGGATCTGACATCAGGAATCTGGTCACGTAATTATTTCTGTGTTTTGTCCGGACTGAGGACTGTCCTGTCTCTGTGTCTATCCATCCTCTTGTGGAGTGTTTGAGTCTGGGTGCTGTCTCCGTCCGGGGATAGGCCGACCAAGGGGTTCCTGTCCCCGCGGTCTGAGTGAGTGGAATCTGCACAATCGCAGCCACACCGCACTTTGGGTAAAACCCCTGGTGTGAAAGCAAGGGCGATTGAGGCAGTAGCCTGTGGGCTCCTTTTGTGTGTTGCACAGGGCATTGCTCTGACGAACCCGAATTTCCTTCTTGTGTGATTAGTGTGTGAAGTCCTCCTGTATGGGTAACCAGACGTCTAAGTCGGGACCGTTCCCTAAATGAACGCCAGCTCATTTTATGTATTTAGGATGGGTCCGGACTCCTGTAAAAAGGGTCCAGACTCCTGTAAATTTCTGGAAAAATGGTCTAGGCTAACTCAGGGGGATCCCAAAACTCAGTGGCCACTGTTAAAATCTTGAAACAAAGACTGAGTGGACATCTTAAAGGACAGACTCAGCCAACCTAAAACTAAATTGGCTAAAGGAGAGGTTAACTGTTTCATGCAGTGGTGGGAAGAGGCAAATCATAGGTGGACAAAATCAAAACTCGCCTCTCTCAAATATTCAAATAATAAGTTAAAAGCTTTATTAAAAGCCTCCTCTCCCACCACCAGACTGAGCGCTCCCCTTTACCCCGTTCTCCAAACCCCGGATCGATC
The DNA here is from genome assembly GCF_025201925.1 of Gopherus flavomarginatus. Lineage (NCBI taxonomy): Eukaryota > Metazoa > Chordata > Testudines > Testudinidae > Gopherus > Gopherus flavomarginatus. Next base: position 41,688,536 of record NC_066621.1, on the reverse strand, counting down.
CAACCCCCTTCATACTCCCATCTCATTGTAAAAAGGACAAAAAGCCCCTTGTTCTGTTCCCCTTTGTTGTCTGCCTCAAAAACTGATTCGTTAGTGTTCCACTACCAATTCAGCAAGGAGGGTGGGCTCCTCAACTAGCCCCCACCCTTCGTGGTCCCTTTCCTTGAACATTTCTTTCAAAATTGTGAAATGACCACAATATCACTCACAAACAGTTCATTGGAAAAAAAAAAGCAGGATCGGGCCCAGACAAGCAGGCAAGCAACAGATAAACAAACTGAAAAACAGGTTGAAAGCCCTAAAGGAATAGCGTCAGGAATAAGAAAAGCAGTAAGTGCAGGCATGAACCCTTGGAACAATACTTAAAATGGTGAAATCTGAGGTGATAAAGGTGTCATTTTGGGACATAAACAAGTGATTTAAGAAAAGAGTGAAAAGTTAACTCTACAGAGGCTGAAGAGAATTAAGCAGTTAAACTTTGTGGAAAATGTTAAAAAGGACCATGTTAAAGAGAAAGAATTCTTGGTTTCTTTGCAGCCATTCTGAAGGGAAAATGGGCCCTTTTTCCAGAAGAATGCCTGTAAATAATCCATATATATATATATATATATATATATATATACAGCCATGTAAAAACAAAGCAGTGTAAAAAAAAATGTTAAGGAAAAGAAAATGTGTATGTATCTATTTGTCTGTGAAAATATGTAAAGTTCTAAGAATCTAAACCAGCACATCTGGTTTGTAAAACTCCTGTTTTGTAGGTGTAAGATAAATTGATTTTGTTTTTGTTTTTAATGCCACTAAAAATTCATTTGACTCTTTAATTCAAAGTTGCAAAACTGACAGACCTTTGTGCAAGACACAGGTAATTAGTGCTGTTTGGTTTTGGGATTTTAGCATTTAACCCCTAAGGGGTAACTTGATTCTTTACAAAAATTAAAATGTTTTTAAATAAAGACCAAATCATGGCTGCAATAGGGCAGTCAAAATCAGGAGAATAGGTAGAGATTCTGGAGTCTTTTTGTTTGGTTGGTTTGGTTTTTTTTTTGTAACAATAGCAGATAAGAGCTATAATGAAAGAATAAGAAATCAACAGTGACCCTCTGAAGCAACAGCAGAGGTGAGGTGCACAAAACAAAGAGAAGCAATGTTAAAAACACTGAGCCTTAAAATGGCTCTGTGTAAACAGACGGTCACTTTGATAGGAGTACATGAAACTCTGTAAGAACAAAAGAAACAGTTACACCTTATGTAAAAATTAATATGGCTAATGTTTTTAAAAAGTTATAGTATAGAAAGAATGTGCATTTTCCCTAGGACATGTGCAGTGTATATTGTAGAAAGGGGTAAAAAAAAATGCAAATGAAACGTGCTGCTGAATTAAAATCCTATTAGGGCTCCAAAAAGAGCCGCAATAGACTGTGTTTTCTTTTTCAGATCCCTGTTTGTTAAGAGAGAGTCTCTGAGCTCTAGTATCAGAGGGTAGCCGTGTTAGTCTGGATCTGTAAAAGCAGCAAAGGATCCTGTGGCACCTTATAGATTAACAGACGTTTTGGAGCATGAGCTTTCGTGGGTGAATACCCACTGCTGATGGCTTTGAATCCAAAAGCCAAGCCTGTGTTGATGCAAATTACCTAACTGATAAAGAAAGGTGAGAACTGCCAGCACAAAAGAAGCTGCAAATAAAGAACATAACCTGGTCAGCAAACAAACTGCCTACATAAAAGGCATGGTATAACAAGATACCTTTAATAGATTTGATGCTAATGTTACTGTTAATATTAAACATTAAAATAAATTTGATGTTAGTAAGTTCCCGTGTAACAACTTATAGTGTGTATGATTTTTGGAAAAATCCTTTAAAGTAATATGGTAATGATGCTTCTCAGCTATTACCTGTGAATAAACTTAAAGCTTAACACAGCAGGAAAAACATTACAAACTTGGTCTGCTATATAACAGGAAAAACTTGAGGTACACCACCTCATGAATTTAATAAACAGCGGAATAATTTCTGCATAACCCTTAAAAAGTAGAACCCATTAAAACCTGGCCTGCCTATAGAATAAAAAAACACAGGAAAATATGGGGTAATTCCTCTGTTTTGTCTGCTATCAGGAAGGGTATTTGTAAAAGAATGGAATCTTTAAACAATAATCGATGCCACCCCAAAAGGGGTAGAAAAATGTTCTTTTTGTCTTTCAGATAATCCACAGTACTGTATAATGGGCTATGTGTATGTGTTAATTCTTGGGGAAAAGTGTTTAAAAAGTGTTAGCAACCCACCAGAAGACAAATGTAAATGTAATGTAAGTACTGTGTTTACCAATAATCACATTTACTATTTGCCACAACAACAACAACAACAACAGAGTCTCAGCTTACTGTAAGCACTGATTTAGCTGAGTTCTCTATCAATCTTGGCACTGAATGGCAAACAGTTACCAATCATCTGTTAAAAGGTAAAAAGGTAACATAGTTCCTAAAAAAAAATAATGTGGAAAACTGGACTATTCATATTATACACGCAAATGGGGACATGTTAAGAATTGCCACTGCAGAAAGACATAACAGCTTACCATTGGTATAACATATTTCCTTAATGTATGCAAAGCTAAAGCCACAGGCTCAAATCACCTCCCAGTATTTTCTATTACGCGGACTAAATAAGAAGTGACACTAGCGATTTAATAATCTTAGTGTCAAAAGGGGGATATGTTGTAGGAGCAGGATTTAATAATGTTCCATAAGAATTAAAGTATAATTTGACTTCATCCTGCTAGCCACTTTTTTAAATAGCAGAAAGAAATGACCCCCTGGGACTATAAGATTCTGTTTTCCCATATGCATTACAAATTGGGCCCTCTCTTAATTCTTCAAGATTTAGTTAGTAAGAGACAGGATTCTCTATTGTGTCTATGTTAAGTAAATTAGAGAAACATTGAAGGCCTGGGTCTCAATGTAAATTGTCTTGGTTATTAATTGTAAAACTTAGCAAGGTTTAATTTGCAATGGCTTTTTTTTTGCTCGATATAAAATCGTACTGTTTGTATTCTCAATCTATTTGTGTGAATGAGGAATGTATGTATCAGGAAAAGACAAGGTGTGAAGGCCATTGTTATAGCCAGAGTCAAGGAAAAAGTAGTAAAGAGACTTAAAGAACATCAAAGAATCACCAGGCAGTGCTTACTACCCCGAGGGCTGTTAAACTGTCTGGCATCTCAGAGTGGATACATGCTTCAAAGTGTAAGAATGCCCCACCCCTAGTGAACCAATCATCACCTCAGGACCACGCAGAGTCAGTTTTGACTCCAGAAGAAGACGCAGAGGAACAGCCTGCAATACCTTACAATCTAAGCCCCCATAAGGGTTGCCGGAAGCAGATGACTACATAAAGCAAGGCCCAAGAAGAAGAAGTAGTGAGTCTAGCACTTGCTGCCTGGTGGACATAAAACTGTGACTGCAGTTCCCTCAGTTGAGGTTGTCAGAACCAGAAGGGCCCTGCCTCCAACATGCACCTCTGGTGGTGCCTGTTCCTCGGCTGTTGGTGTCTTAAGGTCTGGGGAGTCCACAATGACAATTCTTTTATCCAGCAGCAAGTGTGGATAGCTCAGACCCTTATTATTTCTAAATGCTAGGTCTGCAGCCACATCCCAGCCCACTTTCAAACTGGTGTTCCTGTCCTGGCTACCCATTCAATTCCCCAGACCTCACTGGAGGACCGTGTCCATTTAACACAATATGGAACAGTAATGATACCTGGGCAGAGGCTATTGGCAGTTCCTTTATCCCACTTGGGGGAGCAATACACCAGGCAAAAAAGCTCCTAAGGTTACAATCAGTAGTTAAAATAATGGCAAATAAAACCAGAGAAAGTTTAAGAGCTCTGGCCAAAGAAACAGGGGCGATCCGACAGGCGGCCGTCCAGACCTGTGCTCTCACTGGAAAAGAATGTTGTGTGTTTATATCTGACAATACCAATGAGGTAGTAGATTGCTATAGTCACTTAGAACAAATCGCATATCTTCCCCATGTAGAGCAAAGTTCTTTATGGAAGTGGCTAAGTAACCTGTTCAATTTCTCTGGCATAGGAAACTGGTTGTTTCACGGAGCCCTAACTATCCTGTTTGGAATCTTAGTGATTTTTGTATGTCTTCAGTTAATCTCCGGTTGCATCCAAAATGGTGTAAGCCATGCCACACAGACAGTTGCCCCAAACCAGAGTGCTAATATGATTATTTTAAATATCACTGATGAAGAAATAAAGAATGATTGATTTGTGGAACCAGTAAAATTTTGGTCATGGCGTGAGCTTGACCAAAAGGAGGGACTGTGAAAGTAGAATGAATTAAATTGTAAAAATAAGAATGGATTAAAGAAATGTTGTATGTACCTTTAAGCAGAAATAAGAAATGTTGAAATACAGGTGCCAGGAAAAGAAACATTAGGCATAAACAAGGGTGCTAATGGCGAAACATTAACAGAGGATGGGTAAGATATGCATGCCTAGCCCAGGTAAACTTATCAGATTCTGCTTCCTTTGTTATCTTGTTAAGTTCTCACCCTTTTATCTGTATAAATAAGATAGTTTGTGCCTTGCATGGTGCTCACATTATCTGGGTGTTATTGGTGGAGCGCTGCGCTAATAAAACAGAGTGGTCTGACAAATTGTGAGTCCTGATTCTAACTTTGACAGTGTGGGGTGGCTCTGCCACTCCCTTAGGGCAGCACCCAACTCTCTCCAGTGCCCACCCCCCCTTGGGGCAGCACCAACCCCCCCTCCCCAAGTGCCTCCCATGGAAACATTTCTGTAGGTGCCCCTGGAGCTAATCAGTGCTCACAAGGAGCAGGGGCTGAAAAATCCAGCTCACAGAATCTCGCCATGGAAGAAGCAAGATCTCAGCTCTCATTGCTGCCCAGGCTCCTCACACCCTCTCCCCATAGGGCTTCAGTAAGAGTCCTTGAAGCGGAAGAGTTTTCAGCAGGGCTGCAGACTTGGACTGACACTGTTGAAATGCAGGTGGAAGCTCAAAAATCCACCCTGACTGGAAGACACTGTTGTGTTACTGACTTTGACTTAAATTTTACAGCCAGATCAGGAGAATGGGGCTTATGTGTTTAGAGCAAATGTGAGAGCAGAAGCTATTGCTCCAGTTCAGAGCATGATGCTGGTCTAAGGAAAGGGATGTGCTAGTGTAACCCACCCTTAGCACGTGTGGCTCTTTGCCCCCTCTAGTGGCTAGGCTACGGAGGTTTGAGTCAGCCACAACCTTTCGCTCATGCAATACAAACTTGTACTTTTAGATTCAGAGGTTCTATCTCCACTTCCAATGACCCTCCCGAGCAGGGGAACATTACACTAGCCTTGTCAAATTTATGTCAGGCCAGAAAGAACAGACATTTGGGAAATAACTTATATCTACGCAGTCATTTAAAAAGTGAGCTTCAAAATCTGAATCATTCAGAAGGTTCCCTTGCTGTGTCTCTGAAGGAAACTGTTTATAACATCCCAGAACCAAAGCCCTGCCTGGGGGATATCTAGAACTGTGAACAGAACTGGGCACTTATTAAACACATTTGCAATCCCAAAGCTCCACAGAATTTGCTTCCATTTCCTCCCATCTGACTTTCATCTCCCGTAGTCGTCTTTTCTCTTTTCTCCTTCTCAGTCTCTATTAATTTTTTTAAACAGTTTCCCATTTCCCTCTCGGGCTTATGGCCTAGTGACTTTACCACCTTCACTTCTAGCTGTAGATTTAAAACACTTGGCTGGGTGGTTGTTTGGGTACTTAATCTAATGCTCTTCTGTGTTCCCTTCCACTCTTCCTTTCTGTTTCTCTATTTGTCTGTTAGGCCATGTCTACATCTAAAATTTTGCAGCGCTGGTTGTTACAGCTCTATTAGTACAGCTGTATAGGGCCAGCGCTGCAGAGTGGCCACACTTACAGCAACCAGCGCTGCAAGTGGTGTTAGATGTGGCCACACTGCAGCGCTGTTGGGCGGCTTCAAGGGAGGTTCGGGGAACGCGAGAGCAAACCACGGGGAAGCTGGTCTCCTTTCCCGGTTTGCTCTCTCGTTCCCCGAACCCCCGAGCAAGCAGGTCTCCTTCCCTGCGGTTTGCAGGGTGGTTCGGCGAACGCGAGAGCAAACCGGGAAAGGAGACCAGCTTCGCCACGGTTTGCTCTCGCGTTCCCCGAACAAGCAGGTCTCCTTCCCTGCGGTTTGCAGGGTGGTTCGGGGAACGCGAGAGCAAACCGTGGCGAAGCTGGTCTCCTTCCCCGGTTTGCTCTCGCGTTCTCCGAACCACCCAGCAAACCGCAGGGAAGGAGACCTGCTTGCTCGGGGGTTCGGGGAACGCGAGAGCAAACCGGGAAAGGAGACCAGCTTCGCCGCGGTTTGCTCTCGCGTTCCCGGAACCCCCCTGCAAACCGCAGGGAAGGAGACCTGCTTGTTCGGGGAACGCGAGAGCAAACCGGGGAAGGAGACCAGCTTCGCCGCGGTTTGCTCTCGCGTTCCCGGAACCCCCCTGCAAACCGCAGGGAAGGAGACCTGCTTGCTCGGGGTTCGGGGAACGCGAGAGCAAACCGGGGAAGGAGACCAGCTTGATTACCAGAGGCTTCCTCAGGTATGCTGGGATACCTGCTTATTCCACGGAGGTCAAGAAAAGCGCTGGTAAGTGTCTATACTTGATTACCAGCGCTGGATCACCAGCGCTGGATCCTCTACACCCGAGACAAAACGGGAGTACGGCCAGCGCTGCAAACAGGGAGTTGCAGCGCTGGTGGTGCCCTGCAGATGTGTACACCTCCTAAGTTGCAGCGCTGTAACTCCCTCACCAGCGCTGCAACTTTCTGATGTAGACAAGCCCTTAGTCTTTGTCCCAGGATTACTATGACAAGGGCCGTGGATGTGAATGAAGAAGGTTCCTTTAATTAAATTGTGGAAGGATCATAAACTAGTGCTCTCAGTCTTGTTTACTGAATAAAATACCAGAAGGTTCTGATATAAAAGTAGCTGCCTTCAGAGGGCACTAAAAGCTGCTACATCAGAGGTTCTCAACCTTTTTCTTTCTGAGCCCCTCAACATGCTATAAAAAACTTCACAGTCTACCTGTGCCACAATAACTGGTTTTCTGCATATAAAAGCCAGGGCCGGTGTTCGGGGTTAGCAAGCAGGGCAACTGCCAGGGGCCCCATGCCACAAGGCCCCCCACGAAGCTACATTGCTCAGGCTTCTGCCCCAGGTGGTGAGGCTCAAGGACCTGGACTTCAGTTCCATGCAGTGGGGGTTTGGCTTTCTGCCCTGGGCCCCAGTGAGTCTGCTTTGCTTGGAGGCACTCCTGAAACCTGCTCGAGGCCCCCTAGGGGCCTCAGACACCTGGTCGAGAACTACTGCACTACATTACCCAACTTTTAAACTTGTAACATGAAACCAATCAGCACAGCAGTGGGAGAAGAATGAGAACCAGTTCTTGGTTGGGGCTTGGACAGTAACACTGTGATTCTAGTGAAAACAGCTTCATCACAATATAATTAAAAGGAATCCAGCTGTAACTTACCACACTTTCTGCAGTTTGCAGGTGGGATGTTTCAGTCCCTCACACAGCAGCTTCATGCCAAAGTGTCCCATTTTTTTCTCCTGCAGATTCAGCTCCCTCAGGGTCTGGTTGGTGCTGAGAGCAGAGGAGAGCTCCCTGCAACAAGCAGCTGTAAAATCACAATCCCCCAATCTGTAGATACAAGAGGAAACCATGCATATTTTTGCCCCAAACACTGATGTCAATGGTGTCTAAAAGGAGATTCTTCACTCTGGACATGCACAGGTAGATCCCATTGGCACCACAGGTCCCTAAGGGTATTCCATGTGCACCTGTTGTATCAGCTACTGTTACTCCTGGGGGAATTCTGCATATCGTTCAAAATTCATTTGTCTTGAATAATTTTGTATTTTCCCTCATAAAAAACATTTTGGGTAAAAGGTGCTGCAGTTCCACCTTTTGCCCACCAGAAGCCGCTCTGGCGCCAGAAAGCCAGCTACATTCATGTTCTAGCTCCACAGCGGCCTCTGGTGGGCAGAAGATGAAACTGCAACACTTAGGCAAAATATATTTTATGCAGGAAAATACAAAATTCTATGCCTAGTGCTGCAGAATTTCCCCAGGAGTAGAAGTTTATCACAGCACCCTGCCCCATGAAGCCAGGTTAGGACAAAGTGGGGCACATAGGGCTGCTGGGGGGGAGAGTCACAGACTGGATTCAGAATGGCTAGTGTAGGGGGAGGGACAGACTGGAGCATGGAATCAGGATTTAGTGGGGTGACAGCAGCCTGGGGACAGGGGAGGGGGCTGCAGAGACCCATGGGGATGAAGGGTGTGGGGACAGGGGCAGATGTGCCTGACTGAATGGGAAAGGCTTGAGGTCAGCTAGGGTCTGCATGGGGGAGACTTCCCAACACCCAAACAATTCCCCTAACCCACCCCAAAGAAAAACCTCCCATCCACACCCAGCACCTGCCAGGTTCACTCCTAGGTTCCTTCCCTCTTCCTCAGCTCCTCCATTACCCCTGGCTCCCCCAAGCCTTTGCACTGCTTCTGGCAATTGCAGTAAATACAGTTCTGTATTGTCATTTAAATGAATTCACAAAGTTCTGTATTAATTTGCCTGGTAAGGAATCTATTTGTAAAAAAAAAAAAAAAAAAAAAAAAAAAAAAAAGCCAGAATCTTTTTGGGGGGAGTCTGTTTGTTACAGACATACTTGCTGACAGGTATTTTGAAATAAAGTAAAATAATTGTTACTGGTATGATTGTATGGTGTCATTTTGACAGGATATGCAGAATTTTTAATTTTTTGGTGCAGAATTCCCCCAGGAGTATAGTGTGTATTTCCCTAAGGAATGCTCAGCATAGTTGAAGGGAAAAGTATACTATTTCTAATCAATTGGGGAGTCCTAACAATAACCTATAACAAACTGCTGGTTCTGTTCTGGGCACTCCACCACCTAGAATGGGATGAAAGGAAAGGACAGCTTTGGGGTTGGTCTTGCTTTCAGCAGGGGGTTGGACTGGATGACCTCCTGAGGTCGCTTCTAACCCTAATCTTCTGTGAATCTAGGACTGGGCCCCAGGTTAACCTGAGAGAGGAAGGAACACAGATCAGCATCTCACCAGTAGGGGGCGCTGTGTTAACCAGAATGACAAGGAAAGAAAAGTGACATCCTGGGCACAGAAGGGATCAGACTGATAGAGCTGGCCAGTGTGGGTGAGGGTGAGCAGCAGGCTGCAGGCAGCAAGGGGAGAAGGCTGAGTAGCAGCATTCTGAGAGCCAGGACAAAGAGGCAGGTGAGAAGGTGAGAGCTGATCAGGGAAGCTGGCTGTGGCTGGCAGGGGCTGGGAGCAGCAGCAGGACACATGAGGAGCAGCCTGCAAGCAGGAGACAAGAGGCAATAGCTAAGATTGGGTGATAGGAAGAAAATGCAGAGGGACCATGAGGAGATCAGAGATGACAGGGCTGAGCTCTGGCCAGTGGGGCCATAGACCAGACCTGAATTATCTGCCATGAGAAGGATGGTCCGGAAGGGCACCGGGGGCAGCCCACAACTGGCTCTCAGTGACACTTGCTGGCTAAGCTGTGTTATCAGTAGCTGGGTGGCATTGCAGGTTTAGCCTGAAATGACAGGTGATGAGCAGGAGGGATCCAAGCCCCTTTGTGGTAAGACATTAATACTGATGTTATTTATTCCTATGCGTTCTTTACAGCTAGTTTGGGAGAACAGATAAGTGTTTAATTTTCTTCTCTTCCCAGCCCTTTTGGGAAAGCTGGAGTGATGGCTCCAGGCTGGGGGAGGGGAGAATGTTGTTACTGGGTTTTAACATCAAAATATGCTGCATTTAGGGTTGGCTAAAAGCCACTGGACTGTGTCCTCAGCTGCACCATGTTCACCCTCAACACAACTGACTAGACTTGTGGGTGAGGAAACCGGCTCTAAGTCACGTTTCCACTCTCCTGATCCTGGGTCGGATACAGAATCATGGGACTGGAAGGGGCCTCAACAGGTCAGCTAGTCCAGTCCCTTGCCCTCAAGGCACGACTATTATCTAGACCATCTCTGACAGGTGTTTGTCTAAGCTGCTCTTAAAAATCTCCAATGATGGAGATTCCACAGCCCCCCTAGGCAATTTATTCCAGTGGTTAACCACCCTTGCAGTTAGGAAGTGTTTTCTAATGTCCAAACCTAAACCTCTCTTGCTGCAATTTAAGCCCATTGCTTCTTGCCCTATCTGCAGAGGTTAAGGAGAATAATTTTTCTCTCTCCTCCTTGTAACAACCTTTATGTACTTGAAAACTGCTATCATGTCCCCTCTCAGTCTTCTCTTCTCCAGACTAAACAAACCAAGTTTTTTCAATCTTCCCCCATAGGTCATGATTTTTAGATCTTTCATCATTTTTGTTGCTCTTCTCTGGACTTTCTCCAATTTGTCCACATCTTCCCTGATATGTGGCTCCCAGAACTGGACACAATCATCCAGGTAAGATAGAGTAGAGTGGGAGAACTACTCCTTGTGTCTTGCTTACGACATTCCTGCTAATACATCTCAGAATGATGTTTGCCTTTCCTGCAATAGTGTTACATTACTGACCCATATTTAGCTTGTGATCCACTATGACCCTCACCTTCTCCTGTCGACATAGCAACTTCCTCTCAGGGAGGTGGAGTTACCTACGTTGATGGGAGAAATCCTCCTGTCAGCGTAGATAGTGTCTCCACTGAAGTGCGACAGTGGTCCTCCTGCAGCATTTTAAGTGTCAACCTGGCCTTAGAGGAACCTCAGATTTCTGTGTTACCCCAGTGGCTGTGCCATCCTAGGATCTGACACAGCACCATGAACTCTGCCCAGCCCCCTCCTGCCCCAACATATGTCTCCATGCCCCTCCATACACACTGTACTGAGGCAGGGGGATGGGAGAGGGGTGGTGTAGAGTTGGCCACACATGGTTAACACTACTTAAGAATTACCCTGTGCCAGGCAGATCTTTGGCTACCCCTTGAGGGCAGCTGCCCCCCAGCTGCTTTGCCCTGATGAATACGGCCCAAAGATTGAGAGTTTATTCGATTGTTAATTAGTAAAATAAAACCAATGAACACATAAGTGGGTCTCTGTCTTTTCCTCAGGAGCACTGTGAGGCTGCTCCATGAGTGGGTTCCATGCACTGTAGGATATTGTGATCCTGGTAAAGAGAGCAACACACAACACCACCATATTAACAGGCACAGACTAAAGCGAACCAGCTGTTACTTACGATAGTTTCTCCAGTTTGCAATTCGGATGTTTCAGTCCCTCACACAGCAGCTGCCCTCCGGAATCCCCCAGGCTGATCTTCCACAGGATCAGCTCTGTCAGGCTCTGGCTGATGCTGAGGGCAGACGAGAGATGCCCACAACAAGCAGCCGTGAGAGCACAATCGGACAACCTTCAGAAGACAGACATACAGAGAGGGAAATGATCACTTGTTTATGTCCCATTAGCTTACAAAAAGTAAAATGGTGTAAGTCAAAGTAGCCCTCCCCTTACCTGAACTTACACATTCTTACACCTTCTTCTGGCTCCTTGGTTTTAAACGATCAGCTCAGACTCCCTTACACAATTGGGCACTAGGTGTAAATAGGTGCTGAGGAGTCTAAATTAGGTCTGGTCTACACTACAGTCAGGTCAATGAAAGGCAGCTTAGGTCAACCTAACTATGGAAGTGTCTACACTTAAATTTTGCCCCCACTGATGTAACTACCCAGTTACACTGACTTAATAACTCCCCCTCCATGAGCGGTGTAGAGTCGAGGTTAGCTGGGTCAATGCAATGTCAGTGTAGACGTTGCCTTACTTATGTCGCCTGTTCTTGGCTTTCAGAAGCCTTCCCACAATGCCCCACACCAACAGTACAATCGATACAAGCGCTCCTGGTGAGAACGTGCATGGCCAACACACAGAGCAAAGTGCAGACACGCACAAGCGGTGTAATCACAGTGGCAGCTGTATGCAGACATAAGTTAGGTCAACTTAATTCTGTATTGCAGACAGGGCCTTAGTCTAGGGCATTCTGAGTTTGAGGGACTGACTGAGAGCAGCACAGCCCCACAGGCCCTAAGGCTTTCCTAGCTGGACTATTGTAATATCCTCTATGTGAAAAATACCTCCATGGCAGTAGTGGGATTGTATCTCTCTGGGGGAAACATTAAAATGTATTTTAATTGCTGTTTACAGCAGTTTCTGGAGAACAACGCTATTTGTTTCATCCCAACATGTTTGGGTTAGTGGAAGCCAGTCTCCAGGGCTGGGGATGCTGATGTTCTAAAGGAAGGGACATGGCCACCATGTTTGTGTCAAGCACCAAAGAAAAGACTTTTATAACAATTCAGGAACAAGTGATTTCCTAGTCTACAATGGTAAAGTGCTAAACTCCAAACAACTGAAAAGCTGCCTGTATGGGACCCTGATACTGACTGCTCGAGAAGAGACATTCCCCCACCACTACTTATAGCTCCCTGCTGACCTTTATGAGGGAATCAGGTGATCCCTGCTCAGGTGTGCCTAACTAGGGCTGGCTGGCCCAGGTCTCCAGCCCTTAAGGGGAAAGCCACCTTGTTAAACTAGCCCAAAATACCACAGAACTCACTTCCATTCACTCACATCCATCTCATCTTCCCTCCTCTCGCTTTGTTTCTTTTCCTTTCCATTCTCCATTGATGAGGAAGCCAGGCTGTAGCCCATTCTCTCGGAATGGTGGATTTAAACCCTGAGCCAGCTGTCTGTGCTGGACTGAAATAGCACCTAACCTCATACTCTATGGGTTTTATCAACTAAAGAGCTTCACAATCATTTACAGCTGCCTGGGATTGTTCCTGACCAGCCAACTAGACCTGCAGAGCTAACTGGACCTGCCAGTGCTGCCAACACCTGTGACAGCTGCTGCCTGGAGTGACGGGCAGGCTGAGGAAGAGAGGGGTGAAGCACGAAGTACTTACCAACAGATACCTGCCCCCAGAGGTAGTTCCTGGCTGAATCACTCTCTTTTTGCCCTTTGCCCTTTTTTCCCCCTCTTTCTGTTTCTTTGTCTCTGCGTTAGGTATTTCCCAGGATTAGCTCTTGTGATGGTGGTAAAGGATTTGAATGGAAGAGGGTTATTTTAATCAAATTAGGAAAGTCACCTATAACTGTGTTCTCCTTCACACTTAGTGAGTAAAATAACCTGAGTTTCTACACTAACTTGTACTGCATTTCCAGTATCTGAAGAGCCAATGTGTGATCTAACTTCTTATCTAGTACAATATGATCCATTTACATGGCAGGGGGTTTTCTTTCCCACTCCTTTGGAAGACGGTAGAACCCAGATTTTTAAAGGTATTTAGACGTTTCCTCTTCAGAGCCTAAATCCCACTGACAGTCATTTAGACATTGCAACACTGAGTGCCACAATGCTGAAATACCTTTAAAAATCTGGGCCATGGTGCTTTTCAAAGGTTGTTGGTGCATTCACACTGGTACTGTGATCTCAGGAGGAAGAGCTGAAATCACAATAGTATAAGCTTAACAGGCTCAGTCTAAAGGAAATCAGCTCTTACTGTATTTTCTGCAGTTTGCAGTGTGGATGTTTCAGTCCCTCACACAGCAGCTGCACTCCTGAATCTCCCAGCTTGTTTTTCCACAGGTTCAGATCTGTCAGAGTCTGGCTGGTGCTGAGAACGGAGGAGAGAGCCCCACAGCAGGCAGCTGTGAGACCACAGTCAGACAACCTGCAGGAGACAGAAACATACAGAGAGGGAAATGGCTATTTATTTATGCCCCATTCTTTACAGAAGAGTAAATAGTGTAAATCAAAGTAGCCCTCCCTTATCTGAACAGACACATCTTACACCTTCTTCTGACTCCTTTGCTTTAACAGATAAGCTCAGACTCCTTTATACAATTGAGGATTAGGTGAAAATGGGTCTAGAAGAGTCTAACATTAGTCTAAGGAATTCTGAGTGTAAACCTGAGGGCAGCAGCGCCACACAAGCTCTGGAGCTTTCCTACCCGGAGTACTGCAATACCATTTTTGTGTTTCATCCAGGACCCACCAACTTTGTCATTTTCACTCCTGTGTTGATGACACTTGGGGCAATTTTTTTTATACATGGCTTCAATAAACAGTGGGGGTTGGGAAGCAGTAGTGCAGTGTAAGAGCCTTTTCCTTCACCTCCTGCTCCAAAGATACCAGTCTGAACCCAGGTCAGTGATTAGTTATTTCGTGGTTTTATGTGAGGAATATCTCCATGGTAGCAGCAGGACTGTATCGCTCAGTGCTTGGACCAAGGTTCTACTCCACATGCTTCTTATGCTGTTTCCCCACTAGGGTCTCGGTAACAGATTCTTTGAAGGGTCTGAGTTTCTCAGCTGTGGTGGTGATGCAGGTTTGGCCTAAAGCTCCCTCTGAGAGCAGATGAGGAAGTCATGACCTTCGGGTGGTAAACATTAACATTGTATCTGCTCATTTATTTATTTTTATAGCTGGTTCTGGTTCTTTTCTTCCTGGCCTGTTTGGGAAAGCGGGAACCAGTGCTGCCGATGCTGATGTTCTAAGGAAAGGGCCAGGGCAACCATGTTATCTTACTGTCAAGCACCAAAGAACAGACTTTGGGAAATAACTCACTCCTAACTGTGTTTAAACTGCAAAGCTAAGAGGTTCCAGTACAAACAATTGTGGACCCTCACCTTGATGTGTGTCTGAAGGGAACCTGTTTTTGTCTTACAGAACCCAAATCTGGGTGAGGTATCTAAGACAGTGTAAACAGCTGGATGTTTTGGAAACACATCACTAGGCCCCCAAAATTCCATAGAACTCACTTTCATTCACCTGTATCCATCTCTCATATTCCCTCCTCTCATTTTGTTTCTTTTCCTTCCCATTCTCTGTTGGTAAAGGAGACGGACTTGCAGCCCAGAGACTTAGCAACATTCTGTTGGAGCTGTGGCTTTAGACACTGAGCCAGGTGTCTGTGCTGGATTCGAATGGCACTTAATGCTCTGGGATTTTTATCAGCTAAAGAGTGTGATTAATTCTTGAGATGGTGACTAGTGATTCTAATCAAACTGCACATCTATCATTGGTTCTCATTCACATTAAATGAGTAAAATAACCCAAGTACCTATATTAAAATATACTACATTTACAGTGTGTGAAAAATAACTGTGGGCCCCAACTTTTATCTAGCAAAATCTGACAACTGCACAGTAGTGGGTCCTTTTCCTACTCTTTGGGAAGACAATAGGTGCTTTTCAAAGACTGTTGGTGCATTTGCAGCAGTGAATCCCAAGAGAAAGAGCAGAAACTACCATACTACAATGTTAATAGGCAGAGACTAAAGGAAACCAGCTGTTACTTACCCTAGTTTCTGCAGTTTGCAGTTTGGATATTTCAGTCCCTCACACAGCAGCTGCACTCCGGAATCTCTGAGTTTGTTTTCTCCCAGGTCCAGCTCTGTCAGAGTCTGGTTGATTGTAAGAGCAGAGGAGAGATCCTCACAACAAATAGCTGTGAGATCACAATCTGACAACCTGAAGGAGACACATATATAGAGAGGAAAATGACTATTTCTTTCTGTCTCATTGTCTGTGTTGTAGGGGGCAGAGACAGAGAGAGTATCAGACACCCTCAGAAGAGTTGGGTCCCTCCAGAACCCATCCCAGCTTATCTGGGAGATAAGGATGTGAGGCTGACAGATGTTCCCCGCTCCTAACCCTTCCCACTTCCCCTGACATATCACCCGTCCCAGTGTCACATTTTACCTCTCCTCTCCTCTCCGACTCCCAGTCTAATCCCTTCCCTGACCTGAGCTCCCAACCCTCCCCTACCACTCATCCACATTTATCTCCCTCCCCATAATCCTCCTTCCCTTGCTGCAGCCCCCAAACTCTCTCTTCCTATTCCCCCAACTCCTTCACTCCCCGGTCCCAACAAGCATTTGCAGCTGTGATTTTTTTCTTTTTCAAAAAGAGTTTGAGCATTTTTGGAATTTTCTACTGTACTCAGATTACATTTCCTCAAAATAAAAAAAAACAACCCACCCTTTGATGGAGACAGATTGAAGCCACTTCCTGCTGCTGCCCAAGGGTCACTTTGAACTTATAGCACCTGGGTGTTTCTCCACTTCAATGGCCATAAAAGATGCCTTTAAGCTATTCAGGTCCTGGGAGTAGTACCTCCCTAAAATGCCTCTTTGGCTCTGTGTCTGCACATGCACAGCGTAATCAATTTGACATGATAATATTTGGAACGTCCCTCGTTAGAGAACTAAACTCTTTCTTAAATAGCATTTTCATTCTGCTCCTCCAAAGAGGCAATGAGTGGTGCACGCACTAGCTAGGGTATGGGTCAAAGTATTCAGATCATGTGGCCATGATCAGAGCTACGGTTTGATCCCTAGAACTGCACACAAAAAATTTGCAGAATTCTTCAGTTTTATGAACACTTTTTTTTTCTGGGGGCCCCTTACTCAACCCCTTACTCAAATGACTCCAGACTTGGATCAGTAACCTAGCTCCATGTCCCCATGAAGCACAGCACATTTCAAAGGAATGCAAATAATCATGTGGCACATAGAGCACTTAGACCTTTAAATAGACAGGCAATCTCACTCTTAACTACAACGGAGCTGGCGCTCTGCTATAATATTCATAGAATCATACAAGTGCAGGACTGGAAGGGACCTCAGTAGGTCATCTAGTCCAGTCCCCAGCACTCAAGGCAGGACTAAGTAATAACTAGACCTGATGAATATATATTAAGATAATAACTAATATTTTGTTTTGAACAAGTCACTGTGTTCTCACTGGCCACAGCTCCTGAAGAGAAATCTAACAGGTGTCTGAACACAGTAAATCTATCAAGTAATCAGGGATGGTAAACAGGGGTACTGCAGCCTGGACCACTCCAGTCTAAATGTGGAGGAATCAACAAGGTTCCACCCTGAAAGAAATGAATGTGCCGGGCCTCTGAGTGGGAAGGGTGCACTCAGAGGGTGCATCTACACTATGGGATTATTCCGATTTTACATAAACCGGTTTTGTAAAACAGACTGTATAAAGTCGAGTGCACGCAGCCACACTAAGCACATTAATTCGGTGGTATGCGTCCATGGTCCGAGGCTAGCGTCGATTTCCGGAGAGTTGCACTGTGGGTAGCTATTCTGCAGCTATCCCATAGTTCCCGCAGTCTCCCTCGCCCTTTGGAATTCTGGGTTGAGATCCCAGTGCCTGATGGGGCAAAAATCATTGTCGCGGGTGGTTCTGGGTAAATGTGTCACTCATTCCTTCCTCCGGGAAAACAACGGCAGACAATCATTTTGCGCCCTTTTTCCCTGGATTGCCCTGGCAGACACCATAGCACGGCAACCATGGAGCCCATTCAGCTTTTTTTTTTACTGTCACCATATGTGTACTGGATGCCGCTAACAGAGGCATTACTGCAGCGCTACACAGCAGCATTCGTTTGCTTCTGCATGATGGCAGAGATGGTTATCAGTCGTTCTGTACTGTCTGCTGCCATTGTAAATTGGCAGTAAGATGACGGTTATCTGTCGTTCTGTACTGTCTGCTGCTATCATGGGGGCCCCTGGCTGAGGTCGGCTGAGGGCGCAAAGGCAAAACTGGGAATGACTCCCCGAGTCAATCCCTCCTTTATGGTTTCTAAAAATAGAGTCAGTCCTGCCTAGAATATGGGGCAAGTCTACTAGAGAACCAGTGTATCAGAGAGCACAGCTGCTCTGTGCCAGATCCCGCAGAAATGATGAGCTACATGCCATTCACGGGGGGTGCTCCTGCAACAACCCCACCCGTTGCTCCCCTCCTCCCCCAACCTTCCTGGGCTACCATGGCAGTGTCCCCCCCCATTTGTGTCATGAAGTTATAAAGAATGCAGGAATAAGAAACAGTGACTTGTTAGTGAGATAAAATGAGGGGGAGGCAGCCTCCTGGTGCTATGACAGTCCAGGCAAGACATTAAGTGGTGTGGAGGAGAGGAGTCCAGCATCCCGCTGCTATGATAGTCTAGGCAGTACAGAATCTTTTCTTTACACAGGAAAGGGAGGGGGCTGATGGAGCTCACCCCCAGTTGCTATGATGAGGACGGTTACCAGCCATTCTGTCCCATCTACTGGGAATGACCAGGAATCATTCCTATTTTTACCCAGGTGCCCCCAGCCAGCCTCACCTGAGGCCAGCCAGGAGCACTCACGGGCTGATGGTGACGACAGATAGCAGTCATATTGTACCATCTGCCACCAGGGAGGGGAGAGGAGCAGATACTGCTCTTCACTGCTGCAGCATCGCATCTACCACCAGCATTCAGTAGATGCAGGGTGACATTGAAAAAAGACAAGAAACAATTTCTTTCCCTTTTCTTTCACGTGGTGGGGGGAGGGAGTAAATTGACGAGCTATAGCCTGAACCACGCGGGACAATGTGTTTGAACCTACAGGCACTGGGAGCTCAGCCAAGAATGCAAATAGTTTTCAGAGACTGCTGT
Source organism: Gopherus flavomarginatus (assembly GCF_025201925.1). Taxonomy (NCBI): domain Eukaryota; kingdom Metazoa; phylum Chordata; order Testudines; family Testudinidae; genus Gopherus; species Gopherus flavomarginatus. Next base: position 41,669,981 of record NC_066621.1, on the reverse strand, counting down.
GGAGTATGGGATAGCTGGAGTCCTCAGTACCCCCTCCCTCCCTCCACGAGCATCCATTTGATTCTTTGGCTTTCCGTTACACTTGTCATGCAGCACTGTGTAGCCTGGAGATTTTTTTTAAACGCTTTGGCATTTCGTCTTCTGTAACGGAGCTCTGATAGAACAGATTTGTCTCCCCATACAGCAATCAGATCCAGTATCTCCTGTACGGTCCATGCTGGAGCTCTTTTTGAATTTGGGACTGCATCGCCACCCGTGCTGATCAGAGCTCCACGCTGGGCAAACAGGAAATGAAATTCAAAAGTTCGTGGGGCTTTTCCTGTTTACTTGGCCACTGCATCCGAGTTCAGATTGCTGTCCAGAGCAGTCACAGTGGTGCACTGTGGGATACCGCCCGGAGGCCAATACCGTCGATTTGCGGCCACACTAACCCTAATCCGATATACCGATTTTAGCACTACTCCTCTCGTTGGGGAGAAGTACAGAAACCGATTTAAAGAGCCGTTTATATCGATATAAAGGGCCTCGTAGTGTGGACAGGTGTGGCGTTAAATCGGTTTAACGCTGCTAAAATCGGTTTAAACGCTTAGTGTAGACCAGGCCACAGAGACAAAGAGGGGTCAAAGATGCAGCAAGCCTTGAACTGTTACAGTTAGTGTTTGTGGTAGGCTTAGTTCTTGTGGTGGAGGGAAAGGATTTGAATGAGGGATGGTTATTCTAACGAAATTGTGAAAGGATCTTGGAACTGTTTTTTCATTAATGGTTTGTGAGTAAAACAAGCTGAGTACCTACATTAAACTATAATGCATGTACAGTGCATGAAAGTCATTGTGTGATCTAACTTCTTATGGCTTTTTCAAACAGTTTTCCTTTCCCTCAGTGATACCTTACAACATTCACTTCTACCTGTAGATTTAAAAACAATTGGCTGTATTTCTGTGATGGTAAACAATACTCTTCTTTGTGTCCTTTCACTCTGCCTTTTTCTCTGCTTGTCTCAGGATTAATTGTGATAATGGTGGTAAATTAGTTGAGTGAATGAGGGTTCCTTTAATTAAATTGGTAAAGGATCCCAGCCCTGTGTTCTCAATCTCACTTACTGAATAAAAACTTGAGATTTTAACGTGCAAATGTGTTTCATTTAGAATATACTGTGAGACACTGTATTATCTTACTTTTTAACAAGAAAATGCAAACTATCAGCACAGCAGTGGGAAAAGAATGAGGGCCAGTTCTTGGGTTGGGGGATAGACAGAAACACTGTGATTCTTGTGAAAAGAGCTTAATTGTGACACTGTGTTAACAAACACAGATTAAAATGACTCAGCTGTAACTCACCATAATTTCTGCAGTGTACAGTCTGGATGTTTCAATCCCTCACACAGCAGCTGTACTCCAGAATCTCCCAGTTCATTCCCCCACAATTCCATCTCTGTCAGGGTCTGGCTGGTGCTGAGAACATAAGAGAGATTCCCACAACAAGCAGCTGTGAGACTGCAAATCCTCAACCTACAGAGACAAAAACATATGGGAGAGAAAAGTTTATTACTTGATTCCTCCCTGTTCGCTGTGATTCTCTCATTGACGTTAGTGTCTGTCTTGAAAGGGAATCATATTTGTTCATTCAGAAGAGACCAGTCACAGAGCTCTAGCAGGAGGCTGTAGGTTGGTCAGTACCAAAGACCCCTGTGTGGATTCCAGTACACGTGCCCCTGGCTCTGCCAGTCACCCCCAGCTCCAAAAGGGAACATTCAGATGAACTGAAGGGAGGGCAGCAGACTGCAGGGGTATTTGTAATGGGCTGGAGAATCCTAACAGTAGGCACTGAGAAACAGTTCAAACCCTTTCCCAGTGCTGCTATTCTGGTTCCTTTCTGCTTAAGCAAATGAAATCTAAAGCTGCTATGTAAGCTCCCCTTGTTACCCTGGATTTGAGGGGTGTGTGTACCCCAGAATTTGATCTAGCCAATTGCAACCACATTATGTCCATTCAGCCACCGTGAGTTAATAAAATAGAACACCACATAGTACAGGGTTAATTTGAAAGCAGGGCTTTTGAAGGCAAGATCAAAACTAGCTGGCAGTTTCTGCTAATCAAAATGGGTGGAGGGGAGAGAAAGGTAAATAACTGAGACTGAAAGAAGATAAGGGGATGAAACACCTTGAGCCTGAGCACTTCTGATATTAGACATTTATTGAAAGCTAGGAAAAGTGATGATTTTGTAGAGGTTATTAGGACCTATGTGTTTTGTGAAAGTTAGTTATAAAAGACTAGGTAATATAGTGTATTTTAGAGCAGTCCTCTGAAGCCACCTTGGGAGACATTTTTTCCTGACACCTTTTCTCCCTGATGGGTGAGCAACTGGCCACTGTGAACCTGCTGTTAATTACTCAATACCGCTCCAGATGTCAGGTAAATATCTGGGATGTTTTAAACATATTGCTTATGTCTGTGTTTGCTTAAATCTAATAAATTGCTGTTTTAGATAGAGCATGCTTACTTGCATTAATCTTTTATCAGGTGGAATTGCTGTGCTACCATTGATTTATTCTTGACACCGCTGGGAGTGAAATAATTAAGTTACCACTGCTGTGGGTTCTGAAAACCCTGGGTAAGATCCTGCCTTCCCCAAAACATTCCTCAGTGCCTAAAAACTAATCAGTCATGTCCGTGGAAGCCAAAACCCTTCCAAATTGGATGACAAGTTACTTTATTTTTCTCCCAGCCAGACTCTCAACTACATATACTGCAGGTGAAAGCCTCCCCCGCCGCTCATCTGTTTAACACAGCTAGATTCCTTACTCCCAGAGGGACTTTCTGGGGCTGGTGGAGAAATTACCTTCCTCTCTTCCCTGTATCAGACCCACTTACAAAAGGCTAAAGGGGGGGTTTACAGTACTTGTGAAACTAAGGGATTCACAGTGCATCCAAGCAAGTGCTCCTTTTAATCAGTTTCTTAGCTGGGACACATGATCTCAGGGTCCAAGTTAACCCCTCAGATAAATGGCATGCTGCTGTTTTTGTAAAGGGACCATTCAGCCTTACAAGAATAACATTTTAGTCACAGAACTGCAGGCTAGGGAATCTACTACTTTATTCAATTACATCTCACCAAGCTAAGTGTGGCGGGGAACTTTCCCTCCCGAAACAGGAAGTGAGGGAAGGCTGGAGTATGGCTCCATTGTCTAGTACTCTGGATAACTCGGTTAACTCTGTGATGACCATTTCACTGCAAATTTGCAGGCTCCACAATCAAAAACACTATGACGAGAGGGTATTCCTTGGACTATTGAACTACTATGGGAAGTTTGTAGTTAACCTCCATGCTTAACCCATTATTTAACTGCTACCTATGAAAGAAATCTGGGTCTGGATCACAGAATGTGACATCTTGGAAAACATAATTAAAATCTCTGCCCCTCACCTTCTCCTCCTACTAGAATGAGAGCAATAACACTGACCGACCTCAAAGGAGTGGTGAGGGGATTGCACTAAATTAGGTTTGTTAAGTGCCACCCAAGTGCAAAGTGTTGTTAAGGCCAGTCACTGGCAGAACGGGGCATAGATGGCAGGAATTCATGGCTCCTCGCCCTGCGTGTATTCCTCTGCTTCATATTGTCTGTAAATATAGATACAACATTTACTAATCTCCAACTCTGTGGCCTAGTATCTGGTTTTAAAGATAGTGCATTATAATGGGGCAGTAGCATCCCTAGTCTAGGGGTATGTCTACATTACGAGATTATTCTGATTTTACAGAAACTGTTTTTTTAAAACAGATTGTATAAAGTCGAGTGCACGCGGCCACACTAAGCACATTAATTCAGCGGTATGCGTCCATGTACCAAGGCTAGCATCGATTTCCGGAGCGTTGCACTGTGGGTAGCTATCCTATAGCTATCCCATAGTTCCCGCAGTCTCCCCCACCCCTTGGAATTCTGGGTTGAGATCCCAATGCAAAAACAGTGTCGTGGGTGATTCTGGGTAAATGTCATCACTCAATTCTTCCTCCATGAAAGCAACGGCAGACAATCATTTTGCGCTCTTTTTCCCTGGATTGCCCTGGCAGACGCCATAGCATGGCAACCATGGAGCCCGTTTAGCCTTTTGTCACTGTCACCGTATGTGTACTGGATGCTGCTGACAGATGTGGTACTGCAGTGCTACACAGCAGCATTCATTTGCCTTTGCAAGTTAGTAGAGACGGTTACCAGCTATAGCACCATCTGCAATTGGAAACTGGCGATGACATTTATCAGTCCTTTTGCACCGTCTGCAATTGGAAATTGACGATGATGGTTATCAGTCCTTTCGTACGGTCTGCTGCTGTCATGGGTGCTCCTGGTTGGCCTTGCTGAGGTCCGCCGGGGGCACATGGACAAAAATGGGAATGACTCCCCAGGTCATTCCCTTCTTTATGTTTTGTCTAAAAATAGAGTCACTCCTGCCTAGAATACGGGGCAAGTGTACTAGAGAACCAGAGAGCACAGCTGCTCTGGGTCAGAGCCCCAGAGATCCCGCAGGAATGATGTGTATGTCATTCTAGGGGGTGCCCCTGCAACAACCTCACTCATTGCTTCCTCCTCCCCCACCCCTCCTAGGCTACCATGGCAGTGTCCCTCCATTTGTATGAAGTAATAAAGAATGCAGGAATAAGAAACACTGACTTTTTAGTGAGATAAAATGAGGGGGAGGCAGCCTCCCGCTGCTATGATTGTCCAGGCAGTAGAAAATCTTCATTAGATATGAAAGGGGAGGGGGGGGCCCTGCAGGAGCTCAGCCTCCAGCTGCTATGATGAGGACAGATTTCAATCCTTTTGCTCCGTCTGCCAGGAATGACTGGGAGTCATTCCCATTTTTGCCCAGGCGCCCCCGGCCAACCTCACCGAGGCCAGCCAGGAGCACTCACAGGATAATGAGGATGGTTTTCAATCCTTTTGTACCATCTGCCATCAGGAAAGGAAGGGGAGGGGATGCTGCTGTTCAGCGCTGCAGCACCGTGTCTACCAGCAGCATGCAGCAGACATACGGTGACATTGAAAAAAGGCGAGAAACTATTTTTTCCCCCTTTTCTTTCATGGGGGAGAAGGGGGTAAATTGACGACATATACCCTGAACCACCTGGGACAATGTTTTTGACCCTTCAGGCATTGGGAGCTCAGCCAAGAATGCAAATGCTTTTCGGAGACTGCAGGGACTGTGGGATAGCTGGAGTCCTCAGTCCCCCCTCCCTCCCTGCATGAGTGTCCATTTGATTCTTCGGCTTTCTGTTATGCTTGTCACGCAGCACTGTGCTGAGTCCCTGCCGTGGCCTCTGTCTATGATAGCCTGGAGATTTTTTCAAATGCTTTGGCATTTCGTCTTCTATAACGGAGCTCTGATAGAACAGATTTGTCTCCCCATACAGCGATCAGATCCAGTATCTCCTGTACGGTCCATGCTGGAGCTCTTTTTGGATTTGGGACTGCATCGCCACCCGTGCTGATCAGAGCTCCACGCTAGGCAAACAGGAAATGAAATTCAAAAGTTCGCGGGGCTTTTCCTGTCTACCTGGCCAGTGTATCCGAGTTCAGATTGCTTTCCAGAGCAGTCACAATGGTGCACTGTGGGATAGCGCCCGGAAGCCAATACCGTCGAATTGCGGCCACACTAACCCTAATCCGACATGGCAATACCAATTTCAGCACTACTCCCCTCGTCGAGGAGGAGTACAGAAATCAGTTTTAAGAGCCCTTTATATTGCTATAAAGGGCTTCGTTGTGTGGACGGGTGCAGGGTTAATTCGGTTTAATGCTGCTAAATTCGGTATAAATGCATAATGTAGACCAGGTCTAGGTTAAGAATCTTCCTATGCTGCAAGGCCTTTTCCCCCCAGGATAGCCTGCAAAGTGGAGTAGGGAGGCAGGGACTTCCCTTCACTCCCTTGCTGCCTCCAGCCAGTAGACGTGCTCCTCACAGCCCATCAGTACCAAGTTCCTTCCTCACAATGGCCCCACCAACCCTACTGATGGCATGAAGGGAGCAGGAAGAGACCAAAGCTGGTAGCTGAGTGGCACTGAGGTGTTCCCAGGAAGCCTCCTTGAGGCCCCCCACACATGCAGGTGCCCCACAATCATGTCATTCTCCCTACCAGCACTTCCTCAAAAGACAAGGGAAATTCACTGCCCAAAAACTTCATTAACGTAGTTAAGTTTGATTGCTCATAGCAGAATGCTAAAGGCACTTTTACGTAACCCTCTGATATCCCAGAAATACACAGGTAATGTCCACAGAAACTCTGCCCTGCAACCTTAACTCTGTACCCCCTGAAGCTGCAATAGTCATTAGGGATATACTGTGAGTAGGTTGCAGACAGGGCTGCCCCATAACAAGCAGACCTGAAGAATGATGAACAAAATCTGCCATTGTGCATTGTGTCCAGCAGAATTATATTCACTCATTCCCCTGCATGCACTGCCCATTCCTATGTTACATGTAGCTGTACTGGATGAGGAGCGATTCACTGCAGCTGGTGCTACAGCTCACACTGTCATACAAGAATGGTGTAGATGTGCCAAGAGGACCAGGGATCTCTTGTCTCTGTGCTGGTGTGCTGGTTGTCTGAGCAGAGGGCCACAATGGTATATGGTTGCCATAGGGATTTGTAGCATTTTGGTGCAGGACATCACAGGACTTGCTAAGGGGTAGATGAAAGTCATGTCCCAGAGGGAATCCTTAGGTCAAGGGTGAAGGGGCAGTAATTCCTGGAAACTAAGGTGGTTTGTGCAGATTAGGCTAAGTGGTTGAGTGCAGGCCAGGTGCAGCTACCTGTTTTTCACTGAGGCCAACTTAAACCTGGCTGTTGCCTTGAGGAAGATATAGTATAATAATTTCTCCTTTAGTACAGATGTGCTCTGTCCCCACTGTGGTCCATGTCTTCTGGAAGGACAGTATGCTATGATTAATGATTCAGGGGTGGATTGGCGCTCAAAGTGGACAGTGTTAAGGTTACCTCTCCATTTCCCAATTTTCAGATGCAATTGACATTCTAGAAGGGTACAAGGTGCTGCCAGTCAACCTTAATTCTGTGCTCACTGGGTGTTGGGGCAATTGATATTATTGCAAGAAGCTCACCTACTTCATTCTTAAATTCAAACGGCAGTGGGTCAAAGCCCATTACAAAGCTTTTAGCGTGTGGCAGCAGGTTCCATGCAACCAGTTAGCATGCACCGGGCTAGTTCACTGTACATTCACAGTGTGGCTTGCCGCGCACTAAGTTGCAATGCAGACAAGCCTTGAGGCAAGTCAGGAGGTGACCTCCCTTATATAGGCTGAGACAATAACTTCATCCTCATGCAAACACACTCATTCACCCCACAATGGACATGGCTTTTCAAGGCAGTTCCACAGCTTGATGCCTGAGGTGCTGTACCCCACAAGGGGCCTTCAAAGAGGAATGGATGATCTCCTCATTAATTCACCAGACCTGACCCAAATCCTCAACACACCAGACTCCCGTGTGCACACTTTGCACTGGGCCAGATTCCACACAAGGACTTCAAAAATCCTCTTACCATATCAGGAAGAGATTGCAACTAACTAATCAGTAATTTCGAAACCCAGTTGGTGGATTCATCCCCTGAGGTTTCATCAGGAATTCCTACTGCTGGGACCAGTGAGGCTGGCAATTGCTACAGATGCCAGCCTGCATGGCTGGGGGCCTAGGGAGTGTGGTCCGACTCGGAAAAGATGTATAAGCTGATCGGAACTAAGGGCAATCAGGTGAGCCCTCCTTCATACCCAGCAGTCAATATCATGTTCTTAACATCATCTACAAAACAACTGATGGGGAGAAGCGGGGACAGGTGTGCAGGGCTGGAGCTATGAGAATAGCAGCTGGAGTAGCAAACTTATGCAGTCAAGTTGTATGAATGGCAGGGTAGAGATTTTTTTTCTGGTAACTTGTTTTGCTTTATGCCTAGAAAGATTAGGTGGTGCTGAAATATCCTTGCTCTCTTACCGTGGTAGCATCATGATCCTAGCATGCCTGTTTACACTACCTTCTGCAGTCTCAATAAGAATCACTGGGGGAACTGAGGTTTCAGCAGCTTTGCTGGTTCAGCAACTTTGGGCAAAACTTACCCCTGAAATGTGAATGAGAGCTGAATGTGCAGGAATCATTAATGTTTGTTTATCTCGTACAGCCAGCTGAGAACAGTTCCCAGGGTGAAGGGTTTCCCCCAGACTCAGAAGAGTGTGGGCATCCTCCACCACACAGCATGAGGAGAGCAAGGTCTGGTCTTGGGCTGTCTGGTGCAGCTGTGTTTGATTGCTGTAAAACCATTTCAGTGTTACCGTTCTGATAGGCATAAGCTAAAGGAACCAGCAGTTGCTTACTGTAGTTTCTGCAGTTTGCAGTTAGGATGTTTCAGTCCCTCACACAGCAGCCTCACTCCGCTATCTTCCAGTTTGTTCCTCCACAGGTCCAGCTCTGTCAGGGTCTTGTTGGCTCTGAGAGCAGAGGAGAGAGCCCCACAACAAGCAGCTGTGAGTCCACAGTCCACCAAGCTGGATGAAGAGATAGAGAACAGTGGCTTATCTTTGATATAATAGGTGCTAAGTTTTTTTTTTCTCTGAGGGTTCTCCACCACTGCTCTGCCCCAAGGCCCTGCCCCCTCCCCAAAGCACCTCCCTCACTCTTGCCCCTACTCTGAGGCCCCACCCACCTCTTCCTGGCCCCACTACACCCATTCCCCTGAGGCCCTACCCTCACTCTGCCTCTTCCTGCCCCACTCTAACCTCTCCACCGAGGCCCTGCCCACCCGCCATTCACTGCTCTCCACTCTCCCCCAAGAGCCTCACCTAGCCGCCAAACAGCTGATCAGCAGCTGCTGCCAAACAGCTGTGGCTGGTGGCCGCTGAGCACCCACTATTTTTTTTCCATGGGTGCTCCAGCCCTGGAACACATGGAGTTGGCGCCTATGGGTCCTCCAGCCCCAAAGCACCATGGAGTTGGTGCCTATGTTTGACATAATCACTATATTGTGGGAGAGCAGGGAGAGATTGCAGCAATGAGCATTGGGAACAAAAATTTGGAAGGCTGGTTGTGAGGATTCTTTTTATTTATACCTGCTGGGCAGGGTTCAGCTCTCATTTACACTGGTGTAACTCTAGAGCTAATCCACTGCCATTAATAGAGACACACTTGAAAGTACAGAACTGAGGGCCCCTTATGGCAGTTACCCTGTATTGCACCAGTGAATGTTCTGTTGAACTGAAGGGACTGGGCACACTGTGGGTGTCTTTTCAGTAAGCTGGGGTAATCTGAACAAAATGCAGATGGGTGTATCTGGGAAATAGTTCACTGTGCTTCATGGCTAGCACTCTGGTTCCCTTACGATTAAGCAGATGGAGCTGTTATTTCGGTATAAGCTCTCCTGCCCCAAAATATTCCTCAGGGGTCAAGACCATTTATTAACTATCCCTAGTGTGAACAGAAACCCTTCAACCCAGAAGCCAAACTACCTGATTGTTCTGACACCAAACACCCATATTGCTGATGATCCAGGACCTTTGCATCCTCTCTGTCTACCAAAGAGGGACTGGAATCCCTTGTCCCAAACCACCCTCCAGACCTCTCAATATCAGGGGTAACACGTCTCAGTGATAACTCATTCAAGCAAGAGGGCATTGTCATCCCCCTATGTCAGCTAGCAGGAGGCTGTGTTGTCACATCAATGGAAAACGTTTCCAAGTCAGTGGAAAACTAACAAAGACCATGACAAATGATCGAAACCACTCGGAGGTGAAAAGGACCATTACAGCAGGCATGGGATTGCCCTGGCTATGAATGAAGACAAACCACTGTTTTCAGTATAACAGAGTGTAGCAAAGGCACTCTGGATCCATTCACTGAGGAAAACCCTTTCTGGATGGGGTTGCATTCATGAATGTTTGGATCTTGGTTCTTGGAAACCAGCTAGCTCTGCAATACACACAAGCTGAGGTAAAGTCAACTTTATTAGATAGGAAAGGTAACTATTAATTAGTGTACATCCAGGTTTGCATTTTATGATTTTGTTTTATATTGTAACTATTTGTTTCCACTGCTCTCTATTATTTCTCTATCCTCTCTTAAATAAATCTTCTCTTGTTTTATTACAAATGGTCACAAGTGCTGTGTGGTTTTACAGGGTTTAAGCTGAAACTGGTAAATTGGGGTACACTGCACCTTCGGGCTGCAGAGGATCTGGAATTTCTATTACCACAGGCTGGATATTAGAGGGGAATAATTCAAAGGGACACCAGGAGTGGGGTTAGGGTTAGGAGACAGCTTGTGTGGAAGTGGAAGTTAACATGAAGTTAGGATTAGGAGACAGCTTGAGTGGCTGAAGGGCTGGCAGTGTCAGTGAACTGAGACCCAGCCACCACCAGCAAGGCCACCTCTCATTAGAGGTGGAGGGTAACAAGTCCTGGCTACCCTGAGAATTGCCACAAACCTCCAAACCAGGTGATGAATGACAGAAGCAACTAACACGTGACAAGGGCTGGAGAGTAGACTACCTGTTATGTTGCACCATGATTGAACAGATCAATGATTTTTTACTATAAAATCTGTTTTTAAGGATGTTTTCTCCCTGCATGAATTAAATAAAACAGGGCTTTAAAAAGAAAACTAGAAGAACAAGGAGTGACTCCTGTGTGACCACAAGGAGCTCTTCTGGGGCAGGAGCAAGAGTTCCGTCAGAAATTTTCAGATCCAGTGAAATGGATCAATACTTACCGCAGTCTCTGCAGCTTGCAGTTTGGATGCTTTAGACCTTCACACAGCAGCTGCGCTCCCGTATCTCCCAGTTCATTATCACTCAGTTCCAGGTCTGTCAGGAATGGACTGGCACTGAGCACAGAGGAGAGGTCTCCACAACAAGCACCAGCAAGTTCGCAACACCTCAATCTGCAGGAGACAGGTGCACAGATTAGAAAATTAGCGTGTCTGGCTAAATCCTTTTGCTGTTGTCAGTGGGTTCCTGGAAACATTGTTTTAGAAGATGTCATTCTAGTGGAGGGATAGTAGGTGCTGAGAACCTAAACATGCTGAAGAGACAGATTTTTAACAGATGTTAGGATGCATAAGGAATGAGACAAGAAATATCACTGAAAATATTAAGGTACTATGATGGGGTGTCTACCCCACACAGGATGGGAAAGGGTTACAGTGTCCAGGTAGGACTATTAACTCCACAGGCTACACCTGGAGGGAGAGCCAGGGAGCAGGGAATTCATGGCTAGCAGGCTCAGCTGGGCAGGAATAGGTGGGGCCTCCAAAGCCAAGGAGCTGGTAACAGATAGCTGCTGGGAAAGGGCAGTCGCTCCCTGGGAAGAAGGAGGAGGGTTTGGAGCTGGCACACCCAGAGTAAGGAGGGGAACAAGAAGTTGCAGGAAGCAGTCCATGGAAGAAGCAGTGAGGGCTGGGAGAGGAAAGCCCAGAATTTCTGGGATGAGGGTCTCTGGACTGGAACCCGGAGTAGCGGGTGGGCCCGGGCTCCCCTACCAGCCACTAAGGGCGTGGCATAGACTGGCAGGGCAGTGAACAGGAAGACTGCCTGGGTCACCGTGGGAGTGACAGAGAATTGAAGGATTGTACCCCAAAAGCAGGAGTGCTGAGTGACCTGGCCAAAGGGCTGAGTCACAAAGAGGACACTGCAGTTCCTGGGACAAGAGAGGAGCTGCACAGATGGTGTAACGGTGAGCAAACCACAGAAGGGGGCATCCACCTTAAGAGCTAATCCCTGGGGTGACCAGGAGGAGCTGCCACACAACCGCTGAATGGTGCACCCCATGACAGGAACACTGCGTGCAGAACTGGAGGAGGTTCCAAGAAGAGTGATGAGAATGACCAAGCTCCTGGAAGAACGTTCATATGAAGAGACTGAAAAGACTGGGACTGTTCACCTTAGAAAGAAGATGAATAAGAGGGGACATGATGAAAGTATATAACTAAATGCCCCCAAATTTTATTAGTGCACAGCTAAGGCTGCCCAGTGCTGTCTCCTGCCCTTCTAGAGAATGGAAAGTGGCTGAACTTGGACCCTGAAAATAAGGAAATTCAAAGTACAATTACTTGCTACCCTTACAGTGCAACTTTAACTCCAGCCCCTGGAGCTGGCAGTAGCCCCTGGGAGTGGGTTAGTAAGGACAGAGCAAAGGTCTGGCGATGGAGGGAGGTGATGGATTCTCCCCCTCTTGAAGTGTTCAGATCAAGACTGGAGCCTTTCTGGAAGATGCTTTAGTCGAACACAAAAGACACTGGGTTCAGCACAGGAGTAACTGGGTGAAATTCTATGGCCTGTGTTATACAGGAGGTCAGACTAGATGATCTGATGGTCCCTCCTGGCCTTAAAGTCAATAATAAGTAGATATGATGAAGGACTAATGAGAAATGGTGCTACTGAGTGTGCTGTGTTCTACGGATTTTATTTCCATATTTATCTGCATGTGTTCCAGCTGCATTCACTGTGTAAAGTGTAGCTGTGTTGAATGGTGGAGACTTAGATGGAGCAGCTTGGCAAAGCTATTGCTGTGATATGAAGTGCGCTGTATGTGTACCTTGAGGGACCTGTGATGCACTGACAGATTCACATTCCACTTGTGTTGGAATCTCCATCCTTAGAAGTTTTTAAGGCCTGGCTTGACAAAGCCTTGGCTGGGATGATTTAGTTGGTGTTGGTCCTGCTTTGAGCAGGGGATTGGGCTAGAAGACCTCCTGAGGCCCCTTCCAACCCTAATATTCTATGAAAGTATCCTGTAAAACTTGAACAAAAGTTATGGAATTGAGATAAAGGTTATTGAATTAAGTTAAATCTCATTGAATTTGGGGTAACCTCTTTGGAGTTCACTGTATTTCAAATGAAAAATGTTTATGTGCTACTATGAGATTGTATGGAACTTCTTTAGCAGAAAGACAAGATTAATGCAATCTCTGGAAGGTATGAGGAAATTCACATGTATTTATCCAAAAAGACCACTGAAGTGGATTTCGTTAGGAAATACCTTGAGGTGAGGAGAATACAAATTCTCCTCCTCTGAAAGCCAACTTTTTGAAGATATGGCCTGGGGAGAGAGACCCTTTTGTATACTAACTACTTGCTTCTGGAAATTCCAGTTCAAAGATCCCTAAACTGTAGGAAAAGGGAACTGAGCATGTTATGAGCATGCTTGTTCTGAACTGAAACTCTGATGAACTTGTAAACACAATGAGACCTGGAGGAGGGGTATTAAAAGACTGCACTTGCCAGAGGCCCTGTGAGAATTGGGATGAACTCTGCTAAGCTTATTAGCAGGCATGTAAGTTCTTTTATTGTATTAAAGTTTTCTCTGTAACGCTTTGTACCTTAGGAATAAAGTAGGCTTGCTTAGAAAGAATTGTGCGGTAACTTATATCTGTAGCAATTATACTCAGGACCGGAGCTAGGGTTTTGAGCGCCCTAGGCGGATGGCAATTTCGCCGCCCCGTGTGCTGGTACCGCAGCTCCGGTGGAGCTGCCGCAGTGGTGTCTGCGGGAGGTCCGGAGCAGTGCGAGAAGCCGACCGTCCACAGGCACGACTGCGGCAGCTCCACGGGAGCTGCCTGCCGCCCCCTCCGGGCACCCTGGACTGCCGGCTGGCGCAGCGGCGCTCTGACCCAGGGGACACCCGCCCCTGGACTGCCAGCTGCCGCGGCGGCGCCCTGACCCAGGAGAAACCCTGGGCTGCGGGCTGCCGCGGTGGCGCCCTGACCCAGGGGGCGCCCTGACCCGGGGGACCCCCTGGGCTGCGGGCTGCCGCGGCAGCGCCCTGACCCGGGGGACCCCTGGGCTGCCGGCTGCCGCGGCGGCGCCCTGACCCGGGGAACCCCGGGCTGCCGGCTGCTGCGGCGGCGCCCTGACCCGGGGACCCCCTGGGCTGCCGGCTGCCGCGGAGGCGCCCTGACCCAGGGGACACCCGGACTGCGGGCTGCCGCGGAGGCGCCCTGACCCAGGGGACACCCTGGGCTGCCGGCTGCCGCGGAGGTGCCCTGACCCAGGGGACACCCTGGGCTGTCGGCTGCCGCAGAGGTGCCCTGACCCAGGGGACACCCTGGGCTGTCGGCAGCTCAGACTCCCTCTCTGTCCCAGCAGCAGCGGCTGCTCAACCGTTTAAAAAAAAATTGGGGGGTGCTTTTTGGTGCCCTTAAATCTCGGCGCCCTAGGCAACCGCCTAGTCGGCCTAAATGGTTGCACCGGCCCTGATTATACTCTTATCCATCTCTGAAGAGAAAGCAAGTGTTCTACGGCAACCTGTCTGCGCTGGGAATGACACAGTAAAGTCAGCGAACTGTCCAGCCTGGGAATACCCTAGTCAGAAGGAAGAGAGACCTGTGTCTCAATCCAAGAGTGGTAATAGCTGAGGAGCTGAAAGCCAAGAGTGGGTGCCCTTAATGACCCGCTGAGGGGAAACACCGATGCAGTTGCCCTGCCCTGCGACAGGACCGAGCACCTCAGCACTGAGATCTGTAGGTTGTGTCAGTAGCGATGAACAAGAGTTTATTTTTGCCACAGGGGTTGTCAGCAGTGTAGAGGCATAGGTGACAGAGTAGTTGCCAAGGTTCAGACAGGGGCACATGGAGGCAATGGCTCAGAAGCGATCAAAAGGACAAAGACAAGGGGTTGCATATGTCCCCTTTCTTTCACTGTTCATGAACATTTTTGAACGGTCTTGGTTTTCTCCTGAGGCAGAATGGGAAAGTTTCTGAAGTTTCAAACATTTTTGTGGGACCAGGGAAACTGTTTCCCAGCCAGGCAGCATCACGTTAACAGGTGTTAGTTACAGAAACCAGCTGTTATTTACCTTATTTTGTGCAGTTTGCATTTGGGATGTGTCAGTCCTTCGCACAGCAGCTGCACTCCTGGATCTCTCAGTTTATTGTGTCCCAGGTCTAGCTCTGTAAGACTCTGGTTAGTTCTGAGAGCAGAGGAGAGATCCCTGCAACCATCAGCTGTGAGATGACAATACCACAACCTGTAGAAGACAGATAAATACAGAGAGTCAAATGACTGGTTGTTTATGCTCTGCTTCCTCTCTTGCCCTCACTGTTAGTCAGAGTCTAGAAAAGGATTGCTTAATTTGGAATTGTAGTGTTACAGCCGGAGTTTAAAAGGGGTAACATTTAACTTTAAAAAGAGGAACTACACAAGAATGAGGATAAGAGGATCAATGGCTAATATTTCCTCATAGCTTTTGAATGTGAAAGTAAAGGCTGCCCCTAATAACCATGGCTTCTACATCCTGTTGCCTCCCATGATACTGAAGCCAGGCTATCCCTGGGGAATATTACCATCCCTTGGTCTCCACGGATAGGAAACTGGACAGGAAACTAAAAACAACCCAAAGTGATGTGGGGAGCAAAAACAAAACAGGGTGCGAATAAAGTGGGACACAGGAGGTAGCAGTCAGAAAATGAGGGGGGCATGGGAAGGGGGGTAACCAGGTCAAGGGCTGGAATGGTGCGATGGGGCTCTAAAAACCCCAGGCCTGGTGGTGGGAGAAACCTGATGACCCTCCCACAATCCCTGACACAGGAGGCTTGTTCTCGGGTGGGGCTAAAAGGCTGGAGGAGAGTGGCCTTAGCCTGTGCCATCAGCCAGGGCTCTCCGCTGCTGCAGAGCAGCCCCTGGCAGGGGGAGCTGTGAATCAGAGCAGCCCTCAGAACTGTCTAGTTTTACACTGGGGCCATTCAGCCCCCCGAGCAGCTCAGAACCTAGGATTTGTACAGGTATCTTAAAGCCATGTTAGCCCAGTGCATGGCCCCTCCTCCAGACACAACAATAAATCTCATTCTCGGGGTTGTCCATACTGGGAGTGTGAACCTGGAAGGCACCATTGTGTGAATTTCCATGTGTATCTGTTATGGCCCTTACCCTGCACCCCACAAGGGGCTTGTGCGGAAAGCTGAAGGAAAGCAGGGGGCTGAGCGTGGCTGCATTTCCAATGGGCCAGGGAACCTCGGCTTTAGAGAGAAACATGTCGCTGGGCTATAGTCAGGCTCACTCTCCTTCTCTGGCCCAATGACTATTTAAATACTTACACAAAGAGGAATGGCTCCAACAGGAGAGACCGAGCGCTCCACATAACAAATATCCTATAGCCCAGTGGTTAGAGCAGCCTCTTGAGAGACAGGAGACCCCTGTTCAAATCCTTTCAGACTGAGGGGGAATTAAACCTGAGTCTCCCACATCCCAGGTGAGCGGTCTAACCACTGGGCTAAAAATTATAAGGGAAGTGGTAGTACTACCACCAACACTGCATTGTATCAGGCCCCCAAAGGACGAGAGACTAGCAAATGCCTGTCTTCCCCTAGATTGTGAATCATGCTGGGGTTTAGACCTGAGAGAGGCATCCACGCACCTAGAGTGAGGCTGCAGGACACGTGTCCAGAGGCAGAAACTTGGCTGTAGAAACTTTTCTTGTAGAAATGTAGGTGCCAAGTGAGTTTAGGCATCTATAGGGTTAGGTGACAGCCAAGTGGGCTGTTTGTGGATTGCAGTGGGGCCTAAATCTTAGGTTTAGGTACCTAATTCCCTTTGCAGATCTGGACCGGTGTGAAGCTGTTCCTTCCCTGAGGCCTGAGAGAAAGGGGAAAGCCAGCCTGCCTTCGAGAACATGGAGGGAACTAAGAACTGTTACGAACAAGGGCCATTTGGAGGCCTTCTTAACCACTGACACTTCAGGTCTTGGAGGGACACTTAGTTTTCATCCTCTCCACATACCTGCCGGGAGCTCACATCATACACCATCCCCACACCCTGCTGATTTCTTTACAGAAAGGAAACTTATCAATACTTGCCGCAGTTTCTGAAGGTTGCAGGCTGGATGTTTCAGTCCCTCGCACAGCAGCCTCAGTCCAGAATCTCCCAGGTTGTTCCCCTCCAGGTTCAACTCTGTCAGGATTGGTTTGGTACTGAGAACAGAGGAGAGATCCCTGCAACAAGCTGCGGTGAGAGCACAACTCTCCAAGCTGCAGGAGACAGAGATAAACAGGGAAGAAAATGAGCACTTCTCTCTGCCCAATTCCTTCAGTGAGGACCAAGGGGAATAAAGATTCCTTTATTCTAGGAATAAAATCACACAGCTGGTGTAGTGGATGCTGAGGATCACATGACCATGTGGTGTTTTTGAATCCATGGGCATCTGTAGTTTTCATTGATCCTGTGTTCCACATACAAATGTTATTATAAGATAAAGTTCCCAAATTCCATCCCCTTTCCCAGGGAAGATCAGACTGAGCCTGGGACTGTCCATGATCAGATCTAAATGCCAGACCAGCCTCTCTGATCTCTGACGATAACCTTTGTTCAGGTAGCTCTGACTGCTCCGCAGTATGTAGCCTTCGAACATACGGAGGGGAACAAGCTCACACTCACGTTTCAGAAAACCAGGAACTACTCAGCTAAGGTTCCTGTGCCCCATTTGGAACTGGACAGGCAACCCCCAAATGTCAGAAATCCCATACATTTCCCCAAGGAAAAGGAACACATTTTTTAAACAGCACATACACAAGGCTTACACTTCATACCCTGCCACCGAGGCCCTGCAAGCACACCCGTAAGAGTTAATATGGCACAATAATTTTCCTTGCACTCTGCTTCCAAAATATGAGCACAAAGCCTTCTTGATCCTGGGTCCTTCGATGACAGAGGCACTTGCCAGAAGCATCTTCTCTGGCTATTCAAAACAAGTTGAAAGTCTGTCTACTTTGCCTCCCACCCAGAAGCAAGGTTCTCACACACTGGGAGAAGTTCAACAAGCATTTCTCATTACATGAAAAAGGAGTGAGTTTCTATGGACCTTGCCCTGACACCCCAAATTAATGTTAGTGAACCTGCCATACTGGATCACCAGGCTGTGCAGGATCATGAAGAGAAAGACGAAAATTTGGTGATGGGACGCAAATTAAATAGATACCTAAATTCTATCCATGGCCCCGATACAATTTGGGAAACCTAAGTGTTTAGATCTATCAGTTACTTCCTGGATGTGGACCAACCTTATGACCCAGGCAGCAAAAACCCTTTGAATAGCCATGTACACATCAATTATAATAGCTCCATCTATGCATTTTCCAGCATCACATTGGTTAGCCACACACTGGTAGCAATTGGAGGTGGTAGGCTTCCAGATGGTGACTGTCACGTGCTTCTCCACACTAAAGGGGACAGTCATATTGTCTCTGGTGCTGCAGCTCCAATGTGAACTCTGCACAGACTTACAGCAAAGTGGTCTTCTGAATCTTGAAATTCTGAAGCCATCGCTGGTGACCCTGGGCCTGAAGCCCTATCCTGTCCCACCAGTTCTGGCATACACATATGCTGTATTTTACTCCCAAAGTAAACATTTGTTTTGGATTAAAAAAAATCCACAAAAGTTTCAAAAGTCTTTTGCAAAAATGAATTTAAAAAGGAATCAGGAGAGAGGAATTAAAAAAAAAACAAGTTAAACCATCTCAGATAGGACAGAATTTTACCAAGCAATCAGGACCTTGCCAGTGCTTAAATGTATACAGGAACAATTCCAAAGGACTGGAAGTATTTCTGATTATGTGGAGGGGAACAGCACTCTCTATTTTGTGTCTTGCCTTCTAGGCCAGTATTGTTCAATTTCACAAAAAGATTGGTGATAATTATGGGCTATCTGCACTGTCCACTTACTTGAACACTTGGGTGATCAAGGACACAGTTGTGGAGGGTATCAAAATCATTTGGGTTCACAGTAAATTGCCCCAAATCGCCACTTGTCCCCAGAAGACAATTAGAGTGGGTAGGAACTTTGCAAGACATGGCTCAACTCAAAGCCTTCCTGTTACATGCCAATATCCAAGACACCACCGGTCTGGACGAGAGGATGAAAAAAAGACAACAGATGACATGCTAGAAATGTTGGGTCTGACGCCTGCAATGGAATCTATGGTACCCAGGGCACATCTCCACATGAGATAACCTCACTAGCTCTTCAAACCCCTGTTCAAGTAAGCAATTCAGGCACTCTCTCATCACATCTGGGTAACAGACAAACTCTGGGCTTCTCCAGTTTGGTGCCCAAAGGGGACAATCCACAATTGGGAATGGATTTCCAAAACCCTCCTGTCCAAATCACAGTGACCAGAGAAACTTCCAGCCTGGGACAGGGAGCCCATATAGAAGGACTCCAAACCCAGGAAGCTTGGTTTGTCCAAGAACAACTGCTCATAGATGTTCTCAAGATGCAAACAGTCCTCTAACCACTAAGGACCATCAAAGACCTGGGCTGAAATCCTGGCCCCATTGAAGTCAGTGGCAAAACCTTCATGAACTTCAGTGAATCCAGGGTTTAATACCTTAGCATCCCCAAAGGGGGTCCTTATTCCAATGGACAAACAAGCAGGAGGCTCCTGACAGCGAGTCATGCACTGGGAAGCCCTGCAGGAGTGAGAGCAGGCTCTGCCCCACCAGGCATTCTTAGCCATCACATACATGGCAGAGAAGGAGAACACAATCATAGACAGAGCAAGCCAATACATGATAAATCCTCAAGAGTGGTCTGTGACCAGGGAATGACAGATCAGAAATACCTGTAATGTTCAGTGGAAAAGGTTTCTGGAGTATATGCAGACAGGTTCACATGGACCCTTTATTTGCCCCCAACAAAAACAGCCTGACTAATTTCTTCACCTGAGTCTATCCTAAAGACTAACTCCACCCAGGAGCATTCCGCAACTATTTCTGCCTGTCATGACATACGCAGCCCCTTATCATCCAGTTCATATGGGGTTTGACACTTTTGTCAAACTCCCATTAAGTAGCTCCCTGCATTAGCTTCAGGCAGTAGCGACTGACCCACCTTACCCCATATTGCAAAGCTATGGTGACAATACATACTGAGATTCCTCCCAAGGGGGGTCTTGAACTTCTACCTTAATGAGCCACATTATGCTTGGTAAAGACAGATGATGTGGAACCAGAAATTAGTGCATCAAAATTGGTGTGCTGGGTATTAGGCCTAGCTGGTGGACAAAATAATGAGGGAATGGGCTACTCCACTCATCACCCTCTTATTGGTTCCTTAAAGAAAGAGACTTTGGAGGCGGGGAAATGAATAGAAGAACAGATGGAGGCTACAGGAGTGAGTTTCACCATCATGGCTGACATGTCCACCATCTCCCAGAACCCTGGACCTTCTTTGTCCTAATCCCGAGGGATATTCTGAGCAGCCTGGGCCAGAAAAAGGGGTCCCCATGACATCACCAGCCAGACAAGCTCCAGCTGAATGCCAGACACCACTTGCAATAAAATGGGATTAGACTTTAACAACAACAATTCCAGCCCATCTCCGCTGACTTCTCTTTTCCCCAGAGGACAGTTATTACCATCTTTGATACCATCTCAGAAACTGTCGAACAGGAGTTCTTCTCCTTCTAAAAACTCTCTCCAATTAAAGGGAAAGGGGAAAAGGGATGTTGCTAAAATGAAAGTCTGATTTAATACTTTACACCTCCAATGTTTTAACTATTTTCCTCTCTTCTTTATCTTTAAAAAAAGGCTAAAAGGAAATTTAATGGTGTGTTGCCATGGTACTAAGCAGGCTAAGGTGCCCACATACCAAATCCCAGACCTCGTTCAGCTCTGTTTAGCGTTGGACAATGACTAGGTTGTGTTAATATTTTTGGCCCATATATTTCATCTAAATTAACAGAACAGTTGCTTGCTTGTCATATGACTCATCGAGGGATGGAAGGATGTGGTAAATCCTCTTTCCAAGGCTAAGGGACAAGGAGGGCCCTATCCTGGGAAGCAGCGACGCTGAGAAGGACTTTGGCATCATGTTGAATAATCAGCTGAATATAAGCTCCAAGTGCAATAAAGTGCCCAAAAGGGCAATATTTATAGCCCTTCCATGCCAGTTATAATGCTTCTGATACTGTACCCACAGCAGTTATAGTGAGGAGAGCCTCATGGCATTCAGGCTGTCTCCCTACCCAAGACTGAAACTCACTTGTGCTGAGCAGGGACTCACTTAACCAAGCAAGGGGAAGTGAAAAGGTTAGGTAAGAATCATGCATATAGGCCTGCTTTGTTATTTTAATCCAGTTTCTCTGCATACTGTATTCCTAGTAAATATTAATGTGGTTTTAAAAGACTAAGCAGCGTCACTGCATTCACCTTCTGGTTAACAAAGCTCCCAAGAGGGCAAGTCTCTGGAGGCAGGGAGCCTAAGCCCATTTGGACCTGCTAAGAAAGCCATGGTGAAAAACAGGGCTACTGAAATCCAGAGACACAGTCTCAGGGCATGTCTATACTTGCCATTTAAAGCGGAAAAAGTCCCTTTACTGTGCAAAAAACTGGGAGCATCTACACTTGCCAAAGATTTTTTTCAGTGAAACTCAGAAATTTCACTGCAAAAAGAAAAGCACCTCCACGAGAGGCGTACAGCTCTTACTGGTGATGCAGTGATGTGCAAGTGAAGACGCGTTCTTCCTGTATAACAGCTTGCAGCCTCCGCAGGATATCCCAGAGTGCCTACCTGACCACTCTAGCCAGCACTTCCGCTGCTTTGATGTCAGGTAAACAGATGTCCGCCCCTCCCTTTGTAAAGCCCCAGGAACTTTGAAACTCCCCTTCCTTTTTTCTGGCCAGGTGACAATGCCTGCTCCAGAGGGCAAAGGATCCCTATTGCAGCAATGCTGAGCTACTGGAGCTGACTAGTGTTTGGGGAAAGGAGGGTGTATAGGGACCCAAGATGCCCTGCAATCACCCCCCCCCCCAGCTTTCCTGGAGAGCTGCACTGTGGGATAGCCGCCCTTAGGGCGCTACTCTCATCAGTGATGAAGTTCTGACGCCTGTGACTCTAAGTTAATACACAAACCAGCGCTTTTCTTTGACCATTTCCCTATCACTGGTGAAACTGACAGCACAAAAACTGCAAGTGTAGACATAGCCTCAGAGTGTGCCCTGCGATCTATTACATCACTCCTTTGCTAAAGCCACTCCCAGGGTCCTCATGAGATGGAGATGGTGAAGATGAGAGTGCATTAAAAGAGGAAAGAGAATGAAACAGAGAAAAGATGACAGAGAGGTGGGTAGGAGAGAGAGAGAAAAAAAAGAGAGTAAACAACTCCCATTCCCACCCAAATCAGGGGGAAATTAGATTAATTGAGGATACATGAACAAGTGCTTTAGAAATATCCAAGATAGTCTCTCTAGCCTCCTCTTTGCAGACCGCATGCAGTTCCCTCACGCCATACTCCTGTGAGCCTGGTGCCAAACATATTTGTGGGCCCCCATGAGTGAAGTGGCGCATGGCATGGGGAGGTTGGCCCCCAGAGCGAGGGTCTGGCCAGGGCCATGGTATGACAGGGCACTATTTACAAACCAGCAGTTGCCAGACACACAGTGGCCTCCCAGCGTGCCCCTTCCCCTCAGCAGGCCATGCCATGCCACACATCCCCCCTGCCCAACACTGGAACCACTCCCTTCATTCCCTAAGACCAGAACCCCACCAGACCCTCTATACCCATCACCCTCCCCGATCCTGCCACAAATGCTCAGTGCCCCCCTCCCCACAGCCCACAACTGCCCAGCACCCCACACAGAACCCCCACTCCCTAGTGCCCCAACACACACAGATCTTCCCCACCTCCCAACCCTCCAGAGACCCCTCCTCCCCCACTCCCTGCCCCCCCAGCTGCACTCATTGGCTCTTTGGAAGGTGACTGTTCCTGCCGGGCTGGGGAATCACTCCAGCCCCTCGGGAGTGGTGTGATCAGCCAGGCCAGCGCCTGTCCCAGACGGGCTCCCTCAGGACCCACTTGCCTGGAGGGGCCCATCCAAGCCTCCCACACTGTCCCCCCCTCACAACCGGCAGAGACTGGCCAGCCTTCTGCACCAGTCCCAGGCGGCTCAGCTCCAGGGAGACAGGCGTGTCCCCTCAGGTGATGGAAAGCAGAGACTGCCCTGAGCCAGAGGTACACTGGGGTCTGGCCAGGTAGAGAGGACCCAGAGGGTGGGGCCAGGGGGTGAAGAGGAGCCCTCTGCCAGCTGGCGGGCAGGACAAGAGGAGCGGGGGGGGGACACCGTGTGGGCTGGCGGGGTCTCAGGGCACAGTGCAAGCAGAGCAGGCCGGGGCCCTTTCTGAGAAATGGGCCTGGCTCCATGGCGTCACTGTAAACCCGGCACTGCTTACCTCTGTCTGTTCACCTCACTTATTGATATGGTAATTGGCTTAAATGGCATTGAACTACTAGACTGACATTAAGCCAACTCCACACATACTAACTAGAAATTTAAACAAATTCTTAAGCACCAGATGAATCTATACAGTTGCTACAGCAGCCACAGCAACGAGAGCTGCACTGATGTAGAGATACTCAAGAGAGGAATTGTTTCTTACTGTAGTTTCTTTAATTTACAGTTTGGATCCTTCAGCGCTTGACAGAGCAGGTAAATAGAAGAATACTTCAGAACATCCTGATGCTGTTCCCTAAAAACAAAAGAATAGAAATTGTCTATGTTGTTCTCTGGAAACAGATTTTATTTCTATTTCCAGAACATTTAAGTAGCCTCCTGGTTGGTGTAATCATACATGATTTATGAATTATGCTGCAGTTTCTATTAATTGTAAATCCTCCACAAACAAAAATAAAGCAGATACCAAAAGGTGTTCCTTAAATGCACATAGTCAAATAGAACAGGTGCGACTAAGTAACCCATTCTATTTTTTTTTTAACTAGTGGAACTCTGGTGCTTTGAGCATTCAAATACAATTCTGAGCGTTCACACAAATTCCAATGTCTCTAGTGGTTACATGCTTTTGTATTGGTCAATAGTTGTTTTTATCATTTCTGGAGATATCATAGAAATGATCATTTTTGGCCAAGATTGTTGATTTTAATTTACCCGCAAAGATAAACACTGATAATATGAGCATTGGCTTAATTTTTTTACTATGAAAACTAAACATTCAGTATTGTACAATTGGTGTTTCACTTTCTGAAATTACATCCCCACATGTAACCAGAAATGATGGCTTATTAGTTTCTGACACCAAAGGGTATATAAGAGGGGAAGTTAATTTTAAGGCAAGAATATTTTGTTTTTATCTGATACTGACAGAAGCAAGTTTCTGAAATATTTTAGATCATATGTAGCAATGAATGCTTTTAAAACACTAACTTTAGCTCTAACCATATTTTACTGCATGTGGGGAAGAGGTTTCCAGTGTTGTTGTTTATTATTTTAACATGCTACATTATGGTGAGGTACTATTGACACTGGGCTTACGGCAGAATCCCTGATACAGCAAGTTCATTTAAGCATTAAACCTTTATTTTTAAGAAATGTCTTAAACAAAACATAGAAATTAAGACTGACACAGTATTTTGGATTTATCTGACTCGTGCTGTAATGCAAAACCTTATCTGTGACCTCAGCAACCATGGTGTGCATGAATGAAGCAGCTGGGGTCAAGGTTGCTGGAAGAGATGTGAAAAATCTCTAAGGGGGAAGCACAAGGCAGGAGTTAAGGGTCTGCAGTACAGTATTAATCGATGAATGTGGGGAGTGCCGTGTGCGTCTGTAACTCCTCGAAGAATGTGGGGAGTGCGGTGTGTGTCTGTAACTCCTCTTCTCTCTGATGGGTGTCAATGTCTCACTGATAGTGAATAATTGGAGCTGTGTGCTGCTATGTGGGGCAGACTTTCCCTTTAACTGGGTATTCCCTGTCTCTTAAGGTTTTGGGTTGGTGGTAGCAATGTGCCCTTGCGCAATATCACCTCTTTTTAATGACGTTTGCCATTTTAATTTTATTTTAATACCAAAGAACTATTAAAGCAAACAGATTTCCACATTTTGCAGCACTGCAGAACTATATGCTAATTTTTATTTAGGCCTGGTCTACACAGATTTTGTCTAACATAACCATTTTGGCTAGGGATGTAATCTTTTTTTAACCAAACTACTTATACTGGTAGTGGTACAAACCCTCATGAGAATGCTGGTACAGTAATCTAAAAGTGCCTTATACAGGTGGACCTTATTCCCTTTTTCTTATGGGAATAAACTCTATTGATATAGGTATCTTTATACCAGTATAACTGCATGCAGACTAGGTGGGTTAGGGGTGGGGTTTTGGGGGGGAGGGGTTACCATGTTTTAACTATATTGGTATTGTTAAAGTGGTACAATTTGTGTATGTAGACAAGCCCTTAGCAGTACAGACATTTCCTTCATAATCTCAAGGGTCCATTCTCAAATTATTCCATGCTGAGGTGCTGCACAGACTGCCTATGAGCTGTTCTGCACTTTGTCCATTTTACAGCAATGTTCTCAGATTGCTGCAGCCTATGGTTTTGTTTACAATTGGTTCAACTGGATTTAAAGCAGAGGAAAATGCCTGCTGTCTGCTGCAGGCTATGCCAATGGGTATATTGCTTAAACTGAGTGTAGCATAAACACTCTGAGATGACAAGCAAGTACGGAGCAACCCAATGTAATTTATCTCCCACAGCTCCAGACCATTGAACAATTGGAGGATGCTGCTCTGAGAACTACAGAAAAAGGATCTGCATCACCAAGCATTAAATTCAGCATTTAGTTTTACTCCACTATTGAGCATTAGCAAGGCATATAAAAGGCAGTAAGAAGAGGTTCTATAAATACATTAGGAGCATGAAAAAGATGAAGGTAAGTGTAGGTCCATTACTTAACAGGGAAGGACAGCTAATAATGGATGACATCAAGAAGGCTGAGATGTTTAACACCTATTTTGCTTCAGTCTTCACTAACAAGATTCATTGTGACCAGATCCCTGACCAGATCCCTAACACAATTAATATCAAAAGCCAGGAGGGAGGAATGTAATCCAGAATAGAGAAAGAACAGGTTAAAGAATATTCAGGTAAGATAGACGTATTCCAGTTGGCAGACTCTGAGGAAATTCACCCTGGACTACATGAGGAACTAGCCAAAGCAATATCAGGGCTTGGCTACACTTGCAAATTAGAACGCATTAAAGCAGCCCCAGGCACCCTAGCTCACTACCTGTCCACTCTGGCAAGGCATGTAGAGCGCTCGGACTCCGCAGCTAGAGCACTCCTGGTACTCCACCTCGGCGAGTGGAGTAACATTTGATGCGCACCGGCTGAAATGCCCGGGCGTCAGTGTGAACAAAATATTGCATTACTGCACTCTGATCAGTCTCCGGAAACGTCCCATAATCACCTTACGTCAAGTGGCCACTCTTGTCTTGGTTTTGGAATTGCTGCAGGAATGCGGATATGAGGATATGCCCTTTCAAAGCTCCATTTCTGACAGCAGGCATGCTTATATGCTCCAGGAGAGAGGCGGGGAGAGGGGGGTCTGCTGCTGTGTGAACTTACAAGACAGCATGTTGACATGCTCTCAGCCACCCAAAAACCCACTCTCTCTACCCCACACATACGCACAACACACTCCCTATCACACTCCACACACACCCCCATTTGAAAAGCATGTTGCAACCACTTGCATGCTGGGATAGCTACCACAATGCACTGCTCTCTGTGGCCGTTGCAAGAGCTGCTAATGTGGCCACACCAGTGCACTTGCAGCTGTCAGTGTGGACAGACTGCAGCGCTTGCTCTAATGTGCTCTACGAAGGCTGGTTTAACTCAAACAACCCTACATCTGCAAGTGTAGCCATGCACTCAGAAACATTAGCGATTATCTTTCAGAACTCTAGGAGGACACATGAGGTCCCAGAAGACTGGAGAAGGGCAAATACAGTACTTATCTTTAAAAAGGAGAAGAGAACTCAGGGAATTATAGACCACTCAGCCTAACTTTGATACCTGGAAATGATAAAACTATCAGTTTATAAGTACTTTGAGGATAATAGGGTGATAAATAATGGCTAACGTAGATTGGTCAAGAACAAGTCATGCTAAACCAATCTAATTTACTTCTTTGATGGGGTAACCAGCCCAGTGGTTGTAGAGAAAGCAGCAAATGTGATATATCAGAACTTCACTAAGGCTTCTGACATGGTCCCACATGATATTCTGATTAGAAAACTAGGGAAATGTGGTCTAGATTAAATTACAATGAGATAAAAAACATACTAAAATGGAAGTTATCAATAGCCTCCCAGTTTGACAGCAAACTATCTCAAGTGAAAATCTCAAGTGAGGTTCCACAGGCACCTATTCTGAGTATGGTGCTATTCAATATTTTTATTAATCACTTGAATGATGGAGTGGAAAGTATGCTCATAAAATCTGTGGATGACATCACACTGGGAGGGGCTGCAAGCACTTCAGAGGATAGTATTAGAATTCAGAATAACCTTGATAAATTGTAGGTTTGAAATCAATACAAATGAAATTCAATACAGACAAGTGCAAAATACTGCACTTAGGAAAGAAAAAAATCAAACACACAACAACAAATGGAGAATAACTGGGTAAGCAGTAGAACTGTGGAAAAGGACTGGGGGTTGTAGTGGATCACAAACTGAATATGAATCAACTGTTTGATGCTGTTGTGAAAAATGCTATTATCATTCGGGGATGTATTAACAGGAGTGTCATATGTAAGACATTGGAAGTAACTGTTCTGCTCTATTTAGCACTGGTGAGACCTCAGCTGGAGTACTGTGTCCAGTTCTGGGTGCTACACTCTAAGAAAGATGTGGACAAGTTGGAGACAGTACAGAGAAAAACAACAAAGATGATAAGAAGTTTAGAAAACCTGAACTACGAGGAAAGGTTGAGAGAATTGGGCATGTTTAGCCTAGAAAAGAGGAGGCTGAAGGGGACATGATAACAGTCTTCAAATATTTTAAAAATTGTTGTTAAGGGGACAGTGATCAGTTGTTCTCTATGCCCACCAAGGGTAGGACAAGAAGTAATAGGCTTAGTTTGCAGCAAGGAAGATTTAGATTGGATATTAGGAAAAAATGTCAGCTAAAGATAGATAAGCACTGGATCAGGTTACCTAGAGAAGTTATGGTTTCCCTTTTTTTGGAGGTTTTTGAGATCTGTCAGGGATGGTTTAGGTTTACTTGGTCCTGTCTCAGCATGGGAGGATGGACTAGATGACCTCTTGAGGTGCCTTCTAGCCCTACAATTTCTATGATTCTAAGTAAAAAGGCATCAGTCATATCTGTTGTGTTTTACAAGGGAAACATTGTTTCCCTGCCATTCACTGAGTATAGGTGGCACTTTCTATCTTTTACATTCAGTGAGTTCCATGAAATTAAGAATGAGAAGATAGTTTGAGTTAGGCTAAAGAGAATGTGAAAAAGCCCATGAGTTATTTTTGCTCCCTTTATTGAGAAGTTTTTACACTGAGGATGTGGAAGCAGGTTCTGTATCCTTGTGATTTGCTGGCTCCCTGATGAAGGGCTTTGAAAAGTCAAGCAAGGTCTCAATGAGGAGCTCTCTAACTTCCTTTTTCAATTGCTGACACAAAGCACATTCCCCTCCCCTGAATTCGTCTCAGCTGCATCCCTATTCCTGTATCATACACATAAAATGACAGAAAACTTTCCAGTAATGGAGAGAACAGAGAAGACCAAGCAATCATTATAATTATTATAAGAGATAATATCCTGGTAGTTTGAACCTGAGGAAGCTCCATAACTATTTCAGTAGCTTGCTGAAATATTAGAATTGCTTTGTGGTGGGTGATTCAACCATATATTAGTTATCAAGATGTATGGGAAAATAATATTCTATTAAAGAAACTGAAAATGTTGTGCTCTCGTAATACTTACTGATATATCCCATTTGCTGGTGTTGGAAGTTCTTCCTCGTGGTCTTCAAACATAAATTCACAGCAATTCACATAAAGTGACTCCAGCCTATGACAATTCTTTATACAAAATGAAAGAACCATTTGATCCATTTGGGTAAATTTATTTCGATTTAACTTTACTTCAGTGAAAGCCAGTGCACTTTTCACAAACTTTTGTTCTTGGATCTCATACAAACAGTGAAACACGTCATGCTCGTACATCTCCACATCATACTCAGTGGGACTAAAAGGGAATAAATCTGTTTGTTGTTTTGCTTGAACCCACTTCAGTAAATCTGGTTTAATTTTAGGTGAAATTTTACAGCCAATTATTTTCTCCATGTCCTTCATTCTTTCTTCATTTAAGAGCCCAAACAGGAATCGCACTGTTAACATTAAATAATTTCTAGAGTTTCCATAGTTTTCTAATAATGTTTTTACATCTTTCTTGGGAGTCCCTGAATCATTTCTTGTTTCTTCATCTTTCTCCAAGACATAAAATAAAGCTGCAAAAAACTCTTGAAAACTTAAGTGAATGAAGCTATAGACGCTCACACAATCAATGTCTTTTTGAAATACGTTCTCGTTCAAAAAGAGGGGAAGAGAGTCTCTCTGATCCAAGCCATATTTCTTGATTTCTTCTTCCTCAAACAGTATCTTTTGTTTCCAGATTCCATCAGCAGCCAAGGAGCAAAGTCCCCTCAGATTAGCTTGCATCTGTTGCTTCATATTGCTTCTTAGAGGCTTTACTAAACTGGAAAGATAGAGTATATACACTCCAGTGGTTGTTTTTGAAGTCTGTGCAAGATCCTCACCTTTTTCAAGCTGCTGTTTCACAACAGTGCAGATGATCCAACACACAATGGGGACAAAGCACATGGTGAAGAGAATTTCATTTCCTCTCACAAATCGTAAAGCTTGTCTTGCTTGGTTTTCATTTCGAAAGAACTTGTGGAAATATTCTCTCCTTTCAGCTTCAGAAAATCCCAGGATCTCTGCATACCGGGACCACTCCAAACACTGCCCCAGTTTCTCCAGGGCAGTTGGCCTTGTAGTGATTATCAAATAACTTTCAGGAAGAACTGTTTTCCTAAATAAACTGCTCAGTATGATATCCACTGGCTTCTTCTCCCAGGGGTCCGAGGACAAGTTATCTTCTGACTGGTCAAAAGGAAATCTCAGTTCATCAAAACCATCAATTAAGAACAGAAGTTTTTCTGGCTTCACCAAAATCTTTCTAATCGGTGCATTTGTATTAGAACAATTTTTAAAAATCAGGTCAGCTACACTTCCCTGCTCAGTAAGTAGGTTCATTTCCCGACAATTTATGTAGAAAACAAAGTCAAACATTTCCTTATAGAGTTCTCCAGATGCCCAATCGCACATGATCTTTCTTGCTGTCATTGTTTTTCCAATCCCTGCAGCTCCCAGCAGCACAACAATTTGTGGTGTTTGTCCATCTTTATCAGGTTTAAATAGGGTGTCTATAGTAATTACAGAACTAGCTTGTTTAGTCATGATTTTTGCATGTCTCCGCCCCATGGCCATTATTTCATGTTCCTTCTCATTTTCATGGCGAGGTTTGTCTAGAATAGTCAGCTTTGTGTATCTTGTATTTAGAATCACATTCTCACCAAGACGACTGTTCATGTCTTTTATTACTCTGTACTTCTTAAAAACATCTTCTTTATACTTCTTCCTATAACCTGAACCAGTAACATCAGACATTAGAAATATTGAACTGAAAGTTCAGAAAAAAGGTTTATTAATCTGTTACAACAAAATTACTACAATAGTAAAGGTATCCAGCACTGATGTTGCACCTTTACCTATAAATTGGATCCTGAAATCACTTGATTATGTGCCTGGCCTTGAACCCTTACAGGGGTGGGGAACCTTTTTTCTATCAGGGGCCACTGACCCACAGAAAAAATCAGCCATGGGCCATCCACAGCCCTGTGGGGGGTGGGGGAGGGGAAGGCACGGAGGCTCGGGGCTTCACCTAGGCCGCGCCCGCAGGTGCCACCTCTGCAGCTCCCATTGACCACAGTTCCCAGTCAATGTGAGCTGTGGAGCCAGCACTAGGAGTGAGGGCAGCGCATGAAGCTTCCCTGATCACCTAGGGGCCACAGGGACATGCTGGTCACTGCCGGGAGCTGTGTGAAGCCAACCAGACTTCTGGCAACCCAGTGGCTTCTGGCCCACAGTGCGGAGACTTGCCACGGGCCAGATTAAATGAAGCAGCGGCCTGGATCTGTCCCATGGACCATAGGTTCCCCGCCCTGCCTTGCTCAAATAATTCATCCCACTAAAATTATTCACGTGCATAGACTGTAGGCATCAATTCACCCCTCACACAAATGCAGTAACTGCTTGGGGGAAACCTGGCAACAATTTATCAATTCACAGCAACACTATACAAGTTATGATACAAAGTGGAAGAGACTGTCATATGCAACTGAAACAATTCTGAGAATTTAGGTGGAAAGAATGTAACTTCACAAATCAGAATGTGCCTAGGGCATTTAAATTGGAAAGAGAAACTGTCATAGGATTCTTAATGATCAAAGTGGAGTACTTCTAGTAATCTTCCTATTTAATTCTGAGCTGAAATAATGCTCCTGGTAGTAGTGTCCTCCAGAGAGATGTTGTGCACACATGCGTTATAAGTTGCCCGAGGCAACAAAAGTCCCACTCGGCCCATTACATAAAATTATTTGTAAAAGTCACCAAGATTTAAAACAGAGTGACTGGTTCAAAGGGTCTACAAGGCTCATGGTAAAGTCATGAGTAGGCATGACAATGGGCTGAGAGAGTCTAAAATGGGAGGAAATGTTTATAGTCAAAAACACCAAAATGCACTTTGATTGGTTAATTTTGATGGAATGAGGTAGACAGCCTGTTTGGACACAATTTGTGTGGTAGGAGTCACGCAACAGAAGAGCAGGACATGTGGATTGTAAGTAGAGAGCTTTACCATTATGGTCACCATCTCCACCATCACCTGGGATCCACCATGACACTGCTGGGCCTTCATCTTCCTGATCCTGAAAGATGTTCTGACCAGAATGAGTCCCAGAGAGGTACCCAAATGACATCACCATCTCCACTGGCTTTTGCCAATTCATGAACTTCACTTGGGATGTGAACTGAGACCCACCTTCTCATAGGATTTCAGAGCCTGGGATCCAGCCCAAGCCCAAACTCCTACACTGCAGTTTTTAGCCCTGCATCCTGAGACCCGCAAGCCTGAGTCAGCTGACATGCACCAGTACAGACACACCCTCTGAGACCACAGGGGCAGCTAAACACAATGTCTTAAACAGCCAGACACTAGTAAGAGTTCGCTGGGTCTCAGAGTGGATGATCAGACCATGTGCTGGATCTGTGATCCCCAGCAGAGAGGCTGCCAGGGAAAGTCAGCACCAGAGAGAGGCTGCATTTTCTCTTTGCTCTGCTTTTCTCTCCATTGGTCTAAGTGGAAACAAGACTGGACATCAGCAATTACAGCAGCACCACCATAACGGCATTTCCTGGGGACTGATGCCGGCTGCTGCCCATTACAAACTTGGGAATTCTAAAGGCTGTGTTAAGACAGGTCAGTTTCTGTGTTTCACAGGGAGAGTTCCAGGAAAGCATCCAACCAAATAAGCACAAGGCCACCACACTGGGGTAACTTCTCACGCAGATATCACATACCTTTAGCCGACAACTCGGAAGTTTTTTGATTTGGACGCCAATCTGAAAGGGAAAGTACTTGTAAATAACACAGTAAGAATGTTTTGTGCATTCCAAGACAAGTGCATTTATATTCTATATAGACTCACCCAGGGACTGAATGATGCCATTGCATCTCATGCTAAAAGTAATCGCTGAGGAGAGCATGGCTACCAGCAATCATTTCACTCAGTGCAGTTCGTGAAATATAGTAAAGGACGTTCTATTTCTCTGATTGTGATGGAGTGTTCACTCCAGACTTGCACTGAAAGGGTTAGTGCAGTGAGAACAGGGCTAATTAGCCCAGCAAGTCATAGCTGAGGGGAATCAGGTGGCCAAGCAATCCCCTGACTGAGAGAGGGAGCCCAGCTAGAGAGGAAGTAGCTGTGCTGGGACTATAAAGACAGGAAATTGGAAACAGAAGGAGAGCTGCTAGGGAGAAAGGAGATGTGGGTGGGCTGGCAAACCTGGGAGGAAGAGCCAGCCAGGTGGATAGAAAGGATGGATGGACAGACACGGCTCAGGGAAAGGCAGTAAAGTCTAGAAGGGAACAGACCTTGACTGCTGGCTAGAGGCTCTCTGAGCTGGAACTTGCAGTAAAGGTCTGGCCTGGGTTCCCCTGCCAGCCACTGAGAGAGTGGCACCAGGAGGCAGTGAATGGGAAGACTGCCTAGGACTGCTGTTGAGGAAAGACTTTGGTACCCCAAAGGGGAACATGTGTATATTCATGTGGCCAGAGGACTCAGTCATGAAGA
Organism: Gopherus flavomarginatus; assembly: GCF_025201925.1. Taxonomy (NCBI): domain Eukaryota; kingdom Metazoa; phylum Chordata; order Testudines; family Testudinidae; genus Gopherus; species Gopherus flavomarginatus. The sequence continues at coordinate 41,636,713 of NC_066621.1, read as the reverse complement.
GGTAACAGCAGCTCATAGAATGAGAGAGGGGCTGTAGACCCAGAGAGAGAGGTAGAGAAATGGCATGCAACTGTGGGAAGAGGCACAGACCTCCTGTGCTATCCCTCAGAGTCACCAGGAGGTGCCATCCTAGTGATGCGTGGAGCACACTGTCACACTAATCTCTCTCTGCCTGTTTCTATTCATGAGTGGGCTGTACTTTATATAATGAGCAGTGCACTGGGGCAGTCATTCAGACTAGGTGAAACAAATAATAGATCCATATTTAGGACAATTCTGCCCTAGTGCAGGGGTGGACTGGATGGCATGGCAGAGCCTTTACAGACACCAAAGGCAGTTATGGGGGCCTTTTATTTGTTTGTTTGGGAGAGCGATAATTCAGATGCAGTCACATTGGGTAGAGAGAGGGATAAGGGGGCCTTCCTGTCACCCTCAGCATTTTACTATATTCGATTTTTTAATAAATGTTTGTTGTCTGGTCAACTAGATCAGTGCTTCTCAAAGCCGGTCTGCAGCTTGTTCAGGGAAAGACCCCCAGAGGTCCGGGATAGTTTGTTTACCTGTCGAGTCCACAGTTTCGGCTGATTACGGCTCCCACTGGTTGCGGTTCGCTGTTCCAGGCAAAGTGGCGTGGGCCGAGGGACGTGCTGGCCGCCACTTCCCGCAGCCCCCATTGGCCTGGAGCGGCGAACTGCGGCCAGTGGGAGCCGCGATCGGCTGAACCTGTGGATGTGGCAGGTAAACAAACCGGCCCGGACCGCCGAGGGCTTTCCCTGAACAAGCAGTGGACCAGCTTTGAGTAGCACTGAACTATATGATTTTATTTTAAAAGTTGTATAAGCAACCCACTGCCATTGCCAAGTATATGTTAATAAACTAAGTTAGGAACAAAGTAGCCTCTTTCCAGCCCCTCAAATATAGACTTACTATTGTGTGTGTTCTGGTAGGATCTAGAGCCCCAATCAATGAGCAGGGCCCCATTGTACTAGGTCCTGTGCTCACATATAACAAGACCATCTCTGCCTGCCAGAGCTCACAATCTATAGCAGGTAACTTCCCCCTGCATTGTGCTATGGAGGCTGCTAAACTCATGCACTGGGGGACTGTCCAGGGCAGTGAATTCCAAAGGCCTCTAGGGAGAGCCTCACTGCCAGCCCTGAAGCTTCCGTCCCAGGGACTCCAGGCAGAACCAGCCCAGCTGAGCTCCACTGTCACCGTGGGTACAGCGGAGAGGAACAGGAATGACTGAAGCTACATCTGCACTGGAAAGTTCAAAGCGCTGCCCAGGGCTGGCTCCAGACACCAGCTCAGCAAGCAGGTGCTTGGGGCGGCCAAGGGAAAGGGGTGACATGTTGGGCTCTTTGGCAACAATTCGGCGGTGGGTCCCTCAGTCCCTCTCAGAGGGAAGGACCTGCCACTGAATTGCTGCTGAAGAAGAAAGAGGCGCGGTGGAGCTGCCTCCAATCGCGATCATGGCTCCCCCCCCCCCCATCACTTGGGGCAGCAAAAACCCTGGAACCGGCCCTGGTGCTGGCACGGGAGTGCTCCCATGCCAGTGATTTGAAGTGTGAATGTGGTCATGTGTGAGCTCTCCCAGCGCTTCTGGTAATCCACCTCCACAAGGTGATTAGCTCTGAGCGCTCTGAGCCAGTCTATGCTGATGCTTTAAAGTGCTCCAACTTGCTGCGCTCGAGGGGCAGGGGCGTGATTTTTCACACGTGAGCCAGCAAGTAAGAGCACTATAAAATGTAAATGTAGACAAGCCCTAACAGGGTTTGAGTTCAGCTCCACCACAAAGCACATGGATTCTAACATTGCTCCACTAAAGCAGGGATTCTCGACCTTTTTCCTTCTGAGCACCTTTCCCCACCCGCCACCCCCGCCCCGACACCATGCTGTAAAAACTCCAAGGCCCGTCTGTGCTACAACAACTGTTTTTCTGCATATAGAAGGCAGGGCCGGCATTAGGGGGTAGCAAGCAGGGCAATTGCCCAGTGCCCCACACCACAGGGAGCCCCACAAAGCAAAGCTCAGGATTCAACTTCAGCCCCAATTGGTGGGGCTCAGGGCCCCAGGCTTCAGCCTTGCGGTACGGCTTCAGCTTTCTGTCCTGGGCACCAGCAAGTCTAATGCCAACCCTGCTTGGCAGCCCCCCTGAAACCTGATCACAGCCCCCCAGAAGTCCCCGGACCCCTGGTTGAGAAGCACCGTACTAAATAGTGGATCTCCAATGGCACTGGCTCTTACGCTGTTGTGGGACACTGAATGGCAAGCTGGGGCCTTTGGAACTGCAGCTCTCCAGGTTTGCAAGCTATTTGACTGTATTTTACTGAATTTGTCTTTAATTTAAAAATATTCTTGACGATAAAGTTTGTGCCCACAACCTCAGAAATGTCTCATGGGGCCAGGCAGCTGTTTGGTGATATTACACTGGGTCAGGTTCTCTTCTGTAATCAGTTTCTAATTACATATCTTTAATTCTCTTCCCCAGGCCCTGCATAGGTTAGAGCAGCCTGGCGGCAGTTCTAACTTACACCAACTGCCAGTGGTTCCCAGGGATTGGGCCACCAGCTGGGTATGCACTCCAGTCACTCCTCCTCCCCACCTCTCTGTCCAGGATGCTTCTTCTTCACCACCAGGTTATGTCTACACATACTGGGGACTTCCCTACACTAGGCATCTTCTCAGATGGAGAGTTACAGGCTGACTGGCTCCCCTTGTGCCATCTGAGTGTTGAAAAGGCGGTGGAGCAGGTCAGAGAAACTGCCCCACTCTTGGCATCTCTGCTGAGTCCCCCTAACTTCCTGCTGGGATTTAGAATTTGTCATTCCTGCCATCGGCCTGTTTCTCCTTCTCCTGTTGCTGCTGCCTTTGGGCAGATTCTGAGGGGAAACCTGCAGGTTTTACAGTAACTTTCTTACCTTTCCTTCCTTCTTCTCTGAGTTTAGAAGCAGAATCTCTGAGATTGATCTGTGTGAAAATGTCCATAGTTATATCTACTGCAGCCTCTCCACCATAGAATGCCATCAGGAGGTTCTTGGTATCTATCCTGTCGGCATTCTCCAGCCGACCTCAGGGGATGTTACCTTTCCCCTCAAAGTTAGAGTGCAAGAGTTTGTCTTTAAATCTTTTGAAATTTTCATGAGAGAGGTTGTCGAGGGCATGCACAAGCAGCTCACTAATTCTGCTGCTTCTATTTTCCATCACTGGGTACCAGGAAATGAAACTTATATACAATGCAAACTCCCATTAACATGATATAATATTTTTACCAAGTAGAAAAGGAAAGAAGTGTAGTTTGGCGGTGGCAGTAGGTCAATGAGGTTCATAACTCCTTGATGCTTTTCCTCACACATGACTCATTCGACAGCTCATGGTGTGTCTCCATGCCTCAGTTCCTCCATCTGTAAAATAGGGATAATCATACTCATCTCATACCCAGGCAGTTACATTAGCTGTGAAATAAGAGATTTGGACATTGTGATGCATCCATAGTAAAACATCAGTCAAACTTTTGTGACTGTAGCCAAATTCTTCTATGCATTCAGGGCCAAATTCTGCCATGCATTCAGGGCCAAATTCTGCCATCTTTACTCATCTTGGTTTCTGTGGAATTACTTCTAGATAAGACATACTCAAGGTGAGTAGGCAGGGTGGAATTCAGCCCTAACAAAGTAAACCAAATTTTGATGAACGATTCATCCCCAAATCTCTAAACTTCTTCCTACATTTGTGGACAAAGGAAAGTTTGACAGATCCCTGAAAAGCCACTGACAGAAAGTATGACATGCTTAACTAAACAAAATTATCCTCATGCACCTAATTACAGCTAGAGACTTGGGATCACAGATGCAAAAACAGCCTCCAGTTTTCTACCTGCAGCCAACAGATGTCAGGCTTTGAGCCTGCAAAGGGAAAGATGGGTCAACTCTTGCACCCACACAGATTCATTGGTGGGATGGTGGCCTCGGAAGACTTACTAACTGATGGTGCCTGCAAATCAGAAAGACTTCTGAATGCCAACACTGGAGTCCAGGATTATTTGATGTCTCAATACAGAGCCTCCAATGGATTAGAGGGGCAAAGCTGGAAGACTCTTTTAAAAAAATGCCCTTAAACAGAACTTTCAGCAGAGTTGCAAAATAATCATTAATTTAGTCACCAATAACTAGAAGCCATAATAAAAATGAAAAGAAAAAAACAAAAATTAAGATGAATGGTGAAGAAAGCAAACCAAAGCCACAGTGTTGTTCCTGAGTTACCTACTGTCATAGGGTAGCTGCCTTCTGAGAGAGTCAAATACCTAGCCTACTCTGACAAGCTCTGCTACAGAGAACAAGTCAAGCCAGATCCACTAGTGAGTAACTAATTACCTAGGTGGCTAGGAGACAGTTAGCAAGTACCTGGACTTAATAAAGGCTAATCAGGGCTCATTGAGGAAGCCCTAAAACAGAGGAATCTCCTGAGGAGAGAGACTCCTCAGCATTGCTGGTTAGGAAGCTACTACCAGTGGTTTCCCCTGGAGAGCAGAGGCTCCCAGAGAGAGAATAGGCCCAAAGAGAAAGTGCTCCCAGGCAAGAGATCTGAGCAGCCGAGAATGGACTGGGTATGGGCCCTCTTGAGGACTTGCTGAGAGAAGAGTGTCACGGCAAGAGTGGCATCCGTCCAAATGCCCAGCAGAAGGCCAAGCTCCAGGCAAGGAATCCAGTCTGAGAACACTTTGGGGCTGGTGGGGCAAGGTATACAAGTGAGTGATTAACCCAGAGGTGAGAAGCTTCGGTGGAGCAGCTGATTGAACCTTTTTATGTTTTCACATTGTCCTTTCCAGTTAAATAAATGAGACTCCGAAGAGGGTGCTCTTTGATATGACAAAGGCCTGCTTGGACTTGGTCACATCCTGGGTGAGAGGAGAATGAGGTAAGGGCTCACCTGCCGCGCCACACCTGACAGCAGAGGATGTGGTGGGGTGACCTCTATGCCATTATGCTACCCAATAGCGACCAAAGACACTTCTGGTCTGCAAGTCAGATTGTACTGGGGGAGAAATTTATTCTGATGAGGACCATGGTTTCAAGCAGAAGAAACAAGTGCATTGGAGCAAATAGGACCATTTTCTCAACAGAACAGCCAATTATTTAAGAATGGAAAAATTTCAATCACCCAATTCTCCCCTATCAACAGCTGAATCTATGTACCTCATGCTCAGGATGTGAAGGGTTTTAGATACCTTTTATCAAAGTGAAAATTGTAATAGCCTGGTTTATAGGCTGAGACCAAGATTTTAGAAGTGACCAGTGACTTGGGTGCCTACAGTGAGACATATTGAAGGGGGGAACCTGATTTTCAGAGTGGGAGGGGGATGTTTATCGCTTTTTGAAAAATAGGCTCTTTTCAAATGTCTCGAGTTGAACATTGATAATTACTAGTTGCTTTTGACAATCCCAGCTGAAATATTTAATTCCCAGTTTCTACACAGAAATCATTCACATGGATATGGAGGAAAATGCAACTGGAAATTAAAATGGGAAAATCTTTAAAGCAGTGGTCTTGGATTTGGAGAAGAGTTGCTCCATCCTCTGTATGAGTTTATATTAAAATAAACTTTAGGGTGTTGTTTCACTGAAACTATGCTATCTCTTAAAAAACAAAAACAAAAACCTAACAGTGCTGAGGTTTGCTTGAGAGAGTGGGTGAGCAAAGGTTCTATTAACCATATTTCATCTTTGAAAGCCTGGGCTCCTAATCAGACCTCTTAGTGATATCACTGGGTCGTCCTGGGAAAGGGGCATGTGCACTAAGCATTAACTCCTGGCCCCACTGAAGTAAGTGACAAAACTCCTATTGAGTTGACTGGGGCCAGGACTTCACCCTAGAAAATTCCAATTCATGCCTAATCTCCCAAATGCATCAAAATTCTTTTTGATGACATACTAGTAAAAGAACAAGCCTCCCATAGACAGTTATTTGATATAAAAGAACCTGGGACAAATATTATAGAAAACGTGACTGGGAATAGGAAAAATGGGTTCTGGTGAGTTCTAAACAAATTAGCTCCTCTTTTTAGAATTTGAGCAAAACAATCCTTCAACAGCCCATACAAAGAAACCAGATTCATTGCTTCATTATATTGTATTGACCTGACAGTCTTCTACTGAAGATGGAATTTAGGATTCCTTTTTAGTTCTGCTACCTACACCTTTGGCTCTGTTCCACAACCATGACTGCTGTTTTGTCCCCTTACGATTATGGTGTCCCATCTCTCCCATATCATCTTTATTTTATTTCTGAAAGTTTTCAGCAGCTGCAAACTAGCAAGAGTGTTTAACATCTTCGGTACTTCAAGAAGATGAACCCATTCAAACCCCATTTCCTTATTCAACGAGCACTTGCAAAATGGAGATGGACAGAGAGTTTGACTTGGAGTAGCACTCCGCATGAAGAAATAAGCTGTGTGTTGGGGAGCAGCAAGTCCTGGGATCTTCACAACTACCTAATGGTGATAGATGTGTCACCACGGTGACCAACCACCAATAATAAAAATATAACATTAGGGATCTATTGTCGACCACTTGACCAGGACAGTAATAGTGATGATGAAATGCTAAGGGAAATTAGAGAGGCTATCAAAATTAAGAACCCAATAATAGTGGGGGATTTCAATTATCCCCATATTGACTGGGAACATTTCACTTCAGGACGAAATGCAGAAATGAAATTTCTCGATACTTTAAATGACTGCTTTATGGAGCAGCTGGTACAGGAACCCACAAAGGGAGAGGCAACTCTAGATTTAATCCTGAGTGGGGCGCAGGAGCTGGTCGAAGAGGTAACTATAGCAGGACTGCTTGGAAATAGTGACCATAATACAATAACATTCAACATCCCAACACTGTGGCATTTAATTTCAAAAGGGGGAACTATACAAAAATGAGGGGGTTAGTTAAACAAAAGTTAAAAGGTACAGTGACTAAAGTGAAATCCCTGCAAGTTGCATGGGCCCTTTTTAAAGACACCATAATAGAGGCCCAACTTCAATGTATACCCCAAATTAAGAAACACAGTAAAAGAACTAAAAAAGAGCCACCGTGGCTTAACAACCATGTAAAAGAAGCAGTGAGAGATAAAAAGACTTCCTTTAAAAAGTGGAAGTCAAATCCTAGTGAGGCAAATAGAAAGGAGCAGAAACACTGCCAGCTTAAGTGCAAGAGTGTAATAAGAAAAGCCAAACAGGAGTTTGAAGAACGGCTAGCCAAAAACTCCAAAGGTAATAACAAAATGTTTTTTAAGTACATCAGAAGCAGGAAGCCTGCTAAACAACCAGTGGGGCCCCTTGACAATCAAAATACAAAAGGTGCGCTTAAAGATGATAAAGTCATTGCGGAGAAACTAAATGGATTCTTTGTTTCAGTCTTCATGGCTGAGGATGTTACGGAGGTTCCCAAACGTGAACTGGCTTTCGTAGGTGACAAATCTGAGGAACTGTCACAGACTGAAGTGTCCCTAGAGGAGGTTTTGGAATTAATTGATAAACTCAACATTAACAAGTCACCGGGACCAGATGGCATTCACCCAAGAGTTCTGAAAGAACTCAAATGTGAAGTTGCGGAACTATTAACTAAGGTTTGTAACCTGTCCTTTAAATAGGCTTCGGTACCCAATGACTGGAAGTTAGCTAATGTAACGCCAATATTTAAAAAGGGCTCTAAAGGTGATCCCAGCAATTACAGACCGGTAAGTCTAACATCGGTACCAGGCAAATTAGTCGAAACAATAGTTAAGAATAAAATTGTCAGACACATAGAAAAACAAACTGTTGAGCAATAGTCAACATGGTTTCTGTAAAGGGAAATCGTGTCTTACTAATCTATTAGAGTTCTTTGAAGGGGTCAACAAACATGTGGACAAGGGGGATCCAGTGGACATAGTGTACTTAGATTTCCAGAAAGCCTTTGACAAGATCCCTCACCAAAGGCTCTTACGTAAATTAAGCTGTCAGGGGATAAAAGGGAAGGTCCTTTCATGGACTGAGAACTGGCTAAAAGACAGGGAACAAAGGGTAGGAATTAATGGTAAATTCTCAGAATGGAGAGGGGTAACTAGTGGTGTTCCCCAAGGGTCAATCCTAGGACCAATCCTATTCAATTTATTCATAAATGACCTGGAGAAAGGGGTAAACAGTGAGGTGGCAAAGTTTGCAGATGATATTAAACTACTCAAGATAGTTAAGACCAAAGCAGATTGTGAAGAACTTCAAAAAGATCTCACAAAACTAAGCGACTGGGCAACAAAATGGCAAATGAAATTTAATGTGGATAAATGTAAAGTGATGCACATTGGAAAAAATAACCCCAACTATACATACAATATGATGGGGGCTAATTTAGCTACGAGTCAGGAAAAAGATCTTGGCATCATCGTGGATAGTTCTCTGAAGATGTCCACGCAATGTGCAGAGGCAGTCAAAAAAGCAAACAAGATGTTAGGAATCATTAAAAAGAGGATAGAGAATAAGACATTGAATATATTATTGCCCTTATATAAATCCATGGTACGCCCACATCTTGAATACTGTGTACAGATGTGGTCTCCTCACCTCAAAAAAGATATTCTAGCACTAGAAAAGGGCAACTAAAATGATTAGGAGTTTGGAGAGGGTCCCATATGAGGAAAGATTAAAGAGGCTAGGCCTCTTCAGCTTGGAAAAGAGGAGACTAAGGGGGGATATGATAGAGGTATATAAAATCATGAGTGATGTGGAGAAAGTGGATAAGGAAAAGTTATTTACTTATTCCCATAATACAAGAACTAGGGGTCACCAAATGAAATTAATAGGTAGCAGGTTTAAAACAAATAAAAGGAAGTTCTTCTTCACACAGCGCACAGTCAACTTGTGGAACTCCTTACCTGAGGAGGTTGTGAAGGCTGGGACTATAACAATGTTTAAAAGGGAACTGGATAAATTCATGGTGGCTAAGTCCATAAATGGCTATTAGCCAGGAGGGGTAAAGAACGGTGTCCCTAGCCTCTGTTCATCAGAGGATGGAGATGGATGGCAGGAGAGAGATCACTCGATCATTGCCAGTTAGCTCCACTCCCTCTGGGGCACCTGGCATTGGCCACCGTCAGTAGACAGATACTGAGCTAGATGGACCTTTGGTCTGACCTGGTATGGCCTTTCTTATGACCAATAATTTCACTTTTATGTGGGGTAAAACCTCAGTTCCTTACTTCTTTCTGTGCTGGGAAAATGTCTCTTAATTCAAATATCAGAAAAGTTGCTGCCAAGAACTACATAGGCCTGATTCATTGCTCCATGGCTATGCTGGGGTCACCACACTGTTCTCAATGCAGTTGCGCCAGTGTAAAAATAGCGTGGGAAGTGGAGAATCAGGTCCAATATGTTTATTTCAATCATTAAGTGCAGTGAGGCTTCCACTGACAGCTGTTCTAAAAACAAACTACGATAATACACCTCTATCCCGATATAACGCAACCCGATATAACATGAACTCGGATATAATGCGGTAAAGCAGAGCTCTGGGGGGAGGGGGCTGTGCCCTGCAGCAGATCAAAGCAAGTTCAACATAACATGATTTCACCTATAATGCGGTAAGATTTTTGGCTCCCAAGGACAGCGTTATATTGGGATAGGGGTGTATTGGCTATCCGTTACATTAAGTTGTTAGACAAAACTAGTTCAAAGACTTTCTGTATTTAGAGGTCAGTATTCTGGAAATATGGATCTTGCTTTCTTTAATTAAAGAAGTTGATGTAAAACGCACAGATTTTTTTTCTAAATCTTTCAATTACATTTCCTGCAGCTAGGGAGAAGCTCACGGGTCTTGTATTTTGTTTCAGCCTCTACCCTCATTTGTTATCACCAATCAGGCTGCGTATAAACTGGAAAGTGAACACTGTACTGGAAGCAGAAGTGATTCGTGTCCCAGTACGAGTACTAAGAGCAAAGCACTGTATTTATATGCAACAGTAGCCTATGGTAATCAGACATGAAGGATGGAAAATGTAATTATACAAATTAGAAAATTTCATAAGTTAAGGCTCCTACAGTGACTTTATCAGGACTATTCTAATAGCACACACAGTATTATAAAACAGCCTCTGAAGTAGCTGTGCTGTTGCTGCAATACCAGATGCACAATGAGTTTCAAAGACTTTTTTTCAATATAATGTAGATTGGGGTAGGCATCCTGCGGTACACAAGCTGATTTTCAGTGGCACTCACACTGCCCAGGTCCTGGCCACCAGTCTGCGGGGGGATAGCTCTGCATTTTAATTTAATTTTAAGTGAAGCTTCTTAAACATTTTAAAAACCTTATTTACTTTACATACGCTAGTTTAGTTATATATTATAGACTTATAGAAAGAGACCTTCTAAAAACTTTAAAATGTATTACTGGCACACAAAACCTTAAATTAGAGTGAATAAATGAAGACTGGGCACACCACTTCTGAAAGGTTGCCAACCCCTGATGTAGATGGAAAACAGGGAGTTAAATGGGTGAGGAGGGTATAATAAAGAATGGCCTTTTATCAAGCTGTGGAGAATATCAAGGACTATTTCCCCTGCCCTCCTCATGACTGCTTCCCCTCCAGATCTGAAAGTCTGAGCTCTGTGGAAGGGCCTCCTTGGGAGTGGGGCAAAAACAGAAGGATGGTGTGCATCAAGTACAGCTTTCTACTTCCCCTCTAGGGCCGGGATCCTCAGAGCCAATCTCCTCTCCCCTTGCAGGCACAGACGGGAGCACTTGGCCGCTGTCTTTGCCCTGACCCAGCCAATTTCATTTACTGTCAGAGATCTTTCAAGAGGTTCCGAAATCAAAGCACACGCCACGGTTCTTGCTGCAAGTTTTCATAAGACACAAGTCACAGAAAAACGTGACTGACCGTGGGAACAAACACTCTTTGTACCGATAAGGGAGCTGAGAACTCACTACGTGTTCATTTTCTATCTGCACAGATGACTCTGGCTTTCTTCATAGAACTTGATTATTGCAATATGACATAACTCAATAAAATATTATGTATTGTGAACTCACCCTGAGGCACCGAAGAGAGCGTGTTTAGGCTGAATTTGAGAACTTTTTTCATGCTAAAATGGGGGAAACACTGTACACCGCAATCCGGTGAGATTAAAAGCACTTTCTCTTTCTACATCCGGGCTACGCATTTTCTCTTTAAAATCAGCCCTCCCCCTTTCCCAGTGAAAAAAAGGTGTTCTTAAACTGGCATTAAGGTTTCAAATACGCATTAATCCATAATAGCAGAACACCAGCGCTAACCCATTGCAGAGACTATGAAGACCCAAGCCACACACCGCTCCCGCACCGCCCCACACGCACCATAGGAATTTACGTACCCAGTGGTGCAAGTGGGCCCCGTCCGCCCCGCCCCCATGTGACGTGTGGCCGGTGCGGGGCAGCGCACAGACACACACCCCCAGCCCGCCTCCCCCGGAGCTGCCGCGGCTCCGCGCCCACGGTGGAGCAGGGAGCGCGGCGCCCGCCGGAACGAGCTGCTGCTGCTGCTGCTGCTGTTCTGCCCCTTTCCCCCAGCCCCACACGCAGGCGTGGCAGCTCCCGTGGAGGTGGGCGGGGTCAGGGGTTCTGCTCCTTTCCCCGCCGGGAGGGGCAGGGCCAGGGGGAAAGGAGCGGAACAGCAACACCTTCCTCCCGCTGCCATAGCGCTCCCAGCCCCGCCCCCACCTAACGTAGGGAGGGGAAGAGAGTGGCGGGTCCTGGGCTGCGAGGGGAGGGTGGAGTCACGTGCCCCCTAGCTGGTGTGCCCGCCCCCTCCCGTTCCGGTTAGAACTTTTGTTTACCTGCACCACTACGTGTGTCATCCATCCACACACCAGGGGCGGCTCCAGGCCCCAGCACGCCAAGCATGTGCTTGGGGCGGCATACCGCGGGGGGCGCTCTGCTGGTCCCCGGGAGGGCGGCAGGCAGGGCTCCGGGGAACCTCCAGGACCGGTGACCAGCAGAGCGCACCCCGCGGCATGCCATCGTGCTTGGGGCAGCGAAATGTCTGCAGCCCACGCACACGCACAGTGTGCCTCCTAGTCAGTGCCCTCCAACTTCCTTTCTGTCCACAACAGCAAAACTGACAGGCTGCATCTTATACCAGGGATACACACATTGATGGATGCTAGAAAGAGCTATCAATTAACAGCCCACCTACCTGTAAACTTGGGGGGAATAGCTTAGTGGTTTGAGCATTGGCCTGCTAAATCCAGCTGTGAGTTCAATTCTTGAGGGGACCACTTACGGAACAGGGGTAAAAAAACAAACTAAAAAAACTGTCGGGGTTAGATTAGATGATTTCCTGAGGTCCCTTCCAACCCTGATATTCTTTGCCAGACACTGACAACTGTACAGCCAATTCAACCCTTTACTGTCTGTTGGGGGCAGTGGCTCCCTGGAACTGTGGCAATATTCAGTCACCTTCAGTTTACAGTCAGGTTTTGAATGCTCTGCTAGATTGAACAGTGGGTTACTGTTTAATTAATTTTATACTGGCCTGGACTTGGGTTAGAACACACACATGAAACTAGATTATTCAAGTTTTCCTATTTTTAACTCTCATTGGGCCAGAAACCCTCTACTTGAACTCACCAGCCCTCCATAAACAAATTGAAGATTATTCCAACACCCCCCATGGGGGTATATACCCCCCTGAATTTCCCCAATACCCCCCCTTTTTTGTGAACTAGTTACATGCCAATTTAGTGATTGTTTGGAAATCTGAATTGAAATTGAAACATTAATACACACTTTAAAAGCATATACCGTGTATAAGATATGTGTGTCTGAAAAAGTATAGTAGATTTGAAAAGTATGAACATACACTAGCTTCCTTATACAGCTGTTGTTTTTTATGAGAATGTCAGTGCATTTATTTTGGTGATGTTGGCCAACCTAATAATTTCACATTATGATTTGTAAGCAAAGTCAAAATAAGCTCTCCATGACAGCTAGTGATGAGCTGGGGGAAAGGCTTCACGATCAGATAGTATTTACATTTACATCTAATCTACCTAGGTATCCAGCAAACAGCTGTGTTGCCCAAGTGATAGATTTTGGCTGGGGTTGGGTTACAAATCATTTGAATGTGGGGGCGGGGCAGAATGAACTGTTGTTCTTATTGTATGAGTAAAGAGCAGAAGAACTGTACTTAACCTGTACTGATTGTGGGAATCAAGAGGGAGGGTGGGGACAGGTGTTTTGCTTGATGGTCTGTCTGAGTCACAAGTACTATTTGACCTGCTCCTCTGCACTGTTTGAAGACAGAGCTGATTAGGCTCCATAGATAGTCTTTTGTTTTGTTAAGTGATCACTACAGCTGAACTCACTGATAATCAGGTCTAAGTGTTTAGTCCTGCTGCGGGGACAGTGTTCCTGTGGGTACAGTGTTTTTGTGTAAGAGATGGCCCAGACTGCACTAGCAGTGACGTTTCCCTACTAAGAGATCAGCTGAAATCACTGAGAGCTGGATGGAACTTCAAAAGACCAACTCACAGAGGTCACAATGGCAAGTGGCAGCAGAAGGTAACGGCGCAGGGCCATTGGCAACAGAGCGATGGAGTGAATGGTGGCACAACAAACAGTGGCCAGAGCAAACAGTGAGCAGTTGGAGGAACAAGCAAGGTGCCTTCTTGTCACCTACCTGGGAGGTGTACTCACGTGAGAACACCTCTGAACTCTAAGTCTCCGCTGACCAAGTCGGGTGAGGTGGAGGGAAAAACGAGGGGCACGTTAAATAAACATTTGTTTGTTGGACTATATTTCAGTGACTTTGCTCCAAGATGCTAGATTTGTGACTGGGAATGGAAATTTATATAAATGTCTTTCCTAGTAGGCCAAGATTTTTAAAATGCATTATTTGCCAAGGTTGTTATCTCACATCATTGCTATCTTGAGAGCTCATTATGTTGGGGAGTTTCTGCACTAAACATTATTTTTTATTATAATTAATTTTTACATAAGAATGGTCATACTGGATCCTGTTTCCCGACAATGGTCGAGGCCAGGCCCTTCAGAGGGAATGAACAGAACAGGTAATCAAGTGATCCATCCTCTGTTGCCCATTCCCAACTTCTGGCAACAGGCTAGGAACACTCAGAGCGTGGTATTGCATCCCTCCCCATCTTGGCTAATAACCACTGATGGACATATTCTCCAGGAATTTATCTGGTTCTTTTTTTAATCCTGTTATAGTTTTAGTCTTCACTCCATCCTCTGGCAAAGAGTTCCATGGGTTGACTTTATGTTGTGTGAAGAAGTACTTCCTTTTGTTTTTTTTAAAACCTGATGTCTATTAATTTCATTGGGTGACTGCTAGTTCTTGTGTTATTTGAAGGATTAAATAACATTTCCTTATTCATTTTCTTCACACCAGTCAAGATTTTATAGCCCCCCTGTCATAATCCCCCCTTAGTCATCTCTTTTCTAAACTGAAAATTCCCAGTCATTTTAACCTCTCCTCCTGTTTCATACCCCTAATCATTTTAATTGCCCATCTCTGTAACTTTTCCAATTCCAATATATCTTTTTTGGGATAGGGTGACCAGATCTGCACACAGTATTCAAGGTGTGCACATACCATGGATTTATATAGAGGCAATATGATATTTTCTGTCTTATTATCTATCCCTTTCTTAATGATTCCCAACATTCCGTTTGCTTTGTTGATTGCCGCTGCACATTGAGTGGATATTTTCTGAGAACCATCCACAATGACTCCAACATCTCTTTCTTGAGTGTTAACAGCTAATTTAGACCCCATCATTTTGTATGTAAAATTGAGATGATGTTTTTCAGTGTGCATTTGTCATAAATCGATAAGTAAGAGTTAATAGAACAGAAGTACTTCATCTCTCTTTTGCCTGTAAAGGGTTAACAAGATCAGTAAGCCTGGCTGTCACCTGACCAGAGGACCAATCAAGGGGCAGGATACTTTCAAATTTTAAGGGAGGGAAGTTTTTGTGTGTGCTGTTAGATTTTGGCTGTTGTTTGCTCTGGGGGCTCAGAGGGACCAGACGTGCAACCAGGTTTCTCTCCAATCTCTCTGATACAGTTTCTTATATGTTCAGAATAGTGAGTACTAGGTAGATAAAGCGAGTTAGGCTTATGTTTGTTTTCTTTATTTGCAAATGTGTATTTGGCTGGAAGGAGTTCAAATGTGTATTTTGCTGAAAGGATTTTAATTTGTACTTGTATACTTAAGCTGGGAGGGTATTCCCAGTGTCTATAGCTGAAAGACCCTGTAACATATTACATCTTAAATTTACAAAGATAATTTTTACTGTTTTTCTTTCTTTAATTAAAAGCTTTTCTTGTTTAAGAACCTGATTGTTTTTTTTATTCTGGTGAGACCCCAGGGGATGGAGTCTGGATTCACCAGGGAATTGGTGGGGAGAAAGGTTATTTCCTCTCTGTGTTAGGATTGCTTTCTCTCTCTGGGAGGGGGAGAGAGAAGGAGGGGGAAAGGTGAATTTTCCTCTCTGTTTTAAGATTCAAGGAGTTTGAATCACAGTGATCTTCCAGGATAACCCAGGGAGAGGAAGCCTGGGAGAGGCAACGGTGAGGGAAAGGTGTGTTAAGATCCAGAGGGACTAGGTCTTGGGGGTCCCTGGGCAAGGTTTGGGGGGGACCAGAGTGTACCTGGCACTGGAATTCCTGGTTGGTGGCAGCACTACAAGTACTAAGCTGGTAATTGAGCTTAGAGGAATTCATGCTGGTACCCCATCTTTTGGATGCTAAGGTTCAGAGTGGGGAGTTATACCATGACAGCATTACATTGCATTTATTAACATTTAATTTCATCTGCAGTTTTGTGAGATCCCTTTGTAACTCTTCGCAGTCTGCTTTGGACTTACCTATCTTCAATAGTTTTGTATCGTCTGCAAATGTTGCCACCTCACTGTTTACCCATTTTTCCAGATCACTTATGAATATGTTGAACAGTAATGGTCCCAGTACCGACCCCAAGTATACCACTATTTATCTCTCTCCATTCTGAAAACTGATAATTTATTCCTACCCTTTGTATCCCATCTTTTAACCAGTTACTGATCCATGAGAGGACTTCTCTCTTATCCCATGATGGCTTACTTTTCAAAAGACAGTTTAAATTAAATACATTTGTCTTTAAATTATATTTTTTAGACTGCGCACCTGGTGCACCTCTTGCAAAAAAGCTTACGAAGAAGGAAAGCTTTCCAATGCTATAACTGGTAAAAGTGGAGGAGCTTGGTTTGTCAGACCGATCAGCAAAGCCAATGCTGACAAACTACGTGAAAAGGCAGCAAAACACCAGGTCTCTGGACTGCATCAACATGCAGAAAGCCTTATAAGCCCACTTTCAAAGCCAATTTTAGAAGTGCATAATGAGGTATGAGGACACCCCAGAAAAACCTTAAGAAGAAGCCTTAGCCGAGAGAACAGAACAGTTAGTCTCAACACCTTAGAGCAGACAGAAGCAGCATAAGAACGTAGGAACAGCCATACTTGGTCAGACCAAAGGTCCATCTAGCCCAGTATCCTGTCTTCTGACAGTGGCCAATGCCAGGTGCCCCAGAGGAAATGACCAGAATAGGTAATCATCAAGTAATCCATTGCCCATTCCCAGCTTCTGACAATCAAACACTAGGGACACCATCCCTGCCCATCCCTGCTAACAGCCATTAATGGACCATCCTCCATGAATTTATCTAGTTATTTTTTGAACCCTGTTAAAGTCTTGGCCTTCACACAATCCTCTGGCAAGAAGTTCCACAGGTTGACTGTGTGTTATATGAAGAAGTATTTCCTTTTGTTTGTTTTAAACCTGCTGCCTATTCATTTCATTTGGTGACCCCTAGTTCTTGTGTTATGGGAAGGAGTAAAGAACTCTCTTATTTACTTTATCTATACCAGTCATGATTTTATAGAGCTCTATCATATCTCCCCTTAGTTATCTCTTTTCCAAGCTGAAAATCCCACTCTTATTAATATCTCCTCATATGGCAGCCGTTCCATGTCCCTAATCATTATTGTTGCCCTTTTCTGAATTTTTTCCAATGTCAATATATCTTTTTTGAGATGAGGAGACCACATCTGCATGCAAATGACAGAGAACAATCATAGAATGGTAGGACTGGAAGGAACCTCAATTATAGGTGCGAGAACTAGAGGTGTTGGGGGTGTTACAGCAACCAGGTTTCAGCTGGGGCTCTGCTGCTGGGGCCCCATGTCCGGGTCCCAGCTGCCAGCCCCATGCCTGGGTCCCGGGTGCCACTCCTCCCCCTGGGTCCTGGCTGCTGGCTTTGTGCCCATCCCCAGGTTGGGGGTACAGATGGACAGTGGTAAGAGGGCTGGCTTTCAGCACCTACTCCCCCATTGGGATGAGGGATAGCTCAGTGGTTTGAGCTTTGGCCCCCTAAACCTAGGGTTGTGAGTTCAATCCTAGAGGGGGCCACTTAGGGATCTAGGGCAAAAATCAGTACTTGGTCCTGCTAGTAAAGGCAGGGGGCTGGACTTGATGACTTTTCAAGGTCCTTTCCAGTTCTAGGAGACTGGTATATCTCCAATTATTAATTAATTATTTTTTTTAATATTAAAAGTGTTCCCATGCTACTCACCTCGAGAGGTCATTTAGTCCAGTCCCCTACACTTAAGGTTGGACGAAGTATTATCTAAACCATCTCTGACAGGTTTGTCCAACCTGCTCTTAAAAATCTTCAGTGATGGAGATTCCACAACCTCCTTCGGCAATATATTCCAGTAGTTAACTAATCTGACAGGAACTTTTTCCTAATGTTCAACCTAAACCGCCCTTGCTGCCATAAGTGCATTGCTTCTTGTCCAATTCTCAAAGGTTAAGGAGGACAATATTTCTCCCTTCTCCATGGAAGAAACTAGTTTCCACTCTATTTGCCAACATTGGCACAGTAAGCCCCCTACACACCCAAGTATGGGTCCTTTCCCCAACCAGCTGCTAAATCTTGCATATGTGGAGACATTTCTCCCACCAAAACTGTCACCTGCACCTCAATTGCCTTAAAAATATTGTTACTCTCTCAAATGGGGAGAGGAACTCCAACATATGGGAGAGGAAAAAAGCCTCTAAATTTATACAAGAGAAGCATCCATGCCTTGCAGTGCCCCCAGATTCTGTAAGAGTTAGTAGAGACCAAAATATTATGGAGGCAGGAAGAGAGGAGCCTGCAATGGGGGTGGGTGGAGATTGTAAGGCTGGGTTGAACAGGGGAAGGAAAAGACCTCAGAAGTGTATGTGGGAATCTGAAGGGATAAACCTTAATTTTGGGGGGGAAGGTGAAGAAAAGAGGACATTCAAGTTGAAGCAAAAGAGAAGAACCCCACAAGATTGAAAGGCTAAAAAAATTAGAAGACACCTGAGAAGGTGAAGAGAAAGAGACTCCATGATATCTTCAATGGAAGACATAAGGCTAAAATGGAGTAAGGAAATCAAGGGAGACCTCCAAGGAAGAGCACTGAAAGTGGGGAAAGACCCTAAAGGAAAGAGGGGGCAGCCCTGGGAAGTAATGTGGGGACAGAGGAAAATTAATAAAGATAAAGGGGGGCAAGAGAGAAAGAATTAATGAAGTATAGAAGAAGTCTCTAGGGACAAGCCAGAAAGAGAGGACAAAGGAAAAGATGGAGGGAGAGTTTTTGGGGGGGATGTCAGGAAAAAGAAAAGGGCTAAACTGCAGAGTAAACACAGACATGCAAAAGACTGAAGGAAAAAAGAGACTGGCAAAGAGAACAAAAGAGGGAAGAAAATATCTGAGCAAAGAGTAAAACAAAAGAATAATTAAAAATGGGGGAGACAGAATGGCACATAGTTAATTTGTTTATTATTTTGTAGTAAGTCTGATGCCAAAACATTGCAGTTAGATACACACTCACTGTATGTTGCCAAATGTTAAAAATCATGAGTCAGGCCTCAGAGTCTTAAACTGACCATAGTCATGTGACTGTCTTAAAAATCATGAGGTTTTTTTTTTTAAATGATACACTAAATTCCTTTTATTTGGCTTCTGGTTTTTCAGATTTTAGGGTTCATACTCTCAGGCTGTCTCTGTAACCACAAGAGTAGAAACTTAGCTTCTTCTTTTTTTAATGGAAGATCTTACTTTGTCACATGACTCTGGGAGCTAGGACTTTACAAAAAACATCAAATATCAAGAGATTTGTGATAAAACTGCAATGTGGCAACATTGTATATGTTACAACATGATGCTCTAGGGTAATGGGTCTCTGAGGTCTGACTGAGAATGGTAGAGGGCATTTGAGTCCATCATTCCTGAGATTAGCGGCAGGAATAACCAGATTTTTCTTTTTAACAAAATGTTAAGTGTAAAATAAAGCATTTTCAATCCTGATTTAACTGTAATCTGAATGAAAACTTAATCATGGAGCTGCTTACGCCTCTCCACACATTACCCCATCAACTCAAGCTGATGCTGGGTTTTAGAAAACAGTTGTGTATGCATCTCTTGACAAATAATCATATATATTTGAAAGTCTTATGGTTTTAATGCACTTCTATATTAATATGTAATTTGACACATATTATCCACAAGTTATCCTAGTGCAGAACTCCACACGAACACCAGGAATGCTCTGATTATTCTAATTGCATAGAATTTGGAGCTGGGACATGGCTGGAGGTGGGTAGTGAGCGTGATGGGCCCAGCTCTGCGTGTGGTTTGGACTGTGTAACAAAGAGAGTGTGCAGCCCTCCAGTAAACTGCTGCCTGGAGCAGCATAGGGCAGGAGACAGCAAAGGAGAAACTTCCAACACATTAATGGCTTCTACAGTCCCAACCAATGGGATGGGAAGGAGAGGTAATTGCAGAGGGAAGCCACCAGTTGCAACCCTGTTGAGCATTTACATCATTGGTTCCCAAATTAGGGGGGTGCTCCCCACCTCGGGAGATAATGCTGCCCGCTTCTTATTTACAATGTCACTAGAAAATGAGAATAGGCATTCATATGAATCATTGAATCATAGAATATCAGGGTTGGAAGGGACCTCAGGAGGTCATCTAGTCCAAACCCCTGCTCAAAGCAGGACCAAACCCCAACTAAATAATCCCAGCAAGGGCTTTGTCAAGCCTGACTTTAAAAACCTCCAAGGAAGGAGATTCCACCACCTCCCTAGGTAACCCATTCCAGTGCTTCACCACCCTCCTAGTGAAAAAGTTTTTCCTAATATTCAACCTAACCTTCCCCGCTGCAACTTGAGACCATTACTCCTTGTTCTATCATCAGGTACCACTGAGAACAGTCTAGATCCATCCTCTTTGGACCCCCCTTTCAGGTAGTTGAAAGCAGCTATCAAATCCCTCCTCATTCTTCTCTTCTGCAGACTGAACAATCCCAGTTCCCTCAGCCTCTCCTCGTAGGTCATGTGCTCCAGCCCCCTAAACATTTTTGTTCCCCTCCACTGGACTCTTTCGAATTTTTCCACATCCTTCTTGTAGTGTGGGACCCAAAACTGGACACAGTACTCCAGATGAGGCCTCACCAATGCTGAATAGAGGGGGAGGATCATGTCCCTCGATCTGCTGGCAATGCTCCTACTTATACATCCCAAAATACTGAAGGGCACACTGTTGACTCAAATCCAGCTTCTCATCCACTCTAACCCCTAGGTCTTTTTCTGCAGAACTGCTGCCTAGCCACTCAGTCCCTAGCCTGTAGCAGTACATGGGATTCTTCCATCCTAAGTGCAGGACTCCTACTATAATCTATTTAAATAATTGAAATTAAACAAAATGATATTCAAGAAGTGTGTTTCCTGCTGAACTAATTGAAATCATCAGCTGAGCACCTAGAAGCCCTGAGAACACCAGTCTGAGATAGGGATCGGCTTCTGGCTCCCTGCTGCAGAGCTGGAAACTCTGGAAGCCCCAACTCCCTACCTGTAAGGCTCCTGGCTCAGTTACTGTTCCCAGGGCCGCTAGGTTCCCGATTCCCTGGTAACACCCACCCACTATTTCCACCTCACCTCAGTATAAGGCTACTGCCAGTCATCGTCTAGCCCCACGCCCTGGGGCAGACTGCAGTATAAGCCTACTCATCACTGGCAAGGTTGGGTTTGGACCTGCTGCCTTGGCCTACCCCTGGGCTGCCCTCTGCAACCCCCAGTACCTGTTGGCCTTGTGCTAGGCCACAGCCTGGGACTTTCCAGGCAGGAGCTGCCCACCTCCTCTGCCTTTCCCCAGCCCTGCTCCCCTCAGGTACCCTGTCTCTACCTCCCTGCAGCCAGGCCCTTCTCTCTCTACAGGCAGAGGGAGACTGCCTGGGCTTCTGGCTCACAGCCTCTTATAGGGGCCAGCTGGGCCTGACTGGGACATGGCCACAGCTAGGCCTGCTTTCTCCCAATCAGTCCAGGCTTCTTGACCCAGTCACAG
The DNA here is from genome assembly GCF_025201925.1 of Gopherus flavomarginatus. Classification (NCBI taxonomy): domain Eukaryota; kingdom Metazoa; phylum Chordata; order Testudines; family Testudinidae; genus Gopherus; species Gopherus flavomarginatus. The sequence continues at coordinate 41,615,274 of NC_066621.1, read as the reverse complement.
CCCTTTCCTAGGCTGTTTTAAGTCATTCAGGGCAGGAGCGGGCGTCTACTGTTAGTCTATAAGGTGCCACAGGACTCTTTGTAGCTGAACTCAGTTTCTCTCTCTCTCCTGTGTTTTCCCTTATGAGCTAGAGATGTGAGGGCTCTGGGCCCAAAGCCTGGAGAATGCTCACTGAAGTTCTCCCCCACCAGAGTGCCTTGGGGCTGGAGGGATGGGAACAATCAGTGGATGCTGGAGAACCATGGAAAAGAGGATTTAGTTGGTGGATGGGAGTGCAGAGGGTAGGGTTCATCCAGATGTTAAATTTGTTAACCAATTACCCTGCTCTGTGTTCTCCTTAGAAGATCTCAGGAGTGTGGAAATTGCTGAGGATGCTGTCAACAGACAGCCATTGTGCATTGTGGGGTGTCTGTGTCCATGCACATGCACCATGGCAGTGCTGACTAACCACTGACTTAGACTTTTATGTTTTACAAGAATTCCTAATGGACCAGTGAGCAGCTTGACAGGTGACAGAATCAGCTTCATAGAGTTTAAGGCCAGAAGAGACCATTAGATCCTCTAGTCTGACCTCCTGCATGTCGCTGGCCATTACATTTCACCCAAATACCCACGTGTTGAGCTCAGTGATTCTGGGTTATCAACACGGTCATGGAAGGATGAGCAGGGCCAGTGTGGAGTTGCACTGGAGAGGAGATTAATTGCACAACTGCAGCTGCTCTGACAGTGGTTATGCTGAAACAATGCAGAGGGAGAAGGTGCTGGACAATATATAATTGCATTTGCTTTGAGCAGACTAAATACCAGAGGTGATGTGATCCCAGGTACACTGCCGTGCACATGTCTGTGTGTGGCTGTGCAGTGTTATTGGTACGGTAGGGAGATGTGCTGTTGCTGCCAAGGCCAAAGTTCTCTAGCACACATAGTCTCACAGACTGATTTATCCATCCAGCACCCAGCTGCACAACTGTGCTCCATAAGGACAATCCCACTGGAGATGCCCAGGTTCAGACGCTGGGGCATTGGAGCAGTGTTCTCAACAGCTAGAACTCAGATGTAGAACTGCTTCTTAGTGGGGATCAGGCTGAGTGCTGCCTGGCCATGGTCAAAGCAAAATACAAGATCACCTCTATGCTAAAGCCTTAGCCAGGAACAACCCCAGGGTCAGCATGTGTTGGAGTGGGTGTAATAAGAGGGAATAAAGAGAATAAGAGAAAAGAAACTGGGGTGGGTCTGACACAGAGAGCCCTTGGAAGAGGGTCCCCTCTTCTTTGCAAACAGCTTTTGCCTCAGACCTGACAAACTCAATACACCAAACACATCATACAGGATATTTATCCATCAAGTATAACATGTAATGTATCTACAGAAAGCTTATAACTTGTCAAGACTCAATCACTGAAAGAGACATGTATGGATAATATTTATGGAACAGTGGTTATATACTGAAAGTATGCTTTATGGACTTAACAATAAAAAATAGTCACCGGAGTAATGTGTCCTGGTGATGGCCTATTCAAGTAAGAGGGATTTGTCATCCCTCCCTAGTCAGCCCGCTAGCTAATGCAGGGCCGTGTGAGTTGTCTACCCTAGCCAAATCCCAAAACAGTCAATTGAAAACCATCAAAGACAACTGCAAATAATCAAAACCACTTGGGGATGAAAAGGGACCTTGCATAAGGCAGGGGATTGCCCTGGCTATGAATAAAGAAAAAGACTGTATTCAGTATAATAGAGTGTAGGGAAAGGCCTTCTGTATTCATTCAGGAGGAAATCCCTTCAGGAGCAAGGACAGGGGGCTGTCCTGAATATTTGGATTCTGGTTCTTGTGAAACCAGCTAGTTCTGCAACAGACTGAATTTTGTGGGGAAACCTAATTCATTAGATAGGACAGGTAACTGTAGACAAGTACAGACCCAGGTTCGCATTTTATGATGTTGTTTTCTGTTGTAACCAGTTGTTTCCATCACTATTTCTCATTTCTAGATAAATCTTTATACTTTTTAAAATAAACCTACATTTGTTTTATTAAAAGTGTTAATAAGTGCTGCATGCTGCACTGGAGCAGTGATTTAAGGTAAATCTGGTAAACTGGGGTACATGGCACCTTTGGGTGCACAGAATCTGATAGTGCTGGGAATAGCTAGTGTCAGGGGCTGGGTATCACAGGGGAATGATTTAAAGGGACTTGGCAATTGGGGTGTCCCTCTTGTTAACCTGCAAGGCAAAACTGGGGAGGGCATAAGCCCAGAGGAGAGTACTTGAGAGAGTGAGGGCTGCTGGTGTCAGGGAGCTGATGACCAGCTATTACAAGTAAGACTTCCTCTGGAGGCAGGGGAAACAAGGTGACTCAGTCCTGGATGCCCCCGAGAACTGTCACAGTGGGACAGAAAAAAAGAGAAATCACCCACAGCTCCCCGCAAATCGTCACCTTTGAATCAGGGAGAAATAAGATCAGATGAGAATACATGAACTTTAAACAAAGAAACACATACAGGGCTCAGACACCATGGTGACAGGCTTCTGAGAAATACCTAAGAGTAAAATACCCACAATATTCTCTCCAGACTCTTGAGTCTTTCCTGACTTCAGACTACACCCTGGCCACACTGCTTCACTCTGTCTCTCCTGCTCACCTCTTGCTATGGGAGTTGGGATAAATGTTGTTGAACTGCTAGGCTGACATATATGCCAGCCCAGCATGTGTTCCAGAAAACACTCAGCTGGTGTAACCTGACTTCAATGGAGCTAGGACAGTTTACACCAGCTGAGTATCTGCCCCATGGACTGGGCAGTAAAACAAATTTCTGAGCAGTCTTGGTGAAGATCTGAATGGCTGTAGAATTTCTGGGATAATAGCAGTAAAGATGGGAGGTTATAAAAGGAAGGAACAATTTCTTGCTTTAGTTTCTTTAATTTACAGTTTGTATCCTTCAATGCTTGACAGAGCAGGTAAATAGGTGAATGATGTGGCTCATCCTGATTTTGTTCCCTGAAAAGAGAGAATGGACATTTTCTATGTTGTTCTCTGGAGGCAAATTTAAATTATATATCCTAAACATTAAAATAGGCTCTTGCATGGGGTGATCATACGCAGTGTTTGAGTTATTCTGCCATTTCAATTCATTACATTCGTACCAAAATCCTTCAAACCAAAAATATATCCAGTACATTAAGATGTACTTTAAATACACAGAGTCAAACAGAATAGGTTCTGCTAAGTGTAACCTATTCATTTTTTGAATTTGTATTACTCTGAGCATTCACATAAAGTCCTAAAAACTCTCACCAATGGGAATGTCTCCAGTGGTTTTACACTTTTGTCTGGTCAGTCATTTTTTTAAAACCAGTTCTGGAGCTACAATAGGAATGAATGTATTTATCTAACCCAGAAAGTTGACTTTAATTTACTCACTAAAGCAAATACCAAAAAGATGAGTATTTGCTTAAAATAGTAAGTATGACAACTATCACTCAGCAATGTGTAACTGGTGTTACACTTTCTGAAATGACATCCCCTTAACTAACCAGAAATGGTGGCTTATTAGATCCTGACACCAAAGAGCGTAATGGAGCAAGTTAATCTTAAGGCAGCATCTGTATAAGAAATAATGCTAGATTATCATTATCAGGGAAAATCCCAAAGGGATTCTGCTTCCTTGCAGATCGGTCTCTACCTAGGACCTTATGATGGTCTGGCTGGATTCTCAGTCTACATCCATTATTGGCATCCTTATTGTACGACCAAAACTTTTGGCATCTACGTGACCACTGACCGTGTAGCAGCATTCCTTGCTAAACGTGTTGTGGAATTCATTAATCTTCCATCCTAGTAACGTGTCCATGCCAAGAAAGCTGCCAAAACCAAACCAGTGCTGATGGAAGCGGTTGCTGGGTTCAGCAATGAATATCCTCATTGCTGAACTTGTCCTGCCACTTAATATGGAGCAACCAACATAGATAAAAAGAATCATAAATATCAATCTACCCCTCTTCAGCCTTCCTCACTGGGGTTTTTATATGTGTTAATTGGTGAGACTGGTACTGGAATGTTGTGTCCAGTTCTGATGTCCACATTTTTAAAAGGATGTTGAAAAACTGGAAAGGAGCCACAAAACTGACTCTGGGGCAGGGAGAGGGAGAAAATGCCAGTGAGAGACTGAAGAGCTCAATTTTAGTTTAGCTTATACAAAGTAAGATCAAGAGGTGACTTGATTGGGGTGTACAAGTACCTTCATGGGGAGGAAATAGCAGGTACTAACGAGCTCTTTAATGTAGTGGAGAAAGGCATGACAAGAGCCAGTGGCTTGAATTTAAAGGCAGACAAATTCAAATTAGACACACTTTAAAAAAAAACTGTGAGGGTGATTAACCAGTGGAACAAACTACCGAGGGAAGCGGTGGATTCTCCATTTCTTGCTGTCTTCAAATCCAGACTGGATGCCTTTCTGGAAGAAATGCTTTAGCCAAATACAACCTATTGGACTCAATACAGGGGGAAGTGGGTGAAATTCTATGGCTTATGTTATATATGAGGTCAGATGATCTAATTGTCCCTTCTGGCCTTGGTACCTCTAATTCTATGAACTGAACTGAGACTTTCTGGGTGAAATCCTGATCCCATCAAAGTCAATGGCTGTTTTGTCACTGACTTCAATGAAGCCGGGATTCCACTTACTCTGTTTCAGCTCCCATTTTTCTCTTTCAGCACTCACAACCACATCATTGCATCTCATGCTTTTAAGTTAACACATCTGCCAGCAAGCAGCAACAACAACAAAATGAGAAAAATACAAGTAAACCAACACCACTGCTACAAAAGAATGTCATGAGCCTCAAGCTTAATTTTATTTTTGCCAAAGCATTGCCAAAATATTACAATTAAAGCTATTCCTAAAATAATTTTAATGGGATATTAAAATGACATTGTAACTTAAGGTACTACTAGTTAAACACCCAAACTGGTTAGACAACACGTTCATGTAGTGAAGAAATTGTTTGCTTTAGCAAGCTTAGATAAAAAAAATAAGGGATTTAATTTGAAAGTGAAAAGTATTAATATTCATTAAGTTTCCTGTCCTTGAAGTGAGTTTATGTTTTTATAAAAATATTGCTCTATTAAAGAAATAATTTATTATATGGTGTATTTTAAGTACTGTAAATAAATACTTTCTTCAGTTCCATAAGACTTAGTTAAGACCACTACTGCTCCCTTCTACACTGTTTAGGTTATCTATAACAGTGTTTCTCCACCTTTCTGAGACCAGGGAACAGCTTTGCTACTCTCCTAAACAGTCATGGACTGCTTGAGAGAAAAAAAACAACAGCATTTCACTTGTATTTCCTACTGTTTTTTCAGCATTGCCAGGCATTTCTTTTTTGTACTATCTGCATGTAACGCATTTATTACTTGCTTACCAACACAGGACCACTACTCCAATTCTGTTTGTTTGTTAAAATAAAGTCCAGTTCAACCAGTCATGTGATATGAATACGTTAACCGATTTTTAAACATTTTTTCAAATGAAAGGTACCGATAATTTTGTCTACAACTGTATACCTCATTTTGTACATCTGAGATCATTTAATTGATTTAATTTTAAATAATAATAATAAAAACATGAGATGGAATCACTCACTATATTGTTAATAAGATGTTTGTGCCTGTCTTGTAGACACAAGTCTTTCAATCCAGGGATGAATGTTTAACAAGGACACTCAGAGCATCTTTCCAACGCTCCACCATTTGAGGTATTCTGTTTAGTTGCAGTCATCGCTGAAAATCCAATTTCGCAGACTTATGTGGAATGGAACATGAGCAAAATTCTGACAGCGAGTTCACTGAGTTGAGGGTATTCACTCTTGACTTTGATCCAGAAAACAGGTAGAGTCACTTAATGAAACTGTAACTTCAGATCCTCATGACTTGACAATTCCAGCAACTTGTCCACCAATGATAGTGACGAAGAGGTCTCAGTTTCTAGAGAGGAGAATGGATCATGAACCCATTGCTTTCCTTTTCATGGATCAGAGTCTGATAGGAAATAGTACTGAAACTTTTAGACAGTTGATTTTAGATGGGATGCAATTATTCCATATATGAGAGACAGATCCATGTCTTTACTGTCATCAGTAGCCGGAAATACAAAAGATGAAAACGTATCGTAACAGTCACACCTGACTCTCTCTTTCCAAACTTGGAGCTTTTTTTTTTTTTAAAAAAAGACCATGATCTTGTCAGCCAATACAAAGACACTTGAAATACTTCCTCCTTAGAGAGATTGAGCTGACTGAAATGATCAAATATATCTGGCAAATATGCAAATTTGGCGAGCCATTGTAAATCTTGAAAGTATGCTGCCAGAGGAGACTTCTTTTGAGACAGAAAGGCTTCAAGTTCACTTTGCAGTTCATATACTCGATTTAATACTTTGCCACAGAATAACCATTGCACTTCACTACGCAAGAATAAGTGGTGGTGTTCGGACCCCATTTCTTTACATATTGTACCAAAGATCCAAGAATTGAGTCTATTTGCTTTCAAAAAATTCACAATTTTAACACCTATACCAAGGACGTCTTTAAGCTCTCAAGACAATTTCTTGGCTGCCAAGGCCTCTTGATGAATAAAGCAGTGTGCTGCTTGAGCAGTTGATACAACTTCTATCACTCTTGCCACTACACCTGCATGTCTGCCTGTCACTGCAGCTGCTCCATCAGTGCAAGTTCCAACCCCACGGTCTCACTGAAGTCAATGTCCTGTCACATACTCATTCTGGACCTGGAAGATTTCAGCGCCTGTTGTGTTTGTGGCAGTTCTTTACAGCAGAGTAGGAATGCGCCTTCCCAGGCATAGCACACATAAACAATAAACCGCTGCTTTAGAAAAGTCTGAATTGCAAACCAGCTTGATGCTGTCTATCAACTGAGCTTTGGTATCTTCTGCAATATCAGTGATTCAACATGAGACTGTATCATTGGATAGGGAAATGCATCTTACTTTCTTGGCAGCTGCATCACCCAAGAGTTCCCGAAAGGCAACTATTACTTAAGGCATGATTAGTTCTTCACCAACTGTAAATGGCAAGTTGTATTTAGCTATCAGCTGTCCCTATACATATGATACCTTAACTTACCTTCATCTGATGTTGTGGCAGTGTGTAGTAGTTTCTTTTGCCCCTTCACTTCATCTTTCTTCCATTGGAAGAATTCCACGGGCTTTTCTTTTAAATTCAAATGTTTGGTTTCAAAGCATCAAATAATTTTTGAAGGTTCCATAGCATCATTGCTCAGAGTCATGCCACACAAAACACAGAGAAATTTCAAGCATTCTACATCCTCAGTTGCAACAAACCCATACTTAATGTAAGACTAATCATATTTTTGGTTGAAGGCCAAACGTTTCCTTTTCTTTTCTGATCCTTCTTTGAAAACCCATGTGTCATAAACAGATAGCTAAGGGTTAATGTCTCTTTCACCTGAAGCACCTGACCAGAGGACCAATCAGGAAACCGGATTTTTTCAACTTTGGGTGGAGGGAATTTAGTCTCTGAGTCTTTGTTTTCTGCCTGCCTGCTTTCTCTGAGCTTTGGAGAAGTAGTTCTACTTTCTAATCTTCTGTTTCTAAGTGTAAGGACAAAAAGATCAGATAGTAAGTTTTATGGTTTCTTTTTTTTGGTATTTGCATGAATATAAGTGCTGGAGTGCTTTGATTTGTCTTTTTTTTGAATAAGGCTGTTTATTCAAAATTTTTTTAAGCAATTGACCCTGTGTTGTATCATCTTAATACAGAGAGCACATTTGGATGTATTTTTCTTTCTTTTTATATAAAGCTTTCTTTTAAGACCTGTTGGAGTTTTTCTTTACTTCAGGGAAATTGAGTCTGTACTCACCAGGGAATTGGTGGGAGGAAGAAGTCAAGGGGAGATCTGTGTGTTGGATTGCTAGCCTAATTTTGCATTCCCTCTGGGGGAATAGGAAAGTACTTTTTGTTTCCAGGAGTGGGAACAGAGAGGGAGATTCACTCTGTTTGGATTCACAGAGCTTGTGTCTGTGTATCTCTCCAGGAGCACCTGGAGGGGGGAAGGGAAAAAGGATTATTTCCCTTTGTTGTGAGACTCAAGGGATTTGGGTCTTGGGGTCCCCAGGGAAGGTTTTTCAGAGGGACCAGAGTGCCCCAAAACACTCTAATTTTTGGGTGGTGGCAGCAGGTACCAGGTCCAGGCTGGTGGCTAAGCTTGGAGGTTTTCATGCTAACCCCCATATTTTGGACGCTAAGGTCCAAAACTGGGACTAAGGTTATGTCATGAGTGGCAGCTGGTGGGATATAGACAGAATCCAGAAGCCAGTAGGAATATTATATTTTTCTTTTCTCTGCTAAGGGCTTTTTAGCAGAGAGAAACAGTTGGTTTTAAAAGGGAACCAGAGAGAATTTTTTTTTTCTGCTCTCTCTGGCAGTTTGTGGCTTGCATGTTAAGTGAGAAGCCATTACCAAACTGTTGAGGGTCTTTTGTCATGCAATAGCCCTCCCATTAGGAGGCAAGTACCAGCACTTATATGCATGCAAATAAAGTGGTTTTTCTGGTTTCCTTCATTGAACATTAGCTAGAGAGAGAAAAGGAAAAAAAGCACTGTTGCTAGGCAGACTTCAGGAGGCAACAGAGAACCTGCAGTTCAGAAGATAAACACCGGAGGGCACCCCAACACAAGAAAACAGGAATCATGACTTCTAAGGCAAAAATTGAGGCCGAAGAACAAATCAAAGAAGCTGAACACAGGCAACAACTGGAAATAAAACAAAAAGAGATGGAGATGAAAGAAAGAGAAGAACAGATCAAAGAGGCAGCCTACCAAAGAGAACAGGCAGCCTACCAAAGAGAACAAGCAGCCCAAGAGGCAGCACACAAAAGAAAACTAGAGGAAGAAGAGTTCGCCCACCGAAGGAAACAAGAAGAAGAAGAGTTGGCCCACCGCCGAGAAATGGAAAAGCACCAAAAAGAAATGGAAAAACAACAAAAAGAGAATGAAGAGAAGGAAAAACAGAGAAAACATGAACTGGAGTTGGCAAAAGCTGGGCTGCATGTGCCAGCCAACCCTAACAACCCGGCGCCAAATATTGCTCCACAGCACAGGAAATTTCCCACCTACAAGGCAGGTGATGACACCGAGGCCTTCTTGGAAAATTTTGAAAGAGCCTGTCTTGGGTACAGCATTCCCGAAGACCAGTACATGGTAGAATTGAGGTCACAGCTCAGTGGACCTTTAGCAGAGGTGGCAGCTGAAATGCCTAAGCTGCAAATGAATGACTATAAACTTTTTCAAACCAAGGCCAGATACCAAATGGGGATAACTCCAGATCATGCCCGTCGGCGCTTCAGAACCCAAAAGTGGAAACCCGAGGTGTCATTTCCCAAACACGCCTACTGCATTGCAAAAAACTATGAGGCCTGGATAACAGGAAACAACATTCAAACCTTGGAAGAACTGAACCTCCTCATACAAATGGAGCAGTTCTTGGATGGTGTTCCTGAAGACATCACACGGTACATACAAGATGGAAATCCCAAAGATATCGTTGAGGCGGGGGAGATTGGAGCCAAATGGATGGAACTGGCAAAAAGCAAGAAAGCTACTGTCAAGGGGAACGATTACCCCAGGGGGCACACAGACCATAAACCCTACAACCGAGGACAGCCAAAGACCCCACATAGCACCCAAGTAAAGCCACAGATACCCTACCCTTCAACCTCACCAGTCTCCAGTAACTCACCTCGGCCCAGTGACCCATCAGATGGAAGATGCTTTAAGTGTAATGAACTGGGACATATCAAGGCCAAGTGTCCCAAGAACACCATGCGAGTGCAATTCATTACACCACCATCACACCAAAGATCCCCAGGCCCGGATGCCTCTCAAATACCCTTGGAGCGAAGGGAAAATTTGAGAGTGGGCGAAAAGAAGGTTACTGCGTGGAGAGACACGGGGGCACAAGTGTCAGCTATCCACCAATCCTTCGTTGACCCCAAATTCATCAACCCAAAGGCCAAAGTTACAATTTACCCCTTCATGTCACAAGCTGTAGACTTGCCTACAGCTCAACTGCCTGTCCAGTACAAAGGCTGGTCAGGAATGTGGACTTTTGCAGTCTATGACAATTATCCTATCCCCATGCTACTGGGGGAAGACTTGGCCAACCAGGTGAGGCGGGCCAAGAGAGTGGGAATGGTTACACGTAGCCAAACCAGGCAAGCTTCCAGACCCATTCCTGTTCCTGAGCCGTCCACAGAGGCCCCGTCTGTGTTACCAGAGACCCAGGCAGAGGTAGTGGACCCGAATTCCATGCCTACCACTGAAACAGACCCAGCATCTCCAGTCCCAGGCCCGGAACTGGAACAGCAACCAGCACCAGCAAGTGCAACCCCATCTTCAAACTCAACGCCAGAGGGCGCCAGCGAGCCAAAACTGGCAGAAGCAACAAACAGCCATACCCAAAAGGCTCAGCCAGAGCCTGAAATACCCTCAGGTGCACCAGCGGAGAGCGGTTCACCAGCAACGGAAACAACCCCATCACCTACATCGCTTCCAGAGGGACCAAGCCCAAGTCCACAGTCTGAGGAAGAACTGGTGACCCCAGCCTCAAGGGAACAGTTCCAGGCTGAGCAGGAAGCGGATGACAGCCTTCAGAAAGCTTGGGCGGGGGCACGGAGCACCCCACCGCCTCTCAGCTCTTCTAATCGATCCCGGTTTGTTATAGACCAAGGACTTTTATACAAGGAAATTCTTTCTGGTGGACACCGGAAAGAATGGCAGCCGCAAAAACAGTTGGTGGTTCCAACTAAGTACCGGGGGAAGCTCTTAAGCTTAGCCCATGATCATCCCAGTGGCCATGCTGGGGTGAACAGAACCAAGGACCGGTTGGGGAAGTCCTTCCACTGGGAGGGGATGGGCAAGGACATTGCCAAGTATGTCCGGTCTTGTGAGGTATGCCAAAGAGTGGGAAAGCCCCAAGACCAGGTCAAGGCCCCTCTCCAGCCACTCCCCATAATTAAGGTCCCATTTCAGCGAGTAGCTGTGGATATTCTGGGCCCTTTCCCAAAAAAGACGCCCAGAGGAAAGCAGTACGTACTGACTTTAGTGGACTTTGCTACCCGATGGCCGGAAGCAGTAGCTCTAGGCAACACCAGGGCTAACACTGTGTGCCTGGCCTTAACAGACATCTTTGCCAGGGTAGGTTGGCCCTCCGACATCCTTACAGATTCAGGGTCTAATTTCCTGGCAGGGACCATGGAAAAACTGTGGGAAACTCATGGGGTGAATCACTTGGTTGCCACCCCGTACCACCATCAAACCAATGGCCTGGTGGAAAGGTTCAATGGAACTTTGGGGGCCATGATACGAAAATTCATCAACGAATTCTCCAATAATTGGGACCTAGTGTTGCAGCAGTTGCTGTTTGCCTACAGGGCTGTACCACATCCCAGTTTAGGGTTTTCACCATTTGAACTTGTGTATGGTCACAAGGTTAAGGGGCCATTACAGTTGGTGAAGCAGCAATGGGAGGGGTTTACGCCTTCTCCAGGAACTAACATTCTGGACTTTGTAAGCAACCTACAAAGCACCCTCCGACACTCTTTAGCCCTTGCTAGAGAAAACCTAAAGGATGCTCAAGAAGAGCAAAAGGCCTGGTATGACAGACATGCCAGAGATCGGTCCTTCAAGGTAGGAGACCAGGTTATGGTCTTGAAGGCGCAACAGGCCCATAAGATGGAAGCATCATGGGAAGGGCCATTCACGGTCCAAGAGCGCCTGGGAGCTGTAAACTACCTCATAGCATTTCCCAATTCCTCACTAAAGCCTAAAGTGTACCATGTTAATTCTCTCAAGCCTTTCTATTCCAGAGACTTACAGGTTTGTCAGTTTACAGTCCAGGGAGATGATGCTGAGTGGCCTGACGGTGTCTACTACAACGGGAAAAAAGACGGTGGCGTGGAAGAGGTGAACCTCTCAACCACCCTGGAACGTCTGCAACGGCAACAAATCAAGGAGCTGTGCACTAGCTTCGCCCCATTGTTCTCAGCCACCCCAGGACGGACTGAACGGGCATACCACTCCATTGATACAGGTAATGCTCACCCAATCAGAACCCCACCCTACCGGGTGTCTCCTCATGCCCAAGCTGCTATAGAACGGGAGATCCAGAACATGCTACAGATGGGTATAATCCGCTCATCTACCAGTGCATGGGCATCTCCAGTGGTTCTGGTACCCAAACCAGATGGGGAAATACGCTTTTGCGTGGACTACCGTAAGCTAAATGCTGTAACTCGTCCGGACAACTATCCAATGCCACGTACCGATGAGCTATTGGAAAAGTTGGGACGTGCCCAGTTCATCTCTACAATAGACTTAACCAAGGGGTACTGGCAAGTACCGCTAGATGAACCTGCCAAGGAGAGGTCAGCATTCGTCACCCATGCGGGGGTGTATGAATTCAATGTCCTTCCTTTCGGCCTTCGAAATGCACCCGCCACCTTCCAGAGGCTGGTAGATGGTCTACTAGCTGGACTGGGAGAATTTGCAGTTGCCTACCTCGATGATGTGGCCATTTTTTCAGACTCCTGGCCCGAACACCTACTACACCTGGAAAAGGTCTTTGAGCGCATCAGGCAGGCAGGACTAACTGTTAAGGCCAAAAAGTGTCAAATAGGCCAAAACAGAGTGACTTACCTGGGGCACCAGGTGGGTCGAGGAACCATAAACCCCCTACAGGCCAAGGTGGATGCTATCCAAAAGTGGCCTGTCCCACGGTCCAAGAAGCAGGTCCAATCCTTCTTAGGCTTGGCCGGATACTACAGGCGATTTGTACCACACTACAGCCAAATCGCTGCCCCACTGACCGACCTGACCAAAAAGACCCAGCCAAATGCCGTTAAGTGGACTGATGAGTGTCAAAAGGCCTTTACCCAGCTTAAGGCGATGCTCATGTCTGACCCTGTGCTCAGGGCCCCGGATTTTGACAAGCCATTCCTAGTAACCACAGATGCATCTGAGCGTGGTATAGGAGCAGTGCTCATGCAGGAAGCAACAGATCACAACTTCCATCCTGTCGTGTTTCTCAGCAAGAAACTGTCTGAGAGTGAAAGTCACTGGTCAGTCAGTGAAAAGGAATGTTATGCCATTGTGTACGCCCTGGAAAAGCTACGCCCATATGTTTGGGGACGGCGGTTCCAACTACAAACTGACCATGCTGCACTAAAGTGGCTTCATACTGCCAAGGGGAACAACAAGAAACTTCTTCGTTGGAGTTTAGCTCTCCAAGATTTTGATTTTGAAATTCAACACATCACAGGAGCTTCTAATAAAGTTGCTGATGCACTCTCCCGTGAGAGTTTCCCAGAATTCAGTAGTTAAAAAGTGTTCTTAAAATGTAGAAGTCTGTTAGTTATATACTTAGTAGTATATGTAAAGGTGCATGTGTTGTAGTAATCTGTTTATTTTCAAGTTCTAGAAGGAAATCGCCGCCAGTGAGCTTCCCCACTGTCTGCAATTTGGGGGGCGTGTCATAAACAGATAGCTAAGGGTTAATGTCTCTTTCACCTGAAGCACCTGACCAGAGGACCAATCAGGAAACCGGATTTTTTCAACTTTGGGTGGAGGGAATTTAGTCTCTGAGTCTTTGTTTTCTGCCTGCCTGCTTTCTCTGAGCTTTGGAGAAGTAGTTCTACTTTCTAATCTTCTGTTTCTAAGTGTAAGGACAAAAAGATCAGATAGTAAGTTCTATGGTTTCTTTTCTTTGGTATTTGCATGAATATAAGTGCTGGAGTGCTTTGATTTGTCTTCTTTTTGAATAAGGCTGTTTATTCAAAATTCTTTTAAGCAATTGACCCTGTGTTGTATCATCTTAATACAGAGAGCACATTTGGATGTATTTTTCTTTCTTTTTATATAAAGCTTTCTTTTAAGACCTGTTGGAGTTTTTCTTTACTTCAGGGAGATTGAGTCTGTACTCACCAGGGAATTGGTGGGAGGAAGAAGTCAAGGGGAGATCTGTGTGTTGGATTGCTAGCCTAATTTTGCATTCCCTCTGGGGGAATAGGAAAGTACTTTTTGTTTCCAGGAGTGGGAACAGAGAGGGAGATTCACTCTGTTTGGATTCACAGAGCTTGTGTCTGTGTATCTCTCCAGGAGCACCTGGAGGGGGGAAGGGAAAAAGGATTATTTCCCTTTGTTGTGAGACTCAAGGGATTTGGGTCTTGGGGTCCCCAGGGAAGGTTTTTCAGAGGGACCAGAGTGCCCCAAAACACTCTAATTTTTGGGTGGTGGCAGCAGGTACCAGGTCCAGGCTGGTGGCTAAGCTTGGAGGTTTTCATGCTAACCCCCATATTTTGGACGCTAAGGTCCAAAACTGGGACTAAGGTTATGTCACCATGGCAATCAGGGGAAATCCCGGATGACTGGAAAAAGGCTAATGTAGTGCCCATCTTTAAAAAAGGGAAGAAGGAGGATCCAGGGAACTACAGGCCAGTCAGCCTCACCTCAGTCCCTAGAAAAATCATGGAGCAGGTCCTCAAGGAATCAATTCTGAAGCACTTAGAGGAGAGGAAAGTGATCAGAAACAGTCAGCATGGATTCACCAAGGGTAAGTCATGTCTGACTAACCTAATTGCCTTCTATTAGGAGATAACTGGCTCTGTGAATGAGGGGAAAGCAGTGGATGTGTTATTCCTTGACTTTAGCAAAGCTTTTGATACTGTATCCCACAGCATTCTTGCCAGGAAGTTAAAGAAGTATGGGCTGGATGAATGGACTATAAGGTGGATAGAAAGCTGGATAGTTCGTCAAGCTCAAAGGGTAGTGATCAACAACTCCATGTCTAGTTGGCAGCCGATTTCAAGCGGAATGCCCCAAGGGTCGGTCCTGGGACTCGTTTTGTTCAATATCTTCATTAATGATCTGGAGGATGGGGTGGACTGCATTCTCAGCAAGTTTGCAGATGTCACTAAACTGGGAGGAGTGGTAGATACGCTGGAGGGTAGGGATAGGATACAGAGGGACCTAGACAAATTAAGAGGATTGGGCCAAAAGAAACCTGATGAGGTTCAACAAGGACAGGTGCAAAGTCCTGCACACAAGATGGAAGAATCTCATCCACTGCTATAGGCTGGGGACCAACTGGTTAAGCAGCAGTTCTGCAGAAAAGGACCTAGGGGTAACAGTGGACGAGAAGCTGGAGATGAGTCAACAGTGTGCCCTTGTTGCCAAGAAGGCTTATGGCATTTTGGCCTGTATAAGTAGGGGCATTGCCAGCAGATTGAGAGATGTGATCATTCCCCTCTATTCGACATTGGTGAGGCCTCATCTGGAGTACTGTGTCCAGTTTTGGGTCCCACACTACAAGAAGGATGTGGAAAAATTCGAAAGAGTCCAGCAGAGGGGAACAAAAATGTTTAGGGTGCTGGAGCACATGACCTACGAGGAGAGGCTGAGGGAACTGGGATTGTTCAATCTGCAGAAGAGAAGAATGAGGAGGGATTTGATAGCTGCTTTCAACTACCTGAAAGGGGGTTCCAAAGAGGATGGATCTAGACTGTTCTCGGTGGTACCTGATGATAGAACAAGGAGTAATGGTCTCAAGTTGCAGCGGGGGAGGTTTAGGTTGAATATTAGGAAAAACTTTTTCACTAGGAGGGTGGTGAAGCACTGGAATGGGTTACCTAGGGAGGTGGTGGAATCTCCTTCCTTGGAGGTTTTTAAAGTCAGGCTTGACAAAGACCCGGCTGGGATGATTTAGTTGGGGATTGGTCCTGCTTTGAGCAGGGGTTTGGACTAGATGACCTCCTGAGGTCCCTTCCAACCCCGATATTCTATGATTCAATGATTCATATGAATGCCTGTTCTCATTTTCTAGTGACATTGTAAATAAGAAGCAGGCAGCATTATCTCCCATAAATGTAAACAAACTTGTTTGTCTTAGCAATTGGCTGAAAAAGAAGCAGGACTGAGTGGACTTTATAGGCTTTAAAGTTTTACACTGTTTTATTTGAGTGTAGTTATGTAACCAAAAAAAATCTAAATTTGTAAGTTGCACTTTCATGATAAAGAGATTTTATTTATCATTTTTACAGTGCAAATATTTGTAATAAAAATAATATAAAGTGGGCACTGTATACTTTGTATTCTGTGTTGTAATTGAAATCAATATATTTGAAAATGTAGAAAAACATCCCAAATTTTCAATTGGTAGTCTATTGTTTACAGTGTGATTAAAACTGTGATTAATCATAATTATTTTTTTAATTAAGATTAATTTTTTGAGTTAGTCACATGAGTTAACTGCGATGAATCCTTGAAAAAGCACCCACAACTTCCCAAGGTGTGGGAAAGAGACCCTGTGAATGAATGGCCTCCTCGCGGGCACCCCCTGATGACTTTTTGGCAGTCCTGCAAGTGCTCCCTTGCCTCATTTTCCCTCTGGGTCCCCAGTAACTCCATACAAGTTTATCTTTGAGTCAATGAACATAGTTTAGTATCCAAAACATAGTACAAATAGTCCATAACCAGAAGTCCCACAACATAATCCACATCACTCTCGCATAAGTAATCTTTAAAACCTGGTTTCTTTCTCACTATCCTGGTGTCTTCTACCACACTTGTCTCTTCATCAGTCCTGCTCTGTCCCTCTGCCAGGGACAGCCACCCCAGCCATTCCTTCTGTAGCTGCACAATCCTGCTCTTCCCACTGGGAATGGGCACAGCCTCTCTGCTGGGGGCAACCCTCACTCCCCCGGACCTCTCACTGTTCCTCTGAGTCCAGCTCTCCAGCAAGGAGACGCCAGCAGCTCTCTGCTGCTCCCCTTTCCTTCAGCCTTCTCTGGCCCTTGGCTCTGACTTAGAGCCAGAAGCAATCTCCCTCTGCCGCTTCTCCTACCCTTGGCCTTGGCTGTCTGGTTCAGGGATGCCAGAGAGCAAATCCCTCTTGCTGCTTTTCTGCCTTCAGGCTTCTGCCAGGAAACACCTTCTTTCTCTGGCAGCTCTCATCTCTTGCCATCTCCTGTCTGCTCTCCCACTCTTCTTCTTGCATAGTGTGTGTAGCAGGCTCATATTCTGAGTCTAGAACCGCCAGGTGCTGGATTCCATGATATAGTTCTAGTCTCTTTTCCCAGTATTTTTTTTTAAATAGTAATATTGCTTCCTTAATGGTGCCCCATTTTCCTGATGCTCAGACTAGCTATTTTAGCGTAAACTTTGTCACATATTCATCTGCCAAATGTAATATATTTAACTCTCCTTTTCTGTTTTAATTTCATTGTGTAGTTCCACATTTATATCGGGAAGGGTGCATGTGTGATTTTCTACCTGTAATACATTTTCCCATGGCTATATATGCTCATTTCTTTTAAGTCTTTTTCTTAGTTTCTTTGTCCATACTTTCATCCTATTAACATGAGACATTTTGGATTTTCCCTCCATGTGGTCCACTGAGTTCGCAGCTTTCTTCTTATATTTGTTTAGTGTTTCCATTTTCCCTGTTCCCTATGACTTTTTTGCCCAGAAAGTTAAGTCTAATAATTCATTCTTAATGCTACAGGAATTTTGCCAGCAGCTATATGTATTACATGCAAAGAGGTCATGACGAAGGCACCACATGCAGTATGAAATGCCTGGGCTTGGATTGAGTCTAATTTTCTTAGGCTCATTTATGATGCTAAACTAAATGTTTGAGAGTTGTATGGAATAATTGTCAATAGATGCTATTTTATGCAATAAGTCCTCTTTCCATAACATATCATATGTTTTTTTTCCAATATCTAAGAAAGCTACTCTCATTTTTTCACAGACTTTTTTGTGCTTCCATCTCTACTCTTACTATGTGATCAGCTGTACTCCCTCCCCTCCTGAACCCCTTTGCTCATTGTCTGTAAGCCCATTTCTCTCCAGACATATTGGCAATCTTTCAGTCACCATTCTTTCCATGGCTTTACCCATGCAAGATGTAAGAGCAACTGGCTTGTATGCATCAGGTTTTGTTTGCAGCCTGCCTGGTTTCCACACCAGAACTACAACTACATGTTTCCACTCCGTTGGTAGCTCACCTTTTCCCCATACACCGCTGTATAATTTTAGCAGTATTTTCAGACTCCCTTCATCCCGGTGTTTTTAACATTCTCTTACATACACCATCCTTGCCTGGTGCAGTTTTTGCTTTTATCTATAGCTTTTTGACATTCCCTCCTGCAGAAGTTTTCATTTAAAATTGTATCCTCATCCTCCTCCGAGCTCTTCCATTTCTCATGATTCTCTTCACTGAATTTTTTTCCTTATGCAGTTTTCTTCACTCTGATTTTCACTATTACTAACAGTGTGGAATATTTTTGCTGGGGCTTCTGCTTTTTCTTCATTAGAGCTTGTTAATCCCTTGGCTTTCTACAGTGAAGCATGGTATAGAATTGCCGTTACTCCATATTCCATTCCGTTGTCATCTGCCTACATCTGTCTGATGTTTTAGTATTTTTACTAAATACACAGTACTTTCTCCAGCTCTCTTATTTTACCTTTAATATCCCTTTGCTCAATTGCCTTGTTTCTTTTATATTTCATTAAGTCCTCACTCCTCATTGTGTTTTTTGCTTTCTCATAGGCCTTGTTCCTTTCCTTAAGTGTCTTTTGACTCTCCTCATTCCACCATGGGTCATTGTTTCTACCTTTAGGGTAACTTGGTGTCTTAGGTATAGCTAACTTTGCTGCCATCATGATTTCCTTAGTTATATTGCTACTAAAGTCCTCAATGTCATCCCTTACACATTGTTCAGTAATACTTTCATTACATTTGCTTCTAAATAGTTCCGCATTTTTAATGTTCCAAACAGGGAGACTTCCTCCATCCTCAGCATTGTCTTTACCTTGATATACTATAAGTACAGGGAAGTGATCACTTCCCATTCCCTCTTGTGGCAAAGTACCTGCTTCTCCTCTGCTGGCTCAGTCCTTTGGAGCCACAGACTTGGGCAAAGCAAAAGTCCTTCCCAGTCACGCAGGGTCTGGCTGATCCTTTCTCAGTCAGTCCCTTGCTCTGTTTTTCTCTCCTTCTGGGGAGAATGCAATCTTCCTTGCAGGAAGAGTTTCAGCATCCTGCTGCACCTACTCACTGGCAGCTACTCTACTTCTCTCACTCCCCCCCCCCCCTCCCCGCTTCCCTGCCAGGGAGGGTTTAAAAAGGTCCCCAGCAATTGGGGCCAGCTGAAGCTAATTAGTTCCCTGGTAACCCCTGTTCCAGCTGAACCTTATTTCTCCATGGCTATCTCCCCTCAATGGATAGAGAGAGGCCTTTTAACCCCTCTGGGACTAATTACTACCCCTCTCCTGGTAGCTAATTGTCCTGAGTTTGCCACACTCTGCATTGACTTCCCAGCTGCATTTGCTTGCTATATACACTACTTGACAATTCCCAGGTCTAGATAGGAGAGACTTCCATTAGCTGCATTAAACCTAATGGGCGTACCCTCATTCAGTATTACTAAAGTATTTTCATGAACAAATTTGTTCTTCTTACCATTTTCCCCCACTTTCCCACAATCTGTTATGGCTGTTTAAGTCTCCACATATAATCTATGGGCCCGTTGCATCTTCAGCTATCTTTGTCAAATTCGTAATCTCCAGTTTTCCACAGGAGCTGTATATATTATATATTCTCAAAGATGCAGATTTATTTTGCAGAAGAATCTTAATAGCATTAAACTCTATATTTAGTTTCTTTACCTCAATTCAAGATAATTTATGTTGTCCCTAATGAACGTACAAACTCTTCCTCCCCTTCCTACTTCTCTGTCTTGCCTATAGATGCTGAATCCTGGGATTCTGAAATCTAGTTTTCCTAATAACCATGTTTCTTATATGCAAATAATATCAGGTTTAGTATCCTTATCAAGGATAGTTTTCTTTATTTCCTGTCCATGTGCTATTAGACTAGAGCATTCAAAGAGTAAATAGTACCATTCTATTTATCCTTCAGTATTTCCTTCACGTCAGGTATGGAGCCGTTCTGTTAAGTTGCTAACACATATGTACTTTTCTGCCACTTTACCTATAATTATCATTTTCTCTGTGTTTTCACCAATCTCTTATGTGCAGTTTATTACTTCAATAATCTAAAACCTCTTTGTCTATACATAATACGTCATCTCCTATTTGCCCTGTTATCATTCATTACATTCTTTGATTTATTTGGCTCTGTGTTTATCACTTTCTCCTTATTGAGTCGCCTTTCCTCTTCCCCTTTTGGCCCTAGCTGCCTTCTAGTAGCTTCTGCATATGCTCTGCTATTTGCAACTTTTTCTTTTTCTCTCTTGTTTGCTTTGCTGCTATACAACATCCATATGCTGCACTGTGCTTCCCCCCACAGTCGCTGCACTTCAATTCTGCCCTTCCTTACAATTGTCATAGGAGTTCTCCCCTGCACACTTACTGCATGTGATTTTCCCTTTACATATATTTTCCACATGTCCAAACTTGGCATCTGTAGCACCTCACCAGGGGTGGGATATATAGTTTGGTCCAAAAAAAATCTGGTATCTTATTGTTACCGCACCTGGAAGGGTTTGTCCTTTAAATGCAACTAGCACAGCTGTTGAGGGCTTTCCTTCCCCTGCCTGTCTTGCTAATTAACCTCTTCACATATAGTACCTTATCACCCCCTATGCCTTGCTTTACCTCATCTCCAGCCATTTTGATTGACACCCAGGACTTAATTTGTAATGAAAGAGGTGCCACGGTTCAAGCAACTTTTTTTACTTTCATAACTGAGGCGGCAAGCCCAGAGGTGCCAGAGCTCTGGACCTCCGAGCTGGGAGGTGCCAGGGCTCAGGGCTAGCTCAAATTAAGCACTGTTGGCACCCCATAGACAACTCCTCTTGTCTTCATCAGATACTTAGGCAGTTAGCAGCTTACTTTCTGTTTCCCTACCATTTTACTGTTTCGTTTCCCCACTTGTTTCTAGCTTTTACATCCAGTTAATAAATCTCAGTGTAGCTCTGCCCATGTCTTCAACACTTTTTAAATCCATTCTGCCACTTTCAGAGAATTCACATCCCCTGTCTACGCATCCTTGGCTAGTGATTTCATTACTGTAACAGTTTTTTCTCTTTTTCTCTTTCCTGTCTTTCTTCCAGCTGCTGCTTCTTCTAACTCTGGCATGTCCACCCTGTTCTTTTCCCAACCTGCAACTAGTCTTCCCCTCTATCTCCTGCGTCATTTTCTAGACTGATTTCAGTTTTGTTTGTTTATTTTTCTTTTATACCTGCCAAAGCTTAACTCAGCTGCTTACCAGCTCTACTCTGAATCTCACCAGATGCCTTAGAGCCCCCAGGTGCTTTCCTGCCCTCTTAATTGGTCCAACTGAGAGCACCTGGGCTGGAACAGGAGAGCTGAGCCCAGAGTCATTGAAGGGTCAGTGTAGATTTATCTACTGCCGTGTAGATTTATCATAGTTTACTAGATAAAAGTTGGATCACACAGTGGCTCTTCATGCACCATAAATGAAGCATATTTTACTGTAGGCCCTTGGGTTATTTTATCCACTTAGTATGAATGAAAACATAATTATAGGTGACTTTCACAATTTGATTATAATCATCCTCCATGATTGAAATCCTTTACCATCCTCACAAGAACTAATGCTGGGACAAAGCCTAACAATTAGATAAAGAAACAGAAAAAGAGGTAAGAAGGAAAAAGAAAAAGACAAAAAGGAAAAGAACGGAAGCTGGAATTATCATTAGCTGGGGACTATCTGTGGGGAAACCAAGCCTTCAGCCTTCTCTTTCTCAGTCTGTCGGTCTCTCCAGGCAGCAGTCACAGATGTTGGTGACGCTGGCAAATCTACTTAGCTCTGCAGGTCCAGTTCATTGTTCTGAAAATCCCAGAGTAGCAGGTTAAGTGTTATTTCAGGTCAGAAACATAGAGAGGACATTGCAACAGTTCCACTAGGAAATTCCCTGGCCATGTGTGGCTCTGCTGCCCTCAGTCAGTCCCTCACATCCAGAATTCCTTAGGCTAATTTAGATTCCTTTAGGCCTATTTCCTACCATTCCCCAGTTGTGCAAGGGAGCCTGAGCTGATCTTTTAAAGTTAGGCTTGGAAGGAATAGATTTTTATTGGTAAATGTCAGTACGCATCGCTTTCATCGTACACACACAAACCAACGAACACATATTTCTATTTGTGATGGACAAAATAAGAAAAATTCTGCTTGAGAACTTCTTAGATTTTGAGTTAAAGATATTTGCTTTGTATATCTTGACATGTGACGTTGACAATTTGTTTGAACGGTAATAAAGTTTTAATATTTTGAATTTCCACATTGACTGTCATTAAATAATTTTTGTCTGACCTCCCTATTGTCTACCCCCACCCAATTTACCCCAAATTTTAATGGATAAAAATTAGAGAAGCCCTTACAGTGCCATCACTCACTACCAAAGCATTATAGGTGGCAGGGGGTTACCCCTTAAACCATTCAGAGAGTGAAGCTGGTGCTAACACAGAGAGTCGCTTACTGAGCAGAGCATCTCCCTGGGAGTACATGACTCGAGTGCTCCGGGATCTGCACCCTCAGCCCATTGGTCTCCAGATGGCATTTAAGGTGGTGGTTATGACCTATAGCACCAGAAATGGCCAGGGACTGGCCTGTCTGAGGGATAACCTCTCCCATACTGGCTTACCACAGCTGCAGTCAGCACGAGCACCAGAGCTTATCCCTCTTGTTATTAAAAAAAAAAAAAAGAGGGGGCTGCTGGCAGGGCATTCTCAGGGATGGTGCTGGGACTCTGGAATTTGCTCCTCTGCCTCTTAGTCTGAACTAACCTAAGTCTGGTGACCTTCCAGACATGCTGCAAAAGACTCTAATCAGGGTTTTGGAGAGAGCTGAGAGGTGAGAAAGAGATGTTTGCAGTTGACTGACTTCTTCTTTGAATAATTATTTTAATGCTGCTGGGGTTTGTTGTAGTGTTAATTATGGGTTAGGGGCCTGAAGATGCGTGTAGTTCTTTTAAAAATATAAATAAATAAAACAATGTCTCTCTCCTGTCTTGATTCAGGGATCACTTTAGAGATACACACTGAGCTGAAGGGATGGGGGGCAGAGAATGAGCATAAACGGGTTCTCATTTTATTGCCTGTATGTTTCTGTCTCCTCTAGGTTGAAGTGTTGTGGTCTCAAAGCTGCTTGTTGTGGGCATCTCTCCTCTGCTCTCAGCACTGGCCAGCTGCACCTGACAGAGCCTGAGCTGGAGGATAACAAGCTGGGGGATTCCGGAGTGCAGCTGCTCTGTGAGGGACTGAAACATCCACACTGCAAACTGCAGAAACTGCAGTAAGTAACGGCTGGTTTCCATTAGTTGGTGCCTGTTAACATTGTGGTGTTGTGAGTTACACTCTTCTTTCCAGGTTCACAATCCTTCAGTGCGTGGAACCTAGACATGGACCAGCCCCACTGATGGCAAAGAACACAGACCAGTGATGTTTAAAGCAGATACATTTTACTAGTTAAACAATTGAATAACGTAGTGGGCTTCACCCCCGGCCCCTGTTCAGCAGCGCAGGGTGACTGGGCAACTGCCCTAAGAGGACCCTGACACAGGGTCGTCCTTGGGTGGTGCAAAGCAGATAAAGTCAACTCAATGCCATCCTCCCCCACCGTCTCCCCTGTCTCAGCCTAGGGGATGTGGAGGAGCATGAAGGTGTATGTCAGGGGCGGGGCAGAGTTCCTAGTGCTCCACAAGGGCAACGCCCCTGGGGTAACTTACAGGAACCTCAGGGCTTCTCTAAGTTAGACCAGAGGCCACTTTGACTCCCATCTGGCCCTGGATCAAGGGAGCACAAAGGTGGCTTAGAGCCAATTTCTTCACCTCCAAGTCTCCTCAGCAGTGCTCAGTGAATTTGGTACATCTGAGAACAGAGCCCAGTGTCTTCTAGGGCCTAAACGCAGCATATGATGATGTTACTAAAACACTGCACTCTTCTCCCAAACAGGCTGTGCACAATAAATATTAATGTGTTTTCCACAAAAAAGCTGGGCAGGGCCAGTGCAACCATTTAGGTGACCTAGGCGGTCGCCTAGGGCACTGGGATTTGGGGGGCACCATTTTCTTCGGCAGCGACCACAGCAGCCAGATCTTCGTCCGCCCCGGTTGCCGCTGGCATTTAGGCGGAGGGAGCTGGGGCAAGGGAGAGCAGGGAGGGCCTCCTGCAGCGAGTAAGGGGCAGGGGCAGGGGCAGAATGCAGGGGAATTCCCCGCCCCAGCTCACCCCTGCCCAGCCTCCTCCCCAAGCACGCCCTGGCTGCTTCACTTCTCCCACCTCCCAGGCTTAGATTCACCAAGATAATAATAAAAAAGCTTATGCAGGACCGCACTAGTTACCCAGAAGCCAAAGACAGACCCCTTTAGGCATTCCAGCCGTTGGCTCCCATCCAGACAAACAGGTCTAATATAGTGAGGGTTTACTGAAAACCTAATTCACCACATGTGAGGTCCTAAAGGATCCAAAACGCACCCCCAGGACAATCTGGATCTCAGATCTTACCCAAATATCCTGCTGTCAGCCAATCCTTAGTAAACTAACTAAAGATTTATTAATTAAAAAAAAGAGTAGAGTTAAAATGGTTACTAGATGTCATACACACAAATGATTGCAAAGTCCGATGTGTAGCAGTGATGGAATAGATTGCTGGCTTGCAAAAGGCTCTCTGGTAACTTCCAAAAGATTGAAAGGTCCTCAGTCCATAGTCCACAGAATTGCAGTAGAAAAGAAGCAACACGAAGATGTGTCAAATGCCTTTTATAACCTCTGCCATGAGCATGGGAAATTACTGGTAAAAGATGAAGTCGTAGGTCGCATGTCTTTTCCTGGTTTGCTGAATCACAGGGGAAGGCATTGGTACCTTGCTGTCTGAGGCATCTGCAGGAAGAGCTGTCTGGGTGGGATACATTCCTTCAGTGGCCCATTGTAAGAGTGGAGTGCCCTTACTAGGCCATCAACACATAGCTGTCCAGCTGTGATGTAAATCTGTGTCTCACTGTGATGTAAATCTATCTAGGGGGTGTTATCCAGGAACAAAACATATGTTTGAGAGACAAATCATAGCCAATATTCATAACTTTAGATACAAAGTTGATACATGGATTTAACCAGGATAATCATACTTGATAGATTGTAACTTTTCCATTGACACCTTACATGAAAACACTTGGTACAAAATTTGTTGCCATTTTATAATAGTGGTAAATATCAATGATAAAAATGGTCATCTTTAATCATACAGCATCACACCACAACCCAAGAAATAGCTCTCATTCTTCTCCCACTGCTATATTGATGTAGTTTACTTATTTAGAAGTTGGATAATATGGTGTATTTTAGTGCACTCTAAAGCAGGGAATTGTCGTGTTAGAACATGAAGTTATTTTCTTCAATAAGGAGAACTGAGAACTTTAAGGAACCTTCCTTCACTCAGCTAATTTGCCACTATTACCACAATAAATCCTGGGATAAAGACTAAAAGAGAGACAAACAGAAAGAGAAAAAGAAAGGAAGAATGAAAGGACACAAAAAAGAGTATTAGCTTAAGTATTTTTTTGTTGACCCTGTTTTATTTTTTACATTTGGCTTTCCAGTCCATGAGAGGAGCTCCCTTGCCTGTAGCATTTCCAAGATGTGATAGAGCCATTCATCAATCCTTTGTATTGTGATGTTCCTCAATGGCTCATTTACTGTTGCTAGGCCTCCTGACAGGGGAGGTAAGGGGGTCGATTCCCATGTCTGGGTCCACAAGTTCAGAGCAAACATTTTCACAGTTATAACAGGAATGCTGGAAACTCCCTAGAAGTGTGTTGGGGTGGGGGGTCACCAATGCCTGAACTGTGGCCCCTCCCTCATGCCACACTTTCTCCTTGAGGTTCCGCCCTTGCGCCACCTCTTCTCCCCAAGGCCCTGCCCCCTGCACGCTCCTCTCCGCCCCCCTCCTCCCCATCGCTTGCCCTTAGGGCTGGTAAAAAGTTGGAGGACAAAGCTCTCCGACTTTTAAAAGTGATGGGGCGATGGCCCCCTGACCCTCCCCTCCCATTCCAGTGTCCCTGAGTTATAAAGCAAAGCTACATATTTCTTTATAGCCTGGAATACAGACATTGCCAGGGAATCAATGCAGGCAGCAATTGACAAGCGTTTCATAGAGTGTAAACACTAAATACATTCTTATAAGACTAGTACCAGTTTTCTTCAAAATAAACATACAGGTGAGCGAGTTTGGTTTCCAGCTTTGAGTTTGTCAGTTCTTAGCTAATACCTGTGGCCTTGGCCAGAGCTGGCTCTTGGTTTACCAGAGTTAAACAAGTCTGCAGCCCCACAACAGCTGCTGAAACCTCACCCTCTTCTAGAGCTATGTTATCAAAGCCCTGTGGAGACGGGGTGTGAGGAGCCCCTGCAGCAACGAGAGTTGAGATCATGTTGCTTCCATGGATTTTGCAGCCCCTGCTGCTTATGAGTGCTGAATAGCCCCACAGCGGTCAATGGGACTGTCCATGTTAGTAAGTGCTCCCCATCCTGAGCAAGGGCTTCACAATCCAGCCCTTTACGTGCAGAAAGGACATTGCTGTCCCTGCCCAGAGCTCACAGGGTGAGTGGGGTGTGGGGGGAGCAGACCAGGCTACAGACTGCACCAGGGCTTCTTCTCCTCTTCCCCTGGTGAAAAGCATCTGCTGGCAGTGAGCTCAGCAGGCAGGGGAGCGACAGTGACATGGATCCGGGGGCTCTGGCAGGCAGCTGGGACTGTGAGCTCTTTGGGGCAGGGTCCATCTTTGTGTTCTGTGGTTGTGCAGCACCCAGCACAATGGGGTCCTGGCCCATGATGGGGGCTCCTAGGCACCACCACAATACAAGGAGTAATAATACTAAAGCCAGTGGTGGGCAGTGCGCTGGGCCTCAGAGGGACTGTGGGCTCAGGCATCATGTCTGAGAGAGAATTAACACCTTGTTTTCTTTCCTCATTTCCCCTTCAGGTTGGACTATCGCAGTGTAAACAACGAACCCTGGCCAGAGCTGGATGCTGTGAAAAACATAAAACCTGATCTGGTCATAGAGATTTGATGCAGCTGGTGGGTGCCAACCCCTGCACCAACATGGCTGTGGCCTGGCTGCCCTACTGCTAGCCAGGACAGCAGTTGCAGGGTGGGCAACACCTGCCCCTTCTAAGATCAACGGCACCATTACCAGGACTTTATCAACATATTTGAGTGTCTGTGGTAGGGGAGCTGGGTAGTGATTGTCAGGGCCAACCCTCCTACCTCAGGGTGAGAGACACAGGAGTAGGAGCGGGTTTGCTCCACTACTGGGCTGACCTTGGAGATGGTAGCTGGTTTGTGGGGGGAATGAGCAGGAGGGAAGAAGGGGGTCAGGGCCCAGTGGAGGGAGAGATGTGAGATCATGAGACAGAGGGGCCTGTAACCTCCCTTCTCAGTCTCTCTCAGTGCAGGTGGGAAACTCAAGAACCATCCCTCATTCACTATTATTTGTATATTTACAAGGAGCTTTATTATTTTACACAGTTCCAAAGCTATTAAAGTGGCATTTTTTTGCATTCATTTCCAACAGTTCTTTTATCGTGGACGTACCATTTATGTATCAGTTTTGCTGGAGGGCCATAAAGATCATGAATCAAGAACTAATGTTGCCCTTTAGAGTTTGTATTTCTTGCCATTGTTTGTGCTAATGCACAAGAATTCTCCCATTCCTCGGGGCTAGGGGAGTCCTCAAGGATAGTTCCCAGGCATTCATTTCATTGTTCCCATTTCCTATTCATTATGGTCAACACTGTAATGATAGTAGGAACCCAAGTTACCCACAGCATTGTACAGAGGTGGAGACGAGGGAATCTTTATGTAGTGAGTCTTATCATCAGAAGCACATATAGAATCATAGAATATCAGTGTTGGAAGAGACATCAGCAGGTCATCCAGTCCACCCCACTGCTCAAAGCAGGACCATCCCCAACTAAATCATCCCAGCCAGGGCTTTGTCAAGCTGGGCCTTAAAAACCTCTAAGGATGGAGATTCCACCACATGCTAGGGCACTTGGAGATAGGCTAGCAACCCTACAAAATGGTGTTTGTTACTTAAGAAGTCCAGCATCTTTTCTTCTTATAATAGCAAGCTGGGAAGAGCTACTATAATGCTTTTGGAAGCCTATGCAGGGAAAAGGACAGTTTGGGCAGCTGGGAGAAGGTTTGTTTGTTTTCTGTTCTCTATGGGCGCCCAGATTTTTCAGCAAGTGGTGTGGGGGGCAATAAAGGACTCTGAAGCCTCAGGTGGGAATGGAGAACAAAGGCACAGGTCGGGGGATGGGAAAGAGCTAACAGGACAGATGCTGCTACTGTGGTTAGGCCTGATGCATAGCTAATCTGGCAGTTACAAGTGAACACACCCACCCCAGAACCCTTGGCTTGCTCACTCAGATATAACATCTGCAGGCTACATTACACACAGGTTGAAATATCCCCAAACACACAGACTATGGGCTTGAGTTTAGCCTGAGCAGGGAGGCAGGAGACGACGGGGATTTCCCTAGCTCTGTGCTAATGAGTAGTAGAAAAAAAGAGAGATTTTAAAAGCAGGACATTTGTTGTGGATGGCTAAGCAAAGTGGGGGACTGTAGCCTGAAAACCCCTTGACCAAAGGAGCCCAAGATTCAACCGCAAACGCCACTCTGGGTCCTCGACAGGGCTAGCAGTTTTCAGGCCAATCTGCCAATGCGCATGGATTTTAAAGCACTTGGAAAAATCAGCTGTAAACAGAAACGGAGGCTTGCCTATGGTGCAGCTCTTGTCACCCCATAATTGAAAAGGGGTCTTTGGAGGAGTCCTAAACTACTTTTCAAGGGTGACTATTGTGATGTCCCCCAGTGTACAATCTGGATTGTAGGACAGCTGTGCCCCGTTAATTCTCCAGTCTGGAGAATGCCTCGCTTTGCTGTGTGAGCTGCCACTCTGCCAATCACCCCAGCCTCCATCATGCAAGTCCCCCCAGACATACCAGGGTGCAGTGCCCAGGCACTCTTGAATTACATATAGGGCAACCTGCATATCCCTCGTCCCAGCCTTGCACTCCGGAAATGTACCATGTTGTACCGTTCAGTAACTCACTGAGCAGCACCAACTGATAAAGTCCGGCATTCCATCAAAGAGAAATGGATATGTACCAGTCTGTGTAATCTGAGTAGATTCCCTAGACACTTCAACCAAAACCTGATGGGTTTACATGAAATATAAAACAGATTTGTTCCCATAGAAAGATAAATTTTAAGTGATTAAGTGGTAGTGGCAAGGAAGATCAGAATTGGTTACAAAAAGGAAATAAAAGATAAAACCATAACATAATCCTAAATTTACCAAGGTAATAATTCTAAAACCAAAAAGATTTCTCTCTCTCATCCACAACTTCACAGCAGTTCATGCTAACTGGAATGCCTTCTAGTTATGACCAGCCCTTCCCATTGTCTCAATGAAGATTTCTTTTTCTTCCAGACAATCTTGCTTCCTTGTGTACAGATGGGGGAGGAGAGGTAGATGAAGTGATGATGTCACTGTCTCTTATTTATACTCCTCTCCTCAGACTGGGAAAATCCATCTGTGGCATGGGGCTAGGCAACCCCACTATCTGCATGAGCTGTCAAGTATCCTTCATATGAATGGTAAAATCTTGCTTTCACCTTCTGTATACATGCAGCCCAATGTGTTTCTGCGGATGACATGCAGGTCTTTTGTTTATGGTCTCTGTTATTACTAAGCAGTTAGACCATGGGCTCGGAACAGGCCTCAGTAACACACATGTAGTAAAATCGCATAACTTCATATACATGATGATACACACATTTAAACAGGACAATGAGTTTCAGCAAATCATGACTTTTTAAGTGATGCCTCTCAAGACAAGCTGAGTACAAAATATCATGACCATACACAAGTGGTGAATATGGGGGTTACAGAGTGTTATTTTGAGGTACAGTGTGTCACAACTATAGAGGGGTGATATAGGGTGGGTGAGGTAATATCTTTTATTGGACCAAGTTCTGGTGGTGAGAGACAAGCTTTCGGGCTTACAGAGATCTCTTCTTGAAGTCGTAGAAGGATGAGATGTTACAGGGAGAGTCCCAGGAATATTGGAGAAGCTATTGGATATAAAATCTGAGCTTCTCAGGCATATGGAGGTGGATTTTGACAGGCTCTGTCTGCTGCCAGGCGCTTGGAGAGATTAGTAAAGCCTAGCTGAGGAGTGACTAGGAAGGAGAGTGCAGAGGAGTCATCTGCTTTCTTCCAAATGCTCTTCATCTCTCCTGGGGAATGAGAAGAGCATCTTCCTTCTGAGTTAAATATGTTTTTGCTTTCTGAGGGAATGTACATTTGCTCCTTTCCATACTGAGGGCAACTTTACTCAGGAGTTATGAATTGGCACTGTATGTGTATTGTGACAAAGTTCCTCCTCTACCTTGGTGGGTCCTGTGCTTATTGGCAGATTTGCTCAACTCAGTGATCTTCCCCTCTTGTGGAACCCACAGTCTGGGTCAACTTCTCCTTTGTCTGATCAGGAGTTGGGAGATTTGGGGGGGAACCCGGGCCCACCATCTACTCCAGGTTCCAGCCCAGGGCCCTGTGATTGCAGCTGTCTATAGTGCCTCTTGTAACAGCTACATGACAGCTACAACTCCCTAGGCTACTTCCTCATGGCCTCCTCCAAACACTTTATCCTCATCACAGGACTTTCCTCCTGGTGTCTGATAACACTTGTACTCCTCAATCCTCCAGCAGTTCACTCTCAGCTCCTTGCGCCTCTTGCTTCCAGCTCCTCACACACGAATCTCACTGACTAACTGGGAGGCTTTTAACTAGTTCCAGCCAGCCCTTGATTGGCTTAATGTGGCCCAATCAATGTAGCTATCTCCATTGCCTTCTAGAAAGATCTTAATTGGCCCCAGGTGTCTTGATTAACCTGAAGCAACTGCCATTTGGTTACTATGGTCCTAGGGATTTGATTAGCCTGGGGCTAACATACCTGTTCCTTACTACTTTACTGTAGCCATCTGGCCTTGCTCCATCACAGTATATAGCGATGGAAGCAGGCCGTGCAGTAGTTTGTCCTGCTAAACCTGGATTGGTTTATATGGTAATTCCTCTCTTCCAGAACTAGGATGGACGCAATAGGGTGCTGGGCCACAAGGGCCAAATTCTTCTCTCAGTTACGTCCATGCTGCTCCACTGAACCATGGAAGTTACATGTGGACAAGACCCAGGATCTTCCTGGTAGCACAGGGTGGTTCCTGCAGAAGTCAAAGGGACTGCATAGGGGGTAACTCAAGGTAGAATTTGCCCCTAACACACTCTGGGTGAGTCTCCCCTGCACAGCCCCATATCCAGACAGCTGTGTCTGAGCAAAGCTGGTGAGAAGAGCATATTAAACCTTACTGGGAAATTTCCCCCCTCTGTAGGCCCAATACTGCTGCCATTGGAGTCAACTGCAAAACTCCCATTGACTTTGGTGGGACAGACATGGGTTTTATGGGCCTGATCCAAAGCCCATGGGAAACCTGCAGAGAAACCTCCACATCCTACCAGCATCATTGTTTTCTGGGGCTGGGACTGGGCTGGCTTGGTGCTTAGTCTGGAGATGGCTTTTTCTTCAAACTCTGAGCAGAAGCCAGAGTGAGTTGGGAGTGTGATAGTTCATTCTCTGGCTGTTAGAATATCCCCGGGTGCTCTGTGTTCTATGGACTCAGGAGGGGTGAGGTGAGGGCTCCTCTTCCAAACTGCAGCCAAAGAGCACGGGGCACTACAGAAGATGAGACCCAAGCTGCATTTTGTAAAGGATTTAGTGTGTGCTCAGCTCCATGGCTGTCCATATCCAGATGCCCCCCAGTGAGCTCTGTTTCCTTTTTCATGGTCTTGTCCCTGGCTGCCTTTTTTTGTAATTAATCCATGGCCATGGGGATCTCTTTGCCTTTGTGCAATGTGGAGGGTCACCCGAGACCGCGTTTGATTGGAGGCAGCATGTGACAATCGCTGAGGCCTTGTGCAAACAGTAAGTGGGGAGCCAGGAGAGTCACAAAGCAGCTGAACAGGTTCTCAGATGGTACAGTGAGGCCCCTCAAATCCCAACCAATGCTTGTAAAAAGCAGGCAAGGTCTCTGCAGGCTAAACTGTGAGAGCTGCAGTGGTGCAGATCCAGAGGATTTCCCCATGGCTGTGGCCAGGGAATGAAAGCTTTTGCTTAGAGACGTGTTGATTTATTCAGATTTATTCAGCATTTGTATTGGGAAATGTTTGGGACAATTTCACATGCAGCCAATAGATCCCTCTCACCCCTTGTGCTACTCTTCACATTCCATAGGTTCAGGGATTACAAGTCCCCACTGCTACTGCAGACACTGGGAAGGAACAGAGGGGTGTGCAGGAGGGGATTGGCTGTAGGGCCCAGATCTTTGGCCTCTTCTGCTCCCCAAAGGAGCTTCTGTTTGCACTTCTGCATTTCTTGTCTTAAACCTGCTGGAGAATCATGATGGTGCAATTTCAGTGGTCATCTCTATGGGGAAGTTGCACAAGTTTAACTTAAATTAGCTTTAACGAAGGGAGGATGGTGCAGGATCAGCGCTCTGGCCTGGACATTGGGTGCCTGGTTTCAATTCTCTTCTCTGTGAGAGACTCCCTGTATGATCTTGGGCAAGTCACTTAGTTGCCCTGTACCTCAGTTTCCCCATCTGTAAAACAGGATAACAGCACTGCCCTACCTCAAAGGGAGGTTGAGAGGAGAAATATGTTAAAAATATTGAGTTGCTCAGATAGTCTGTTGACCTGCCAATATTAGCAAACAAAAATGAATATTTGCATACATCTGCATAGATTGACATATTGCCTGTTTGCCCTACTTACACTTATTTAGTGCATTCCTTCCATCCATCCAACTGAGCATTCATTGCACACCCACTTTCATTCCGTCCTGTTCTTCCACCCACCTGCACACACCCATTCATGCTCAATTCAGCGCACACATCGCCCCACCTGTTTCATGCACACGTCACCTGATACACATCATCCCCATTCATCTTGTGCACACGTCCCATCACCTCCAGGTGCAGCTCAGCAGCTGCCTCCATGGCTCCACCAAACCAACCCCCAAACTACACCAGAGTGGGATAGCACAGCCAGAGGCCTGGCCCTGGAGAAGGAGGGGTTTCCATGTGTTTAGTACAGGTCTTATCCTTCCCTGTGAGTACCCAGCCCCTGGTTCCCACCTCTACCCCCATCTCCCAGTTTCCTGGGCAAGAAACTGCCACAGATCTAGTCCCCCAGGCAGCCCACGGGCTTCCACCAGTATCTGGTCTCCCAAGTTTAATGCCTGATTCCCTTGTCTCTGGCCAGAAAATTCCTCACTCCAGTGCTCCTCTATATGCCCCAATCAAGGAGTCCCTCAGCCTGGTTCCCGCCAAGTCGCATCACCCACATCCCCACTTTCCGTGAGCTCCTAGCTCCCCGCTCCACCCCCACTGGTGTGGGCTGGACTTTGCCAGTGAGGCCCCCAGAATCTTTCCAGGGACTCTCAACTCCCGACCCCCTCTGTGTGGTGTGCACCTTTTACCCGTCACTCCTCCCATCTGCCATCTCCATGTGGCTCTGACCCACAGTTCTCATGTACCTATGACGCGTCATGCACCTCTGCTGCTACCTGCTCTTCCCATGTGTCTGTACAGTCCCATGCTGGGGGAGGTCAAAGGCAAGGTCAGGGAGGAATTCTGTATTTGCAGAAGGAGTACAGCACTCTCTGCTGTGCCAGTCTCTCTCTGCAGGCTGGGTGTGCCAGTCTCTTTCTGCAGGCTGGGTGTCACTGCCCCACCTCTCCTGCCTTTTTCCCTCCATGGGGTGACCTGGAGGGAGCAATCTCTGCAGGGACTGCAATTGTGCCTGGCCTTACACAGTTGAAGGTAGGCAAATCGTGGGCTGCTGCTAAAAGTGGTGGTGCCCTCCAGTTCTCCTCCTTCATAACTCCCCCATACACACACCCCTAGTGCCACGTGCTGGGGTGGCTGAACTGAAAGCAAGGCAGGGAGCCAGCAAGCACCAAGAACACATGCAGCTGAGTCAAGCCACCCAAAAGGTGAAAGGGAAAATCAACATGGAAAGGAAGCAGCCTTTCAAGCTTGTCTTTTAGTTGTGTGTTCTCATCCAGAAAAGAGAATTGTGCAACTTGCTGGTGGGGCAGCGAGCAGGGGGAAACCCAACCCAAAACACAAAAAAGCAGAAGCCACTCTTTAAAACACAAAACAAGTTGTGCAAATTGCAGGGGAAGTGCCTTGTGTCCCTCCCCATCTGTGCTCCTGTGTAACAGCCAGGCTTATCTGAACCCCTGGAGGATAGGGCAGCACTGAGGTGAGTGAAGGTTAACACTCTGAGTGGGTTGCTCTGAATTTCCCTTTCACAGGTGAGTTTTCCTCACTCAGTGCAGACTCTGCAGGTGGGGTGAGAGAAAGCCACCACTACTGGTTTTGGGTGCTGGGATCTTATCTCTATTTGTGGGTCTAAATTAGGGGTCAGCAGCCTTTCAGAAGTGCTATGCCAAGTCTTCATTTATTCACTCTGATTTAAGGTTTCGCATACCAGTAATACATTTTAACATTTTTAGAAGGTCTCTTTCTATAAGTCTATAATATATAACTAAACTATTGTTGTATGTAAAGTAAACAAGGTTTTTTAAATGTTTAAGAAGCTTCATTTAAAATTAAATTAAAATGCAGAGCCCCCCAGACCGGTGGCCAGGACCCGAGCAGCGTGAGTGCCACTGAAAATCAGCTAGCATGCCGCCTTCAGCATGTGTGCCATAAGTTCCCTACCCCGGTCTAAATAGTTAGAAAACACAGGCAGAGAAAGAAAGCTGGCTCCCAAGTTCTGTCTGGCCTCTCTCTGTCTCACCATAAGTGCATCACACTCTGTGTTCCTGTGACTCAACTGAGTACAGCTTTGTATGGTTCAGAGGGTTGCCAACTTTCTATTGGCACAAAACCAAACACCCTAGGCCAGGAGGTGGGCGGGAGTGAGGGCTCTAAATGGCAATGTGGGGTCCAGGGTGGGGCCAGGAATGAGGGGTTTAGGGTGTGGGAGAGTCTGCGCTGGGGCAAGGATTTGATGTGTGGGAGGAGATGAGGGCTCCAGCTGGGGATGCGAGCTCTGGGGTGGGGCTGGAGATAAGGGGCTTGGGGTGCACAGGGGGGCTGGAGGTTGGGGTGAGGGCTTACCTGGGGTGCCTCTGGGTCAATGGCACTCAGGCAGGCTCCCTGCCTGACTCCTTGCCTGTTGCACCCAGCCTGTCAGAAGCGGCCAGCTGCCAGCAGATCTGGCGCCTAGGCGGGGGGAGCAGTAGGCTCTGTTCCATGGATACTGCCTGGATTATCCTATGGGGCAATACCCAGGGGAAGGGGCGCCATGGTCTAGGAGGGATACAGGCCCTGGCATGGTAGAGACAGAAAGGTTGGGTAACAGCAGGTGAGACACCACCAGAGGAGGGCGCTTCAGCTCTGGAAATGAGCTAATTTACAGACTGACCAGCAGGAGGTGCCACTGCAGTGAGTGCAGCCTTGTTACACAAAGGAAGAAGGGGAACTATTAATTAGAGGCTCGTAATGCTGTTTAGACAGAGTAGCTGAGACTCTACTTTGTGGGTTCAAGTAGGACCTGAAACCAGAGGGTCTCAAGGCAGCTAAAGACTTGCTATGAGAGAACCTGAGACAAACCAGGTGACAGAGAAGAGAAGAAAAGAGAAGCCATCTGTAAAGCTGGTGGCTATCTGCCATGTTTGCCAATCAGGATACTGCGTTAGGCCAGCGTACTTACTGAGGGTGTATGTTTGTGGGAGAGAGGCTAACTATGGGGGAATGTATTTTGTATAACTCTGTACCGCTTATATAATTCTTTCTCAGATAAACTGCTCTGTATTGCAGATAAGAGATTTTGACTTTTCACTGGTACTGGTGAAAAGGGCTGCCAAACCATGGGCCCTTAAAGATCCATTTCAATAGCTCCCAAATAAGCATGTTTATTAACTATATACAGACATACAAGGCCTAGTTTAATACACACTGCTCCTCTGACTAGTTTCTGATGGCTTCTAAAACAGAACAGCGATCGCCACTAGACAGCTCACAAACTACTTAAAGGGGTTGTGATGGGCTGGATCACAGAAACCCCCTTGGGAACTGCCAACTGATGTGCCAAGATTACTTCTGCCCTTGCTTTCCCTGCCAGCTTGGGACTCCAGCACCCTGTCTTGCTAAGCCAGACACGCCAGTCTGCTCCAAACACAGACTCAGGGTCTGAACTGTGTGCCCCAAAGCTGCAGACTTAACTGAAAGCAGCTTACAGATGTGTTCCTGTCTTTAACACTCAGATGCCCAACTCCCAATGGGTTTCAAACCCCAAATAAATCCATTTTGCCCTGTATAAAATTTATACAGGGCAAACTCATACATTGTTTGCCCTCTATAACACTGATAGATATGCACAGCTCTTTGCCCCCCCGCCCCCCAGCATTAATACATACTCTGGGTTAATAAGTAAAAAGTGATTTTATTAAATACAGAAAGTAGGATTTAAGTCATTCCAAGTAGTAACAGACAGAACAAAGTGAATTACCAAGCAAAATAAAATAGGGCACGCAAGTCTATGTCTAAGAAAACTGAATACAGATTAAAAACCTCACCCAGTAAGCTTCCGTTTACAGACTAGTCTCCTTCCAGTTTTGGTCAGGCAATCACTCACATCCCTTGTAGTTACTGTCCTTTGTTCCAGTTTCTGACAGGTATCCTGGGAAGTGGAGAGGCTATCTCTTTAGCCAGCTGAAGACAAACTGGAGGGGTCTCCTAGGGGTTTAAATAGATTTTCTCTTGTGGGTGGAGACCCCCTCCTCTCTCCTATGCAAAGTCCAGCTCCACAATGGAGTTTTGGAGTCAAGTGGGCGGGTCACATGTCCATGCATGACTCTGTTTTTAGAGGCAGCAGCCATTGCTTACCTGCTACCTTGAAAGTCCTCATGTAGACTTCTTATGTGGATTGGAGCCTTCCAAGATTCATTGTCCCTTAAGTGCTTCTTGACTGGGCCCTTACTTTGCACATTCCTTTTTCAAGAAGCTGGACAAATGCTTTACAAAGGCTATTTAAAAATCAAGCCACTACACAACCAATATTCATAACTTCGAATATACAAATGATACATGCATACAAATAGGATTAACAGATTCACTAGATCATAATCTTTACAGAGATATGCATGGCATGTGTAGCATAAAACATATTCTAGTTATATCATATAAACATTCATAAGCATATTCCCATGAAGCCTTATGGGGTATACCATCACAGGGGTATTAGTCTACTCCTATATACCACAATTCTTCTCCTTGGGCTGACACCTTGACGTAGTGGAGAAGCTTGCGTATACTTAAGACCCTAAGAGCAATGCCGTCTGGAGAATGCAGAACAGCAATTGTTGCCCGAGAACTCTCAAGGTACAACATTGACATTGCCATTCTCAGTGAAACAAGACATGCAGATGAAGGTCACTTGAGGGAAGAGAGTGGTGGTTACATTTTCATTTTGAAAGGAAAACCAGCAAGCGTTAGGCAAATACACAGTGATGGCTTCATAATCAAGAACTTTCTAGTCAACTGCATGACTGATCTCCCCATCAGCATCAATGAGCCGCTTGCAATCCTCTGCATCCAAATGGTCAATAAGTTATTTGCCACTGTTATCAGTGCATATGTACCAACACTTAATGCTGAAGAAGAACAGAAAGAATCCTTCTACACTGACCTTGATACAATTTTTCATCCATTCCAAAAACAGATAAGATAATCCTTTTAGGAGCCTTTAATGCAAGAGTTGGCTGAGATTCTAATGTATGGAGTAGTACCACTGGGAAGGAAGGAGTGGGCAAGACCAATTCCAATGGCATCCTTCTACTCAGCAAATGTGCAGAATACGACCTTTTGATCACAAACAGAATCTTCCAACAAAACAACAAGTACAAAATGACATAGCAACATCCCTACTCAAAACAGCAGCACCTTCAGACTATGTTATTGTCAGAATACAGGATCTAAGAGATGTCCATATCACCCATGTCACGAGAGGAGCCAATGATTGCTGGACTGACCACTGCTTGGTAAGGTCAGTCATGTCCATCAGGATTGCACTGAAACTTTGAAAACAATCCAAATCACACAGATGGCGTTACGATATCTAAAGACTTCAATCCTCATTGCACCAAGAGAACTTCCAAATACTCCTCAGTGAAACACTGGCCATATGCATACCTGGAAATGACAACAGAAATGTTGAAGAAGACTGGTAAACGCTAAAACAGACCATCTACAAGACTTGCGTGAAATCTGTTGGCCTTGCTACCTGCACGCCATCAGGACTGGTTTGACAATAACAACATTGAGATTACAGCCCTTTTGAACCAGAAGAGGAAAGTTTTCTGTGACTGGCAAAAAACCAACCACTATCAAGTCAGAAGCAGAGTCTTTCCACCAGCTCAAAGCTGAAGTTCAAAGGAGGATCCAAGAAATCAAAAACAAATGGTGGGAGGAGCAAAAGAAATCCAAATGTTTGCTGACAGACATGATAGGTGGAGCTTTTTTTGTGAGACAAATACCTTGTATGGACCACGCTCATGCGGCCTCACACCTCTGAGATCCGAAGATGATAGTACCGTTCTTAAAGATAATGAATCCATCAAAGAGCACTGGAAAGAACACTAGCAAAAGCTTCTAAATCTTACCACACCATGGACTCAATTCCTTAGCAGCCAATCTGGGAAACTCTTGTCAACCCGCAGATACCTGATGAGATCTGCAAAGAAATTAAACAAATGAAGGACAATAAAGCACCAGGTCCTGATGGCATACCTTCTGAAGTACTGAATGCAGGGGGAGAAACATTGACTAACAAGCTTAATTTGCTGCTTCTTAAAATCTGGTGCACTGAAGAAATCACAGTTGATTTACATAATGCTGACACCATCACCGTTTTCAAAAAAGGGAACAGGACTGAGTTGACTGTGGCAACTATTGCCCTCCTCTCCATTGCTGGGAATATTCTTGCTAGAATCTTACTAAATTTGCCTAATTTCCCTTGCAGAGGAACTACTTCCAGAGTCCAGTGTGGCTTCAGACCATTGTGAGGCATCACCGACATGATTTTTGCAGTCAGGCTGATCCAGGAAAAATGTCAAGAACAATACCAGGAGCTGTACATGGCCTTTATTGATCTGACCAAAGCCTTAGACTCTGTCAACCATGAGTCTCTGTGGAAAGTCATGTCAAAGCTTGACTGTCCAAGCAAATTTATCACCATTGTTAGACTCCTCCATGTCAGATGACTGCCTCTATCCAGTGCAATGGCTCTACCTCTGAGCCCTTTGTCACCAAACTGGTATAAAACAAGGCTGCGTACTGACACTGTGTACTGACACTCACCCTTTACTCCGTTTTCTTAGCAGCTATGAAAATATTAATACAAGAGTGCCTACCACAGGGCATTGGCATCAAATATCAGACTGACAGCAACCTCTTCAACCTCTCTTGTCTCCGTGTCAGAACTAAAGTAACATTGGCAACACGAACTAAACTCCAGTATGCAGATGACTGTGCTGTAGGAGGACCTACAAATAGCTCTTAATTGCTTCTCTGAAGCTTACAAAAGCTTAGGACTAACTCTGAACATCAGCAAAACAAAAGTTCTCCACCAGCCAGTCCCCGGTCAATCACCAGACTCAGCAAGGAAGATCTACATTAACAAAGAAGAACTGGAAAGTGTAGAATACTTTGCCTACCTTGGCAGCCATCTCTCCCCCATTCTTAACAAGCCCATATACACCTGCAGTGCATGCCCCTAGTCCACCCCTTACAACTTATGGTCATGTTCTGTTTTGGAGGATCTTGAGTCTCTGTATCCCTTTTGTATCCCATGGGAGAGGTGAGGAGTGAAGTTGTGCTTAGGCCAAGGCCAGGCTTTACTTTGACTTTTAGTGTTTCTTATGCCTCCCCTCTCCTCCTTTAGGCTTCTCCTAACTAGGTGTTTGGCTTGGCTCTAGAGAGGAGCCAGGTAGCTTTCCAGTTTATGCTCATATATTACACTCCCACCATAACCTGTAACACTTCAGCTCCATCTCTTATCTCTTCCAATTATACTAGCAATCCCATCTGGCCAAGCAGAAGCAACAGACAATGTCCCTGCTCCCTGCCCACACCTCAGCATGGACATTCTGAGGCCAGCAAACAGGCCTATAAGCTATAGCCTGTAAATAACTCTGTCATTTCTTTTCTTAGTTATTAAATCTTTTCTGAGGGGGAGAGGGGACCCCTGAGCAGCTTCCAAGGGAAATCAGGGTCCCCTGGTGATACCCCTGCTTGTCATGAGGAGGGAAGCCCCAGCCTGCCAAGGAGGACAGGTGACAGCCCTTTCAGCAGA
This sequence comes from Gopherus flavomarginatus, assembly GCF_025201925.1. Lineage (NCBI taxonomy): Eukaryota > Metazoa > Chordata > Testudines > Testudinidae > Gopherus > Gopherus flavomarginatus. The sequence continues at coordinate 41,574,718 of NC_066621.1, read as the reverse complement.
GTTCTGCCATGGGGAGAGCCCCCAGTGATTGGTTGCTCTGCCCCAAAAGGCCAGCAAGTAGAGCAGTCAGCCAATCAGAGCTGCTTTGGAAAAGCTCTCTCCACTCCCAGCCCCTCCCTTCAGTAACTGGAAGCCATTCTCATAAGAGCAGGGGGAGCAGAAAGAACACAGCAGTGTAGGCTGGGAGCAATGGAGCTGGGATGGACGGCACGTCTACTCCTGCCCCCTCCCTCCCGGGAGCATCTGGCCTAGGAAGGGACAGGGGTGGGTGAAGAGCTCTTGGACCATGTCCCTCACCCCAGCCTGGGAGATTGGGCAGCACTAATTATCTCTCGCACACACTGGGGGTGGGCAGGGGGAGTTCAGAAATCCAATGACAGACCAAATAACATAATGTCTTTTAAAAGTCTAATTATTTCTGATCTCTTGAGGTTAGCAATTCTGCTTCTGCTGTCACCACTGGGGACGCTGGCACTAGGCACTCTGAGTGAAAGCCTTCTTCCTTCACAAATGGAATCACTAGACTCTGAGTGGTTTCTGCCTCATGTTATTGCAGCTGGAAGTGAATGAGAAGGCCAGCGAGTGAGACAGAGAATGGGCAGAAAAACAATTCATCTCTGGATACAAAGTGTGGTGGGTGGGGGCACCCTGGTTCAGTCAGCTGTCCCCAAATTCCAACCCACGTGCCTTGGGATGGAAACTTCCATATATCTCCCATTATGCTACAACCCCTTGTTGCCTTTCCACAGCCTTCAGGGATGCAGGAATCTATGCCAAAATAAATGCTGAACTCAGATATATATCAATTTCTTTTTCTGGGCAGGGACAAAATCATAATTAGTAAGAAGGACCATTAACAGAGCCCTATGAGAAAAATCATCCTGTAACCTCAGCAGTAACAGAATACAATAAACAACAAAATAACACTTGTTTAACTGACACGTAACCCGAGCTGCCCTCCAGCCTCAAACCCAGTGATTGCTGACGCCTGGTGCAGTGTGAGCTTAGGGTGGCGAGTCCATCACAAACTCATGCCACTAAGAACTATATGTTACACTGCACCACACTGTCATTTCTCACGTGGTCACACTATTGATCACATGGAGATCACTGCCATTCAGGAGAGAGAAATACAGGCTACAGTGTAACTTGTGATGTTGGACTTATTTGTTTCTCTGTGCAGATAGAGATTCTTTTTCCAATTAGGACATTACTACACTTAAAGCTGAATGTGTACTGAATTACCACCTCAGCCTGTATTTCTCTCTCCTGAATGGCAGCGATCTCCATGCGATCAATAGTGTGACCATGTGAGAAATGACAGTGTGGTGCAGTGTAACATACAGTTCTTAGTGGCATGAGTTTGTGATGGACTTGCCACCCGAAGCTCACATAACTGACTTTTAATTTTCCACTTATTTTTCAGGTTATTGGTAATATCCTGCAATGACTTCAGACAAAAATCTGAGAGAAATCCTTCTAGATATACTGGATAATCTCTCAGGGGAAAAGGAAGGAGATCTTGAAAGATTTAAATTCAGCTTAGAAAATGCTGACTATGAAAAAAAAGCACCAATCCCCAAAGGTCGGCTACAGGAAGCTGACACTCGGATGAAACTTGTAGACCTCTTGTGTGAATACTACAAGGAACATGATGCAGTGAATGTAGCTATATCAGTCCTTGAAAAGATCAATCTCAGAGATTCTGCTGCTAAACTCAAGGAGGCAAGAAAGAAAGGTAAGAAAACCTAATGTTCCTGCAACTTCTGAATCTTTCCCCCTTTTGAATATTCCCTGAAATGGGTGCAGGAGGAACAGCTACTATGTAATTATTAAAACTGGTTGGAAAATGGATCTATCTCATAAAAAAAATAGATTTTGAAGTTTTGTTTCATCACAAATTAAAATTTTGAAGTTGTTCCAGAATTGAAATGTTTCAAAAAAATGCTTCATTTAAAAAAATGTGAAATGTTTTCATTTTGATATTTTTATTTTTTTATTAAATATAAATATAAGGTCTCGTCTACACAATAGCTGTAAATCGGTACTTCACTATCTCGATCCGGGCAACGTGGTCATACCGACCTAACCCCCCATGTACACAGCACTATGGCAGTGGTAGCTGACATAGCTACTGCCTCTCTGGAAGGTGGATTAACTAAGCTGAGGGGAGAGCACGTCATTAAAGAGCTACAGTGGTGTGGCATTTTAAGAGTAGGCATGCTCTGAAATGCAATACATTTGGAAAAGACAAGTATTTCCCAATTTCCCCCCGTTCAGTCTTAGGGCTGGTCTACACTATGGGGGGAAATTGATCTTAGATACGCAACTTCAGCTACGTGAATAATGTAGCTGAAGTCGAATATCTAAGATCGGATTACTCACTCGTCCTCACCGCGCGGGATTGATGTCCACGGCTCCCCCTGTCGATTCCGCAACTCCGTTGGGGTTGGTGGAGTTCCGGAATCGATATAAGCGAGCTCGGGGATTGATATATCGCATCTAGATGAGACGCAATATATCGATTCCTGAGCAATCGATTTTAACCTGCCGATACGGCAGGTAGTCTAGACATAGCCTTAGTTGTTTCCAGCAGTCATCTTGAGTGGAGTAGCAGGGGAGAACTGATAACTTGGATTACTTCACTCCCCACTCTTAAATAGGATTTGCATAAGGCAGGAATCCTTTGTCTCTCAAACTTGAAACACCTCCCCACCCCCACACACACTTCCGTTCCAGTGGAAAGTTACAAGAAGTCACAGGTAATGTTCAGTATCAGGTGACAAAACCACCTGATTGTAGTATTCCAGAGTCCATGCCTTAGCAGCAATATGGAGCGCCCGCAGGAAGGGCAAGCCTTTCACAGTCCATTGTGCTAGCTGATGGGCCATTAGCACTGTCTGGCTTTTCCACTGTTGTACCTGAGGTGTTAGCAGTGGAAGTGAACCAAAGCAGGAAATATTAAATAGATACACAGGCCAAGATTCCTAACTTTAGATACAGAAATGAAATATTCACACAAGTAGGGCAAACACATTCAGTAAACCATAATCTTTTCAATGATATCTCACATGAACTATCTCGCATAAAGCATATTCCAGTTGTGTCACATTCATATTCATAAGCATACCTCCATAAAGAATATGGAGTGCAACATCACAATAGGTCATTCAGGGTGTCAACAGGTTACACTCAATAGGGAGTATGTGCAGAGAAGAAATAGGGTGTTGCTATGCTGGAAGGTTTTAAAGGGTGCCATCAACTGATTGTTTGCTCTAGAGACAACTTCAGAGATTCTTCAAGCTGTTGCTGTACTAAATAGATGGCAGGGACTTCATGTGTTTCCCCTAGTTTCCCCAGAAATCAACAGGGTTCTGCAATTGATGCCAAAATCATTTTCTAAAATTTTGGGATTTGCTGCAGTATACGGCATACACACAGACGGACAAACAGAAAAATGCCTTTGAAGTGAGTGTAAGGCCTTCGCAAGCTCAACCAATAATATTCTACTACTGAGAAGTCCACTAAGAACTGCTCTCTTTCAAAATGGCTGCCATCTCCATCAGGACTGAAGTCCAAGCCCACAGTCAGGTGGCTATTTTGAGAAAGGCAACTATTTCCCATTGTTCTCAGACGGACTGAAGTCTCAGGCTGCTTTTAACAAATATGAGTGTTGGTCTCACTCTCATTGGAAAGTGGGTTTTTTGACAGTGCTGCCACAGCAGCACTTTAATGCCTCAAGTGTAGATAAAGCCATAGAGAAGAATGTTATGCATCAGCCTCTGCTGGAAGAAACTTATGAAAAAAGGAAAAAAGAATCCAAAATATTTATTTTCAAATATTACTTATTGCCCTAGATTTACTCAACAGAGGAGAGAGTAAGGGGAAAACAGAGCTGTGTGTGGAAGGATACAAGAGGAGGAAAATGTGTGTGTGTGTGTGTGTGTGTGTGTGTGTGTGTGAGACAGAGAGGAAATTTGGGGTGCAGGAGGGAGGGTGAAACTGGAGCAAGTGTGTGCAAGGGATTATGGAGGACAGAGAGGAAGAGGGATTTGGAATATGCATGCAGGGGATGTAGGAAGGTGAAAGAGGCAGGGAACTTTTGGCATGGTGTTGTGTGAATCTGGTGATGCAAAGCATCTGCTAACCCAGTCTAATCGGACCATGTGCTCTGAGTCTGGGGTAGAACAGCCAGAGTATGCCATTGAATCTGGCCTTAAAAATTAAATTAAAAAAGAATGCAAGGCTGATACTTCCTATCTTTAGATTGGAGGGAGAGGATGGGAGGGAGGAAGACACTAGTGCACCATGAGAGTGGAGAGGGTGACAACAGTGGGAGGGAAGGGGGAGCTAGTTTTTTTAAAAGAAATTCATGACATGTCACCCCCAAACTTGGGCTAGTAGCAGGATTTGAATTCTGTCTCTATAAATCCCCAGCTTAGCTCAGACCTCATCATTTGAGCTATACTCAGAAATAGTTGTTAGCTTTTGTCAAGGCTGAAGTATCAATATGTTTACTCTCTTGCGCTGCTTATCTGTGGGGAAAAAAAGGTTTGTTTAAAAAAATTCTGTTCTGCTTTATTATATATACATAAGGCTTGAGTGTGTAAAGTGTTTTTTGTTCAACTCAAGCTTCTGATATACAGTTGCAAGAAAAGATCTCTTCAGAACCAATGCCTCTTTAATTATAGGACCAAGAAAGCTTCCACACCACTTATCTGGGCTTGCAGTGAGATCCTTGCCGAAATTGGGGATGACTAAATGCAGCAGTACTGAAATTTCTAATGTATTTATTCTTCTAGAAGAAAAACCCCACTTTGTTAACATTTTTTATTTTGTTCTTTGGTGGTTTGCTTCCAACCATTTCAGATTGTTTTCTATAATAATACTCAGCTCTAATATAGGGCTTTTCATGAGCAGATCTCAGAACTCAGATATCATTAAGAAAGACGCTATGGCTGTGTCTACATTGACATGTAAGCTTAGGGTTAGTGGGATTTGAGTCAGCTGACCTATGTCAGGGAATGGTTTGAGCACCTCCATTGCATTTTAACCCTAAGTTAAGGATTGTCTGACCTGTGCTTGAACCTAGGGTTCTAGCATCCCCACTGCAGTGCATAGACCTGAGTCAAAGTAACCCTATCCCAGAGTGCCTGGTGCCCCCCTATCTTAATGTCAGCACTCTAGCCCTATGAATATGTTTCATTGTGGGGAAAAACTAATGCCCACCCTATTTGTTAACTGTGACAGAGCTGTTGATGGGATTCAGCTGCCCATAAGGAGCACATGAGCACAGAAACTGCATAATTAGCCCAGTTGATGGCTGTCTCAGTAGAATGACTGCAGTTTGTTATGGCTTTACACTGAACTACCATCTAATCTGAGTTGGGTTCTCTACCTCTAGGCTGTCACATTGGCAGGAAAATGCCCATGTTGTCCTGTTCTGTGGATAATTAGGACGTCAGTCTCCAGAGCTGCCAAACTATTAAATGAAACTTGGCGATTCTTAATTTTTAAAAATGGGCTATTCAATGAAGCTGGTTTTGTTTGAGTTTTTTAATTTATTTTTGACTATTTTGAAGTTTGACATAAAATGACAGAATCAGAGGAAAAACACTCCCTCATCCACGCAAGCTGGCTGCTGCCAGCTACGGAGTGTTGCAGTGTTTCCCCAGGGCTTGGAGTGAAATGTGCTCCACCCTCCCACCCCAAGAATCCCTTATCCCTGCCCCCACTGCACCCTGGGAGGCAGAGATAAAGGATCCCTGGAGTCTGTGGGGAAGTTTTGGGACTGCTCCCACTCATTGCCCTCACACTGCATGCTGCCCAGGCATCTCTACACATGCAGCCCCAGAGAGGGCAGTAGGAGCCTGGGAGCAAGGAACAGAGAGTAGAGTGGGACCAAGTGGCTGCCCTGCAGGGAAGGGAAGCAACAGAGTTCCTGGCTCAGCACAGCCAGAGGAGGGATGACTATCAGCATCCTGGCAGCTGGGAGCTGTCTCCCACCTCTCAGCTTTGTTACTGGCAAGCTCTGCATAGTAGCAAGGAAGAGCTGGAGCCAAAGCTGCCACCACCAAATGAGTGCGAAGGGGTGGGGTAGGCCCAATGGCCAGGGCCGGCTTTAGCTAGTGCAGGGTCCAATTTGTGGGGCATGTACTCTCCGAGCGGCACTGCGGATTTCCACACTCTGGCAGTGGTAGCGGGGCCATGAGGTTGTGGGGCTCCGGCTGGGGTAGCAGGGCTGCGGGACTTGCCGCGCTCTGGCTGGGGGAGCGGGACTGCAGGGTTGCGGGGCTCTGGCCGGGAAAGCGGGACCATGGGGATTTGAGGCTCTGGCTGGGGTAGTCGGGTTGCGTGGCTCCGGCTGGGAGAGTGGGGCTGCGGGGTTGCGGGGCTCTGGTCAGGATAGCGGGGCCACGGGACTTGCCGCACTCGGCCGGGGGAGTGGGACCGTGGAGTTGCGGGGCTCCGGCTGGAAGTGTGGGGCCGCGGGACTTGTGGGGCTCCGGCTGGTGTAGCGGGGCCGCAGGACTTGCTGCCCTCCGGCCTGGGGAGCGGGACCATGGGGTTGCGGGGCTCTGGCTGCGGGAGTGGGGTCATGGGGCTCCGGCCGAGGGAGCTGGGCCAAAAGGCAAAAGCTGACATTAACATTGTTTCAGTCTGTGTGTTACTTGACATCCTGTATTCAGTGTCACCATAGAAGGGAAAGGCTCTGCATAGACGGAAATTTGCCTGGGCATCGGTAGAAAATGTTAAATAAAATTAAACCTAGCGCTTTGTCATCTTGTGTCATCATTTTTATTTCTTAGCTTTCAGCTATTTAAGTGAACTCTAAAACTTTCATACTGACTGTTTCCTATCTGACATTGTATCTCTCTAATTGCCTTCATAACCATCATTGACTTTTTTCCATTTTAATACTATCCCATAGTATCAGAGAGAGTGAGAAAAATAGCAAATAAAGGTACATGACTATCATTCTGTCTCTATAGAGAATGATAGATATACATGCATCTGTCTCACATAGAGAGATGTGATGCATTCCCTGCAGCCAGGGCCGGCTTTAGGAAATGTGGGTCCCAATTCGAACAGTTTCGATGGGCCCCCCGCAGGGATGACTAAAAAAAACCCCAAAACATGTAAAAAAACATGTGGGGCTTGTACTCACTGGACAGTGCTCCGAGTCTTCGGGGGCACTTCAGTGACGGCTCCTTCACTCGCTCCAGGTCCTCAGCAGCACTGAAGGAGCTGCCGCTGAAGACCCAGAGCAAGCGAAGAACCCATCGCTGAAGTGCCACCGAAGACCCAGAGTGCCACCAGGTGAGTAAAAATGAAAAAGGCGTCTCTAGCCAGGGAAGAGATTCCCACTGGGTGAGGGCCCTCTTAGGTGCAGGGCCCGATTAGAGGGAATTGGTGGAATAGTCCTAAAGCCGGTCCTGCCAACGGCCCCCTGCTGGAGGCCTCAGGATCCTGCCACTCTTGTCCCAGGGAAGGAGTACTAGAGGAGTCTTCCAAGCAGCCTAGAGTGGCTGCAGGGGACACAGCCAGTTAGGGCACAGGAAGGCCATATAAAAAGGACCTGCAAAGCCAGAGACAGGCAGTTCCTTGCTGGAGCTAGAGGAGTCCAGATGGTGTCCTTGGTTGGCCAAAGGGAACTGCAGCACCATGAACAGATCAGTGCTAGCAGGGACTGGGTGAGCGAGAAAAAGCTCCTGGCTGGCAGCTGGCCCTGAATGTGGAAGAGCCCTGAGCTAAGGGTGAAGCACTGGTGAAGGCTGGGGCTGCAGGGAAGTGACCTAGGGAACTGAAAGCAGCTTAGTTAGAGGGACACAGTGGCATGTGGCCACTATTCTTAGGGTCCCTAGGCTGGGACTTGCAGTAATGGGCGGTCTTGGGTGCCCCCCATAGGCCACTAGGAAAGTGGCCTATAATTGGACAGCCATAACTCCCAAGAAGAGGACCTGAACTACGTAGTGGCCTGGCTGAACAGCTGGGGACAGAAGGGCCCAGATAGGAAGTATCGCTTCCAGGGAGAAGCTTTGGGGCTACAGCCTGATACCAGGGCTGGAGCTATTTTAAGACTGAAAATACACCTGACCAGAAGGGGCACTCTTGAGAGGTGGGTGCCACGCCATTACCAGGAGGCTGTGGGGAAGGTTTGTGGCTACTTCCCACTTGCCGCCCTGACAGTGCCACAGCTGGGGCACCCCTGCACATGTAGCCTAGACAGCCTGAGAGCAACGGCCAGAGAGCACAGCGGGAACAAGCAACTGCCATGCAGCAAGAAGGAGCTGGAGCTGCCACCACTGAAGGAGACCGTGGGGGAATTTTGGGGGCTGACTTCCACTCACTCCCCTGACAGTGCCTGCAGCCCAGGCACCTCTGCACATGCAGCCCCAGAGGGGCTGGGGGCAAGGGCCAGAGAGTGGAGTAGGGACCAAGCAGCTGCCATGCAGAGATGGGGAGCAGCAGGGATCATGGCTCGGCATGGCCAGGAGAGGGATGACTCTCAACATCCCAGTGGCTGGGAACTGCATCGTGCCTGGCAGCTTTGCTCCTTGGCTTGGGGGAACTCTGTGCAGCAGCAAGGAGGAGTCAGAGCAGGAGCAGCTGCCACTGGGAGAGGAGCAGGAATAGGGATCATGTTTGACCAGGCAGGAATAGTGCTTCTGACTGCTGGGCTGGCTGCCTGCAGCGCTGCTCCTCTGTCACCAGGATCTCTAGGATACACCCAGAGAGCTTCCAGGACCCAAGTCAAGCCAGGGCTATGTGCACATAGGAAAGCAATAGGGCTTGGATCCTAGGTCCCAGCTTAACATGGGCTCAGACCATCCAGCCCTGCAAGGTCCTGGAACCCTAGATCTGAGCCCCAGCTTAGCACAGTTGGTGCATGGACACAATGGGGGTTAGACTTGAGCCTAGGCTTACATTGTTGTGTAGAAATACCGTTAACTGGCTACTCCAGTGGTTTAAAAAAAATAAGAGTATTGCTTCTGGTGGACGTTTTGAATCAGTCATTGAACTAGTGTCTCCAAAGAAATGCTCTTTGCCTGCCTCAGCTGTGGGTTTACCAGGGAGCTTATTACTGCAGAGAACCCTGAATGAATAACTTGTCTCAATGTCTTGAACTGTGTGATACTCTGTAATTTTTGTTGCACTAACATTCATGTGAAATTTCTCTTTCAGCTTTGGGTCCTCAGCAAATACCTGAAACATCAGCAAATGGTATGTGGCATTCAATAAGGAATTGCATTGCATAATTATTAGTGATTACCAGAAATAGGCTAAGTCAGCCAGACATTGGGTTTACTAGTAGAAATAATAAGTAACACCTCAGAGTGCAGCCTCACCAGATCACACAAGTTACACAGGGTGGGATGGAGGATGAGGAAATGAATGGGGAGATCTCCAAGAAAGAATCAGGTGCTGTAGAACATGGTGCTGGTGAGGAGGTGGAGATGTTGTCTCAGAGGCAGTACTGACCCAGTGCAGCAGCATGATGCTGGAAGACACTCTCCTGCTAGGGACACCATCTTTTAAACGAGGCAAAATAACTAGAGGTCAACATTTGTGGTCACTGAAGGTGCTATGGCACTTTTTTAAACCTCTGGGCCCTGGACAAATTTTAGGTTATATTTAGTTATATTCTTTGCACTTAAATTCCAATTACTGTTTCAATTATACCTGTCATTCTCTATCACTTCATGTCCTATTTTGTTACAGAGGGCCATTGTGCACTGTTAAAGGTTTCACCCTAGAGGTGGCTGCATTTCAGTAACTGATGAAGTGATTCTTATTATATGTTTAGAAGTGTAATCTGGAGTTTTCAGAACCCCCAACAGGGGAACTTAACTTTTTCACTTCAGACAGTGTAAGGAATAAATCAACAGGAACACAGCTCTTCCGTCTGATAGAGCACACTTGCATGAATCTCATCTAAAACAGCAATTTATTAGATTTAAGCACACACAACCATAAGCAATAGGTTTAGAACATCCCAGATATTTACCTGACATGTGGAACGGTATTGAGTAATTAACAGCAGGTTCGCACTGCCCAGTTGTTCATCCACCGGGGAGAAACGGTGTCAGGAAAACGTCTTTCAAGATGGCATCAGAGAATTGCTTCCAAGTACACTCTTTTAGCTAACCTTTTATAACAGCAAAAACATAGGTCATAATGATCCCTACTGAATCAACACTTTTCCTAACTTTCAATAAACTTCTAATATGAGAGGTGTCTAGAGTCACGTTTTTCCAACCACCAAGGTTTTCAGTCCTAGTTATTTACTTGTCTCTACCCTCCTCCGATTCTGATTAGCAGAAACTGTAGCTAGTTTTAACTTTGCTTGGTAAAAGCCTGTCTCCAAATCAACTCTTAACTGTGTGGTGATCTATTTCATTAATTCATGGTGGCTGAATGCACATAATATGGCTGCAATTGGCTTGATCGTATCCTGAGGTACACACACCCCTCAAATCCAGAGAAACAGAAGATCTGAGCCTACACTTTTCCCTCACATCATTGATTTCAATGTGACCACTGATGTGAGTAAGGACAGCGCCCACAGTTAATTTATGTGGGGACACTTTATGATGATAGGTGCACTATAAACTTAGAGTACCAGTATTATTGTTTAAATAGTTTTATTGTAACATTACAATAATATTTAATGCTTCTTGTCACTAACTCAGCTTACAGAGTGAAGTACAGAGAACATATAAAAAACAAATACAGCACAATAAAAGACATGAATGCTCGTCTTGGTGAGAATGTGAAGCTAAACAACAGATACACAAAGCTGATCATTGTAAATGAACATCGTCACAAAAAGCAGAAAGAACATGAAATAATGGCCTTGGGACGGAGACATGCAGAAATCATGGTTGAGCGCGCTAGTCCTATCACCATAGCCAATTTATTTGACTCTGATAAAGATGGACAGTCACCACAAATTGTCGTGCTGCAGGGAGCTGCAGGGATTGGAAAAACACTGACAGCAAGAAAGATCATGTTGGACTGGGCAAATGAAGGACTGTATCAGAACAGATTTGATTATGTTTTCTACATAAATTGCAGGGAAATAAACTTGGTCCATGAGCAGGGAAGTGTTGAAGATTTGATTTTAAAGAATTGTCCTGATCAAAATGCACCAACTAAAGAGATTCTGATTAATCCAGAAAAACTCCTATTCATAATTGATGGTTTTGATGAACTGAGATTTTCCTTTAATCAACCAACAAGTAATCTGTGCTCGGATCCCTGTAAGAAGCAGCCAGTGGAAATCATACTGAACAGTTTATTCAGGAAAGAAGTGCTTCACAAATCTTACTTAATAATTACTACAAGACCAACTGCCATGGAGAAACTTGGGCAGTGTTTGAAAGATGAACGTTGTGCATATGCAGAGATCTTGGGATTTTCTGAAAATGAGAGAAAAGAATATTTCTACAAGTTCTTTGGGAATGAAGAACAAGCAAGAAGAGCCTTTAACTTTGTAAAAGACAATGAAATGCTGTTCACCATGTGCTTTGTCCCCATTGCGTGTTGGATCATCTGCACGGTTCTGAAACAACAGATGGAAGCAGGTGAAGATCTTGCACAAACTTCCGATACAATCACTGGCATCTACATGCTCTATCTCTTCAGTTTATTAGAGGGTCACAGCAGCAATTCAGAGAAACAACAGGTACAAGATAACTTGAAGGGACTTTGCTCTTTGGCTGCAGATGGACTCTGGAGGCAAAAAATACTGTTTGAAGAAGAAGATGTCAAGAAACATGGCTTAGATAAACCTGATTCCCTCTTTCTGAATGAGAACATGTTTCAAAAAGGCATTGGCTGTGAACGTGTTTACAGCTTCATTCACTTGAGTTTTCAAGAGTTTTTTGCAGCTTTGTTTTATGTGTTGGAGAAAGAAGAAACAGCAAAAAAATCAGAAACTGCTATACAACCTGTAGAAAAATTGTTTGAAAAGTGTGGAAAATCTAGGAATTATTTAATGTTAACAGTGCAATTCCTGTTTGGTCTCTTAAATAAAAAGAGAATGGAGGAGATGGAGAAAAATCTTAGCTGCAAATTTTCACCCCAAATTAAAAATAATTTACTAATGTGGGTTAAAGAAAAACCCTTTTTGTCGTTGTTCAACTATGATAAATTGCTTTCTGGTAAGGAGGAGATAATTTTCTATCTGGATTATTTTTACTGTTTGTATGAAATTCAAGAAACCAAATTTGTACAGAGTGCAATGAATCATTTCACGGAGCTAAAATTTACTCATCATACCTTTACCAAAATGGATCAAATTGTTCTTCAATTCTGTATAAAGAATTGCTGTAAACTGGAGTCCATTTACATAGAGAAGTGTAGGTTTCTAACTGAAGGCCTGAATGAAGATTCCCCAGGACCATGCAAGTGGCCACTTCGGTGAGTGTTATCTGAGATCTAAAAATATTTAACTTATTTTTTTAAACATTGATTTTTTTCCCCTCGGGTTTTCATAGCTCACATATGGCAAAATGACCCACCATAAAAGTGACTCAATTTAGTGACAAACATTAAAGACTGGGAAGGACCATGCCACATCCACTCCCAGCCCTTAAAAGCATGGAAAATATGAAGTTAACGGGAAAGACTTGTGCACTCATTTCTACCTTGATGTTGCCTAAACGTTGTCAGTAATGCTGCAGTTCTCCATTTGGCTTTCACCTCCAATCCCAATAACTACCAAAAGCAATATGTACCCCAACTTCATCACACTTTCACTCCAGTGCAAAACTCTATGGAGTGCTAGAGTGTGGAGCTCGAGTGAATGAGAGATGAGGAGGTTGTGGGTGGCTGAGATCTTTTTAGAGATGGAGTGAGTGTTCTGGAGGCAGCAAGAGAAGAGAAGGTGACAGTAGGAAAGCAGAAAGGTGGGCATGAGGTTAGGCAGAATGGCAGCAGAAGGGCCAACGTGGTGTTGGGGTATGTGTGTGGGAGGTAGAGAAGGAGAGGATTGAGGGAGAGCTCAGGTTAAAGCAGATATCAGAATTCAGGAGGCAGTTATGAATATGGGACCTATATCTATTTGGGCTGGTGAGAGAAGAGGGGAGATTGGGGTGGAGTTGATAGAGCAGGTGGGAACTGAAGGGGGGTGAGGGAAAACAAGGAAGGGGAAATGAGGCCAGTGGAGGGAGTGGCTTAGCCAGAGGACTAAAGCACCACTGCACTGGACCTCACAAGAGGCAGTGGCTGATCATTGTTGGCCCTGAGGCACGGTACATAGTGCTCTGGCGGGCCATGACTGCTGCGGAGCAAACCCTGTCACACAAGGGATTAAGTTGAGCCAGTCTCCACATTTTGCAAGGGTACAAGGCAGAGCTGGGCAACCTTAACTTTGCATTAACAACATTTTTGGCCTGCTAGTATCAGTTATATGTAGGTCCTGTTTGTCTGTGGAGCATTTCATAACAATTTAATTATAACAGTAAATCTGTGCACCAATCCAAATGTGCCAATGCATCTGCCACTGCCCAGATGTCAACACTCAGTCTGAGGGATTTTCTCACTAAATGCCATTATAGTATCGGGCAAACTTCCTAAGTCTGGGAAACAGAATCCCAGAAGTTTAAACCTCACCTCTTCTCAGTGCTGCTTATATTATATTCTCATGCAATTTGTTACCTTTTTCATTGACCAACGCTATGAACCCCAATCTTAGAAGGCAGTTCCCAAAGACCTGCTGAACACACCCCATTGTTTGAAGAAACTGGCAGAGAGATTATGCAGGGTCACTGCTGGGATAGACCCCAGCTCTCTAGCATAACACACCCCAATTTCATCCACTGAAGCATACTGCCTTTCATGTTCTCTACACCAGTTTTGCTTATTCTATCTCTAACCACTATGAACCACATTCATCACCCTGAGTGAGGGATAGAGTCCAGGATTCTTGTTCAACAATATTCAACTGCTGATTAGTAAATATCTGAGTAACCCTCTGTGAAATTGTTTGTCAAGATCTCCTCTGGTGAGCTGCTGGCTGGTGGCCATGGTCTGAACACTGCTTGGGAATCATGGGCTAGGGTTTGGGAACCATGTCCCCTCAGATCACCCAGTCCCCTAGCATGCCCCACCCCAGGCAGTAGCGGTCTGGGTTTTCCAGGGTGGTTTTTGTGGAAGGTGTTTACAAGGTCAGTAGTGTGAACATCCTGCACCAGTTCCCAGAAGCATATGGAAAACCAGGTGTATTCGGAAGGAACAGATTAAGTCAAGTAGAAAGATGACTGTGTTTATTTGCCAGGAAACTTGGTGGGGCCAAGGAACTTGTAGTCCACTTACGAGTTGGCCTGTCCGTGTGTGAGTATCTTGTTGAGAGCCATACCCTCTGGCCTACTGAAAGGAGGGGCCTCTCCAGTCATTGACAGTCAGCATAATGTTTTTAGCTCTTCTTGGCATTCTCGAGGTGAACTTAAGGTCATCCTGGGTTTAGCATAGCTGTTGTATCCAGTCAACCCACAGTAGAACCCATAGTCCAAAAAAAAAAAAGTGGGGAGGCTTTGCCTTATAGAGGCATGTTCTGCATTTTTGTATGTGAATTCTGCCTGAGGTAGCAGTAAGGACCAGTCGTTCTGGTGGAATTTTATGTAGTATTGAAGGTACTGTTCCAGGATCTGGTTGGTTCTTTCTATTTGATCTATTGTCTGAGAGTGTTAGGTGAAGGAGAGACAGAAGCAAATGCCCAAAATCCAGTGAGCTCCTCATCAGATATGAAAGATAAGTTACAAACTGTGGTCATGGATGATGTGCTCCAGGAGGACATGGAGGTGGATGATTTGATCCACCCAGATTCAGGCATTTTCCTGGGAGCAGGTTGGGCCAGTGCAGGTGATGAAGAGTGCCACCTTTGTCAGATGGTCCACTACTATCAGAATGGTCATGAACCCATTGGACTCAGGATATTCTACTCCAAAATCCAGGACAACAACTATCCAGAGGCTAGATGGAGTCTCGAGGGATTGCAGGAGTCTGAAGGGTTTATTGTGCAGTACCTTGGAATGGGCTCATGCATTTCAAGACACCCACAGACCTGTGCTCTGGCTCGCATACAGTGAGCAGGTCTTGGCAAGAGGCCATGCCCAGAAAGTTATGAGGTTTAAGGATGCAGGAGATTTTAGGATATGAGTCCTTCAGATCAGCATTAAATTCTCCCTTCTGGGACAGAGCATCGAGCATGCTGGTTTTGGTTCCTGGGTGATAGGAGATTAGGAAATCAAAGCACATAAAGAATGAGGCCTACCTAAGATGACATTGGGGACTTTGAATCTATGCAGATATTCTAGTTTCTTATGATGGTGTGTGCCTGGTATTTTTCTAGCACAGGGCAGTAAAAGGGGTGATCTGCTCTAAGGACCTCAGGATGAACAGCCAATAGAAGCTTGCAAACCCCAGCAAATGTTGTTGTCATTCACAAATGTATTCTTCGAGGCAGCAGGTTTAGGAAGAAATCACTTGAGACCAGAGAGCTTCAAACCTTAAAAAGCACCCATTTATTTACACTTAACTGACCTCACCAGCCAAAACTGGCTGGGCTATCGCCTAATAATCTACCTCACTTGCCATAGAAACAAAAACCACGACAACCAAATACACAACATATTCCTCCCTGTAAGGAGGCGCCCTGGCTCCCCACCGCGCCTGAGGGGGACGAGCCAGAACAGGCGCCTCAGTGGGCGGAGTCAGCACGCCTGTCCCCGCCCCCCGGAAGTCAAGGGGTGGGACAGGAAGTATAAAAGCCCGGCCCCAGCACTCAGTTGGGTGCAGGCTGCCAGAGAGGACAGACGCTGGTGCCCGAGCTCCCGCCGGGCCGGACCTGCCCCGAGCCCACTACCCAGAGGAGCGCTGGCCTTACCTGCCCTGCGCCCACTACCCGGAGGAGCGCTGCCTGGACCTGCCTCGCGCCCACTATCCAGAGGAACCCTGGCCGGACCTGCCCCGCGCCCACTACCCAGAGGAGCGCTGGCTGGACTTGCCTCAGACCTGGTACCCGGAGGAACGTCGGCCTGACCTGCCGTGTGCCCGATACCCCGAGGAGTGGCCTGAGCTTCCCCACGACCGGTACCCGGAGGAACCTATGGTGTGGGACCCACCAGACGACACCGGCAAGAACCAGGTACCCAGAGAGGGGGAGGTTGGAAGTAGCCCGGGGATAGTCGACCCTGGTTTGGCTCCGGAAGAGCCCGAACCCATGTCAGTGTGTTGCGGCCAGGATCCCCACTGACCGCAGCGGGTCTTGACCGCTGCTAGGGCCCCGGGCTGGAACGCAGTGGAGTGGGAGGGCCTGCGTTCCCCCTGCCACCCGTAACCGGGTGGCAGACTCCCCCTCTTCCCGCCTATTGCCACTGCTCTGCCCTGACCCAAAGGGCCAGAGCTAATTAGACTTGTGTTTGGTGCCCCGCCCAAACCAAGGGCTGGGCCTCGTTGACTTTGCCACTGCTCTGCCCTGACCCAAAGGGCCAAAGCTAATTAGACTTGTGTTTGGTGCCCCGCCCGAACCAAGGGCTGGGCCCCGTTGACTTTGCCATTGCTCTGTCCTGACCCAGAGGGCCAAAGCTAATTAGACTTGTGTTTGGTGCCCCGCCCGAACCAAGGGCTGGGCCCCGTTGACTTTGCCATTGCTCTGTCCTGACCCAGAGGGCCAGAGCTAAACTAGACTTGTGTTTGGTGCCCTGCCCGGACCAAGGTCGCTTGCTGGTGGATTCTCTGCAGCTTGAGGTCTTCAAACCAATTTTGAGATTTCAATAACTCGGTCCTGGGTTAGGGGTTGTTATAAAATTGGATGGGTGGGGTTCTGTGGCCTGCCTTGTGCAAGTGGTCAGACTAGATGATCATATTGGTCCCTTCTGACCTATGAGTCTATGAGTCTAAGGGCTGGGCCCCTTTGACTTTGCCACTGCGCTGCCCTGACCCAGAGGGCCAGAGCGAACTAGACTTGTGTTTGGTGCCCCGCCCGAGCCAAGGGCCCGGGCTGATACTGTGTTTGCTCAGCCCCCGCTAGGGGCCTGAGCCTGAACTATTACTGCCCAGCCTGTCCAAGGGCCTGGGCTGATACTGTGTTTGCTCAGCCCCGCTAGAGGCCTGAGCCTGAACTATTGCTGCCCGCCCTGTCCAAGGGCTGGGGCTTATTGACTTTGAGAGCCTCGACCCCGGCTAGAGGGCCGGGGCTCTACCCTGTTTACAGACCCTGTATCCCGCTCAACACCTGCCGAGGGCTAAGCCTACCCGGACTGCAGAGCGTAAGGAGGCGCCCTGGCTCCCCGCCGCGCCTGAGGGGGATGAGCCCCGACACAACCGGCTTACACGTGGAGGCACTACTGGGAGTTACACAGCGCCAGAATGTGGGCGCGGACCCTTAACACCGGTGAACGGGGGGCCGCGGGAGAGGGAGCTCCCTCCCCCGAGATGGACCTGTCCCACCTCGCCGCCCTTCTGACCGAGAACCAGGATCGGCAGCAGGCGGCAAAGGCACGACGGCAAGAGGAGCAGCAGGCTGCCCAGCTTCAGCAGCAGCAGCAGCTCGTCGAGCAGCTGGGGACTCAACAACGCCAGCTGATCCAGGACCTGGTTCAGCAGCAGCAGGAGTTCCAGCTGAAATGCCTCCAGCACCTTGCAGTGGAGCGGGGGCCCCGAGAGGGGGTCCAGTTGGGGGGCACCGATGGCGGCCCGGGGCCCTGCCCACCGATCCGACTGACCAAGATTGGCCCGGGTGATGACCCGGAGGCCTTCCTGGTCACCTTTGAGCGAGTGGCCACCGTCGCGGAGTGGAACCTTGACCACTGGGCCTCCATCCTGGCGCCGTACCTGACAGGAGTGGCTCAGGCAGTCTACCGAGGCCTGTCTGCCGAGGCCGCCCAGAACTATGGGCAGGTGAAATCCGCCATCCTGGACGCCCTCGATGTGAGCCCGGAGACGTTTTGACAGCGGTTCAGGGGCCTGACATATCCCACAGGGGCCCGGCCTCGTATGGTGGCCCAGGAACTGCGGGAGACCTGCCGGCGGTGGTTGCAGCCCGACCGTCGAACGTCGGAAGAGCTAGCCGAGCAGGTGATCCTCGAAGAGTTCACTCACATCCTGCCTCCACGAGGAAGGGCCTGGGTCCTCCGTCATCGACCAGCAACACTGGCCGCCGCTGTCACCCTAATGGAGGACTTCCTGGCGGCAGAAGCCCTGATGGGCCCGACAGGCTGACCAACCCCACCAGGACCAGAACGCCCCGACCCCGGGAAGAAGGCGACACCCACTCGGGCTGCAGCCCCACCAGCACGGCCGGCCCAAGCCCCAATGCCCGCTCCCCGGAAGGTGCCCGGGAACCCCGCCAGGGACTCCCCGAGGACCCGGCCCCGAGTCGGACGACCCGACTTAGGGCCTTGTTTCTCCTGTGGCAAGTCGGGACATCTCTAGAGGGATTGCCCCCAAATGGAGTGTACCTTTGGCCAAGTCTGCTCTGGGGAGGCTCGGACCCGGCACCGACAGCCCGCCAAGATTACGGCGCCTGTGATGGTGGAGGGATACCCGACCGTGGCACTCCTCGACTCCGGTTGCGGACAGACCTTAATCCGCAACCACTTAGGTCCCCCAGCGGATGCACGCTTGGGGGAAATTCGTTTACAATGCATCCACGGCGACATACGGCCGTACCCCAGCACCTGGGCGCAACTGACAATTGACGGGGAGACCCGATGGATGGTGGTAGGTCTAGCACCGAGTCTGGCCTATCCAGTAATCCTGGGCCGGGACTGGCCCGGGTTTCCGGCCGTCCTACGCCGACATGCTGGGGGCAGCCTAGGTCCCGTACCAGCCTTAGAAGGAGAAGCCTCAGGAGGGAAGGATGATGAGCAGAGGTCCCCAGAAATAGAGAAGGATGAGCTGGACCCCCTGGAGGACCCCTCCGCCGAGGATGGGGACGATGCTTCCCCGGGCGAGGCCAGGGATCCCTCGGCCCCCACGGACTTCTGCCGGGACCAAAGAGCGAACCCCACTCTCAGCGAGGCATATGAACAGCTCGCCGCCGTGGATGGCACTATTCTCGATCCCGGGCGAGCTGCCCGGTGGCCACACTTCAAGTTGCGCCAGAACCGCCTGTATCGGGTCGAGAGGGACCCACAGACCAAGGAGCCCCGATCACAACTCCTCGTACCTCGCTGTCATCGGCGAGCAGTCATGAAACTGGCCCATGACGTCTCGGCTGCTGGACATCTGGGTACTGAAAAGATCCTGGCCCGAATATTGGGGCGCTTCTATTGGCCGGGGATATACCGCGAGGTGAAGGACTATTGTACCTCGTGCCTGGAGTGTCAGTTGACTGCGCCAGCGAGGACACCCAAGGCACCACTGGTCCCGATGCCGTTGATAGAGACCCCTTTCGAGTGGGTGGCCATGGACCTGGTGGGACCCCTCCCTAAGAGTATTGAGGGGTACCAGTACATACTCGTGATGCTAGACTACACCACCCGGTTCCCCGAGGCGATCCTGCTCCGGAACATCACCGCCCGCACCATCGCAGGCGAGCTGGTTAAGGTCTTCGCCCGCGTTGGCTTGCCCCGGGAGATCCTCACGGATCAGGGGACCAATTTCACCTTGCGGCTGTTGGAGCAGGTATGCAGGCTCCTGGGGATCAAGCAACTGCGAACCTCGGTGTACCATCCCCAAACAGACGGCTTGGTAGGGAGGTTTAATCGCACCCTAAAAGATATGTTGCGAAAATTCCCCCCAGAAGACCTCCGCCGGTGGGACCAACTACTCCCGCCTCTGCTCTTGGCGGTGCGAGAGGTCCCCCAGGCCTCCACCAAGTTCTCGCCGTTCGAGCTATTATATGGCCGCCAACCGCAGGGCCTCTTGGACCTGATGAGGGAAACCTGGGAGCAAACCCCCTCACCCGCCCAGGGTCTCCTGCAATACGTGATCCAGCTCCAAGAGCGTCTCAAGCAGGCTGGGACCCTGGCACAGGTAAACTTAAAAGCCGCCCAAGAGATGCAGGCCCAGGCGTACAACCGGGATGCACGTACCCGAGACTTCCAACCTGGAGACCGGGTCTTACTCCTCCTCCCCTCCAGCGAGTCCAAAATCCTGGCTCGATGGCAGGGCCCGTACGAGATGGTGCGGAAAGTGGGCCCCGTCACCTATGATATTCGTCAGCCCAGCCGGTGGAAAGAGCTTCAACGATATCATGTTAACCTCCTTAAACCCTGGCGGGAGCGAGAAGGATTGCTGATCAATCCCTGTCCACCAGAACCGGAACTCAGGCCCCAAGTACACACTACGGAGGACCCCGAGGGGCCCCAGCTCGGGGAGACACTGACAGAAGAGCAGCTGGAGCAAACCCGCTGCCTCCTTCGAGCATTCCCTCGCACTTTTACGGCCAAGCCCGGGTACACCTCCATGGCCTACCATCAGATTCAGACGGAGCCGGGAGTGGTGATCCGGGCCACAACGAGACCCCTGCCGTATCACCGAAGGCGAATCGTCGAAGACGAGGTACGGGCAATGCTAGACCTGGGAGTAATTGAGCCGTCACAAAGTGAGTGGCGTAGTCCCATCGTCCTGGTGCCTAAACCCGATGGCTCCCAGCGTTTCTGTATAGACTTTAGGCGTGTTAACGCCATCTCTAAATTTGACGCGTACCCCATGCCCCGAATAGACAAGCTGCTGGCCCGGTTGGGAGAGGCCCGCTATATTACGACCCTGAACTTAAGCAAGGGGTATTGGCAGATTCCCCTGGATCCGG
This sequence comes from Gopherus flavomarginatus, assembly GCF_025201925.1. Lineage (NCBI taxonomy): Eukaryota > Metazoa > Chordata > Testudines > Testudinidae > Gopherus > Gopherus flavomarginatus. The sequence continues at coordinate 41,553,954 of NC_066621.1, read as the reverse complement.
CCTCCCGGGAGAAGACCGCGTTCGCCACGCCGACCGGCCTGTATCATTTTACGCGGATGCCCTTCGGCCTTCATGGGGCACGTGCCACATTCCAGCGCTTGATGGACCGCCTCCTCCAACCGCACCACGACTACGCCGCAGCCTATTTAGATGACGTGGTCATCTACAGTCGGCAGTGGGAGACCCACCTGGACAAGGTCGCCGCCGTCCTGAGGTCCTTGCGGGAGTCTGGGTTGACGGCCAACCCTAAGAAGTGTCGCATCGGCTGGCGTGAGACCACCTACTTGGGGTATACCGTTGGCAATGGACAGGTGAAACCTCTTGTGGACAAGGTTCAGGCCATTGCTGCCTGTCCGCCACCAACCACAAAGCGCCAAGTCCGCCAGTTCTTGGGCCTGGTGGGATATTATCGGAGGTTCATCCCCCAGTTTGCAGCGGTGGCCGCCCCCTTGACCGGGCTCCTCACTAAGGACAGTCCGCGACACATACGCTGGACCTCCGAGTGTGATGAGGCTTTCCAGACGCTGAAGGCAAGCCTCTGCAGCAAGCCAGTCTTGTTTAGCCCGGACTTCCAGCGACCATTCATCCTACAAACAGATGCGTCGGAAGTCAGGCTCGGGGCTGTCCTCTCACAGGAGGTGGATGGGGAAGAGCATCCGGTTCTTTACATCAGCCGGAAGCTGTTCACCCAGAGAACAAAACTACGCAGTCGTCGAAAAGGAGGCCCTCGCGGCGAAATGGGCCTGCGACGCTCTGCGCTACTACCTCCTTGGGGCCCCGTTCACTCTGGTCACTGACCACTCCGCCCTCTAATGGCTAGGCCGGATGAAGGACCACAACACACGGCTGCAATGGTGGTACCTAGCCATGCAGCCCTACGCCTTCACCGTCCGCCACAGGGCAGGAAAGGACCACGCCAACGTGGACTTCCTTTCCGCCTGGGGGGCATGGACGAGCTTGGCCCTGTCGCCCGGGAGCCAGCCTTGAGGGGGGGTGTGTGTAAGGAGGCGCCCTGGCTCCCCACTGCGCCTGAGGGGGACGAGCCAGAACAGGCGCCTCAGTGGGCGGAGTCAGCACGGCCTGTCCCCACCCCCGGAAGTCAAGGGGGGGGACAGGAAGTATAAAAGCCCGGCCCCAGCACTCAGTTGGGCGCAGGCTGCCAGAGAGGACAGACGCTGGTGCCCGAGCTCCCGCCGGGCTGGACCTGCCCCGCGCCCACTACCCAGAGGAGCGCTGGCTGGACTTGCCTCAGACCCGGTACCCGGAGGAACGTCGGCCTGACCTGCCGTGTGCCCGATACCCCGAGGAGTGGCCTGAGCTTCCCCACGACCGGTACCCGGAGGAACCTATGGTGTGGGACCCACCAGACGACGCTGGCAAGGACCAGGTACCCAGAGAGGGGGAGGTTGGAAGTGGCCCGGGGGTAGCCGACCCTGGTTTGGCTCCGGAAGAGCCCGAACCCATGTCAGTGTGTTGCGGCCAGGATCCCCACTGACCGCAGCGGGTCTTGACCGCTGCTAGGGCCCCGGGCTGGAACGCAGTGGAGTGGGAGGGCCTGCGTTCCCCCCTGCCACCCGTAACCGGGTGGCAGACTCCTCCTCTTCCCGCCTATTGCCACTGCTCTGCCCTGACCCAAAGGGCCAGAGCTAATTAGACTTGTGTTTGGTGCCCCGCCCGAACCAAGGGCTGGGCCCCGTTGACTTTGCCACTGCTCTGCCCTGACCCAAAGGGCCAGAGCTAATTAGACTTGTGCTTGGTGCCCCGCCCGAACCAAGGGCTGGGCCCCGTTGACTTTGCCACTGCTCTGCCCTGACCCAGAGGGCCAGAGTGAACTAGACTTGTGTTTGGTGCCCCGCCCGAGCCAAGGGCCCGGGCTGATACTGTGTTTGCTCAGCCCCCGCTAGGGGCCTGAGCCTGAACTATTACTGCCCAGCCTGTCCAAGGGCCTGGGCTGATACTGTGTTTGCTCAGCCCTGCTAGAGGCCTGAGCCTGAACTATTGCTGCCCGCCCTGTCCAAGGGCCAGGGCTTATTGACTTTGAGAGCCTCGACCCCGGCTAGAGGGCCGGGGCTCTACCCTGTTTACAGACCCTGTACCCCGCTCAACACCTGCCGAGGGCTAAGCCTACCCGGACTGCAGAGCGTATGGAGGCGCCCTGGCTCCCCGCCGCGCCTGAGGGGGACGAGCCCTGACACAACCGGCTTACACTCCCCCCTTAATAAGAACATCCCCTAAATAAAACAAACACTAAAACTAGATAAAGGAGGGTAGACTGCCTCCATTCCTGGTTAAATCATGGGGATTATTTTTCCCTATAATTGTGGGTTTGCCCTCGCTAAAGATCCCAGCTATTGAGGAGGTCTTCTGTCTCTAGGTGGATTATGACAAACTTCTGGTGTTGCTGCACCTGAAAATACCTTGGGCACAGGCCTGACAATGGGTTCAGGGTTCGTAGCACGAACGGGTGAGGAGGTGGTATCAGCTTGTGCTGGGCAAAGGGATATCTCAGCCGCCAGCAGTAATGGAGGAGAACAGTCAGGAACAGGTGATCCTTGATTCGGTGTCTTGCCAGAAGAGGTGAAGTCAGACAACTCAACTGAAGACGTGTCCTGAGGACTGGCATGACCTGGCAACAGCTGATCTACATGTCACCGCCAGGTGAGATTCTCCGCAGTCCAGACTGTGTAGGAAACAGGTCCTGTTTGAGCAATGGTCGTGGCAGGGACCTATTTAGCTCCAGAAGTATAATTCCGAGCTAAAACTGGCTGTCCCAAGCTAATGGTTCAGTGTTTTGCTCTGGGTGCCCGTCTGATGACTTGATATTGCTGCTGATGTTGCACAGTTTGTCGGGGTTCAGAAGGTTTCAGCAGATCAAAGCAAATGCGCAGCTGGCGTCTCATCATTAGAAAGGCCAGGGATGCCTGGGTCGTAGCATGAGGTGTGTTTCTGTAAGAAAGTAAGAAGGTATCCAGACGCTTTTGAATGGAGTGTTGTCCCCTTACCGATTTCAAAGCGGGTTTCATTGTCTGCACAAATCTTTCAGCTAATCCATTGGTGGATGGATAATATGGTGCTGAAGTGATGTGGTGTATCCCATTTGCCTTCATAAAATTTTGAAACTCCTGAGAGACGAACTGTGGTCCGTTGTCACTCACAAGTTGTTTTGGCAGACCAAAATGACTAAAGAGTCCCCATAGTTTTTGGATAGTAGTCTCTGCAGTAGTGGACTGCATTATAGAGACTTCTGGCCGTTTAGAATGGGCATCTACCACCACCAAGAACATGCTTCCTTCGAGGGGGCCAGTGAAGTCAACATAAATATGTTGCCATGGGTTTTCAGGCCAGTCCCATGGGTGTAGGGGTGCCCACTGGGATGCATTTCTCACACCCTGACATGACATACAAGTTTTTGCCTTCTCTTCAATAGCACTGTCCAATCCAGGCCACCAAAAATAGCTTTGTGCAATTTCCTTCATGCTCACTATTCCACAGTGACTGGAATGTAGCTATTCTAACATCTGTGATGTCAGTGGTGGTGGGATAATGACACGTCTCACCCACAGCAAACAACCAGATTGGATCGATAATTCTGTCCTCCTGGACATGTAGGTAACAAGGCTGGGTGAGACTGGAGAGGTTTGTCAAAATTTTCCATGCATCACCAGGTCCGTAATTTGGGACAATACTGTGTCAACATGAGTTGCCTTCTTTATCTGAGTAACAGTGATAGGTGTATTCTCTACCTGTTCAAAGTAGAAGATTTCCTTTTGGGCACTATCTTGATGTTTGACTGGCAAAGGCAACCTTGAGAGACCATCTGCATTGCTGTGCAGAGTGGATTTCCGATATTTGATTTCATATGTGTGTACTGAAAGTAACAGTGCCCAACGTTGCATATGAATAGCAGCTAATGGGGGAATGCCTGTGTAGGGTCCAAAAATTGATGTCAGAGGTTGATGGTCTGCGAGAATAGTAAACTTTTGCCCAAACAGGTACTGATGAAACTTCCAAATTCCAAAAACAATTCCCAATGCCTCACGTTCAATTTGGGCATAGTTAGTTTCTGCTTTGCTTAGAGTGCGTGAAGCAAAAGCAATAGGTCTCTCTTCTCCCGAAGGCATAATGTGTGACATGACTGCTCCCACTCCATAAAGGGAGGCATCGCAGGCCAATTGTAGGGGTAAGGATGGATCAAAGTGCATTAGAACTTCAGAATTTAGCAATGCATCCTTAGCTCTGTTAAATGCAACATTACAGGCTCCAGGCCACTTCCAGGTCTTGTTCTGCCCAAGGAGTTCATGAAGTGGTTTTAGCAGTGTGGCTAACTGTGAGACGAACATTCCATAATAGTCTAATAGTCCTAGAAACTAGCACAGCTGGCTAACATTTCGAGGTAAGGGAGCCTCCACAACAGTCTTAACTTTTGCAGGGGCCTTATGAAGACCCGCAGCATCAGTGATGTGTCCCAGATATTCAACAGAGAGCTGGAATAATTCACACTTGTCTTTGGAGACGCGTAGGCCATACTCTTCCAGTCTTTGTAGGGTAGCCTCTAAATTCTTTAAGTGATCCTCTTTATTCCTTCCAGTGACCAGGATATTATCCAGATAGCACTGAATTCCCGGCAAGCCACACAAGATCTAGTCCATAGCCCTCTGGAACAGGACGGGAGCAGACGGTATTCTGAAGGGTAGGCGACAGTATCGATAAAGCCCTTTATGAGTCACAATAGTCAACAGCTCTTCAGACTTTTCATCGACATGCATCTGTAAATATGCTTGACTCAGATCAATATTACTGAACTTTTGTTCCCCAGCCAGGCCTGCGTAGAGGCCATTGATGTGGGGAAGAGGGTGTTGCTTTTCACACAACACCAGGTTGACAGTGACTTTAAAATCACCTCAAATCCAGGGGAAGCCATCTTTCTTCACTACTGGAATGATAGGAGTGGCCCATGGGCTATGGATAACTGGTATTAGGACTCCATTTGTGACCTGGTGCTCCAGGTCTGCTTGAACCTTCGGCCTGATGGCATATGGCACAGTTCAGGCTTTCAGATATTTTGGTGGACTGTCAGGTTTAATGTTCAATGTCACAGTGATTCCCTTCATACTTCCCAGATCCTCTCCAAAAACAGTAGCATGTTTCCTTAGTATAGTGGTCAGATTTGTTTCTTCTTTAGTCATTTGGTGCACTTCTGCCAGTTGAGCTGAATCCTCCCAAGCCAAGACCAACCCATTAAGGCTGGGCAATTACCTCTAACCACAAACAGTGGCAATTTAGCAGCTTGTCTATTGAGCGCCACCTTAACATCAATAGTGCCCAACATGGGCACAGCTTCTCCCGTATACGTCTTCAGAACAGTTTTTGTTGCCTTAAGCGGAAGATGCTGTATCTTTTCTTTATACACAGTCTTTGAGATCAGTGAGACGGCTGCACTCGTGTCCAGTTCCATGCATATAGGTTTGCCATCCAGCGGGGTTACCTAGTATTCATGTGAGCCCACTGACAAAGATAAAATGTGCAGTAGCACTTCTTCTTGCGATGAGGTGTCACCATGGTCATCCTGGGTCTGCTCTAGGGTATGCAGAGTTCCCCTTTTGGTCGGCCAGACCACAGGCCTCTTTTTCTTTTGTTTACAGGCACACTTAATGTGTCTCTTTTTGCCACAGTGTTGACACACCAGGTCCTTTCACCAGCATTCTGATGCTTGATGACCCGGCTTACCCCAGCGGTAACCCAGCTTACCACAGCGGTAACATTCCTGACTCTGCACAATTTTGTGGGTAGGTTCTTGTGACACTTTATGCACCCTAGGGGATGCACCGATGTATTGCGCCTCCTTTGAAGCCAGTTTTATGGAGACTGCAATATCAACAGCCTTCTGTAAAGTAAGCTGAGCCTGTCAGTAGACGCTTCCATATAGCTTCACTGCGCAGGCCACACACTAACCTATCACACAGGGCATCATTTAACATCTCCTTAAATTCACAGTGTTCTGCTAGCTTTTTTAAAGTTGCTACAAATTGTACAACTGTTTCATCTTCTTTTTGGTCTCTTTTGTGGAACCTATATCTTTCAGCAATTACCAGTGGTTTTGGGGAAAAAATGGGATCCCAGGATTTCCACAATGTCACTGTAAGATTTGGTCTCAGGCTTAACAGGGTGAAGTAAGCTGCATAGCAGGGAGAAGGTTTTAGCCCCTACAACACTTAAGAATATTGGCACCTTCTTCGCTTCTGTAATGTCATTTGCAATAACAAAAAGCTCAGTATACACAGGCCATTGCACTATATTCTCCTGAAAAGGTTCCAGTGACCCTGTAAGTGTAGCCATGATTTTCGTTTCAGTTTCACAGTGCCAACAAGCAGGCTTTTTTTTTTCTTTACCTTGACTTCTACTTTCTTCTGTTGCTGGGGCAGCACAGATATCCCATCCTCGTCGCCACTTTGTGGTAGCCATGGGGGCAGAAGGTTTAGGAAGAAATCACTTGAGACCAGAGAGCTGCAAGCCTTACACACACTGAACTGACCTAACCAGTCAAAACTGTCTGGGCTATCCCCTAATAATCTAACTCAGTTGCCATAGGAACAAAAACTATGACAACCAAATACAGAACAACAAACATTCTGTGGTGCTGGCCACATGAGGTCTCCCTTTATCTTGTGTGGGTCCATTTTGATACCAGGGGGATTTAGGATGAACCTTAAGGATTCTATGAAGGACTGACCAAGGCACATTATTCTAGCTTAGCAGAGAGGCCATGTTCGCATAGTCTTTTCAAGATGGAACAGACATACATGGTGTGGTATTTGGTATTATTTAAAAAAAAAAGTATGTTATCCAGGAGTTCTACCACATATTGATCCAGAATCTCCCAAAGTATGTCAATAATAAAATGTTGGAATGTTTCGGGTGTGTTTGTCAAACCAAAGGGCATTATGAGATACTTGTTGTGACCCTAATGAGTTTGAAAGGCAGTCTTCCATTCATTCCCAACTCTAATTCATAACAGTTTGTAAATCCCCTGGAGATCTAGTTTTGTGTATACTCAAGCCGGGCTCACATGGTCCATTAGCTCAGGGATTAGTGGTAATGGGTATCAGTTTCTCATGGTGACCTGATTCAGAGCCCAATAGTCGCACACAGGTGCAGCCTTCCATTTTTTTTTTTAAACAAAGAGGATGGATCCCCAGCAGGTCAGGTGAACTTAGAAATAAAGTTCTTGACTTGGTTCTATTGAAGGTGGGTGCACAGTGTGGCCCATTTAGGCTCAGGCCTGGCATTTATATGCCTGAATGGAATGTTTGTCCCTGGCTGTTACTTGACTGGGCAATCGGCCCCTGTGTGGGGCAAGACATCTGCATTTTTACCCCAGAGACATTACTGTAGTCACTGTATTTGGATGGAAGTTGAGGACCAGTTCAGTGGGTGGCTCTGCCAGGCTAGATGCCCTAGTTTGTGACCACCAGGGAACTACTGTCCACTGCCCACTTCCTGCCATTAAGCTGTGCTGCTGGCTGAATTCTGAGTGAAAGTTGAGTTTAGTGCACACCAACAGAGAAAGAGGTTGAGGAGGGCCAGCTATGAGATTCCCAGGATCAGAGGGGAGTGTGGGGAATGGATGACATTGAAGTGTAGGGTCTCTCAATGCCCTTGGATAGTAACCTTGAGAGGAACGGTTTCTGCAGCCACTGGTCCAGAGAGGATAAGTGGGACCCATTGATTGTCTACTAGGTCCAGGATGGGCTTGGGCCACGGGGGACTCTGTAGCATCCATGCTGATTTTGTGATGATAAAGCTGCCTCAGGTCAGTGAACAGGGAGCCATTTCTGACTTTGGTGGAGGAGGGGACAGATTTAACCATGATTCCAGGGGCTACTCAGGCACATGAAAACTCTTTTTATTTTTTTGGTAGATAATAACTTAGGAATTAGTGTTAGGGGGCTTATTCCTTCACCCCTCTCATTTCCCTGGTCCTTCTCGCATGAACAGAGAGCAGCAATACCTGAAATCCAAAGGTGCAAACAATTCAATGTTTATTGGGGTGAACTTCCAGCAAGCATGATTCCAGTTTCCTTCCTCAGTGTCCCCCTTCCCAGCTCTGACACCACAGAGCCTTGCCTGTGTCCCTGTTCCCATTCCCCCGCTTAGTGAAACATTATTCCAATTCTCCCACCTCCAGTCCCTGTTCCCATTCCCCACTTACTTCCTGATTGACTGCAGACTATCTAGTAAAACTTGAGTTCCGCTTACCTATACCTTAACCAATCATTTTACTGAAATTTAACTAACCAATCCTAACATACTGTAACATGGGTATTTAACCAATTATATCCCACCACCTTAATTAGTTTACACCCAACAAAATTAATTATACAGCAGACAGAAACAATCACAGAACCAGACGGAGATTATACAGACAAACAATAGGGAAGTTGGGACGACAGTGATAGAACAATACAGAAATGAGGATTTCACATCCCAGCTATTGATAAGTGAGTTCTTGTCAGACAGGATGCTATCAAACTACGTTTCCTTTTACATCTTCTAGGCTCTTCCCTTTCTCTGGAGGTGATAGGAATATCAGGAGAGGATTGTATTCCTAACAGCCCAATAGCACCTTATTTCAATGTGACTAGTTTGGAATGTGAGGATGTGACCACATACTTCCCAGTTTATGGCTGTCTCTGCTGCTTAGCCAAAGGCCTTAGCTTAAGAACCAGGCCTCAGACTGTCACAGTAAGAGAAGGCCTTTACACAGACAGACAGTGATTTCGATTCTTTTTTTTATACCTCTATAACTAGCTTAGTGATAAGAATAGACCTAAATTCTTAAAGTATAGGCCTTTGCAGACAGGCCTGAATATCTATATCCTAACAATTAGCTGACAGGAACACAGTATTTAATTCTTATATGAAGAAAGAAAAAATATGCAAACACCAATTAAATCCCTATTTTAAGGTTATATGTAAATTTAGATAATACAGTCAAATATTCTCAATCCCAAACCTTGAGGTATCAGTTTTGAAGCCTTAACACAGATATCAGAAGTACTTTGTACTCTCTCTTTAGTAGAGACAAATAAAATCTGCTTACATTCTCTAACAGATACATTCTGTGTTACTGCCATTATCTCTATTTTAGTCAATTTTTTTTCACTCCATGAAGAATGTATTTATTTAATTTTAACATATGTGATTATGTTGTATCCCTCTTTTATTAATGGAAACTTATTTTTCTAATTATTTTGGCATTCTGTTTACTGATCACAATCATGTGCATGACTCACTAACATTTGACTCCATCATTACTATTAGTATCAGACTTGAAACCGCATTTATTTTCATACAAATTTTAAGTTGTTCTTTTAAAAATATAACTAAAAAATACAATTATAAAATAAGTGACCTTCATCTGCACAGTGTCTAAAGTTATGTGTTCTACTATTTTTTTTTAAGTGGCACTGCTAAGGTGAGCCATCTGCCAGTGCTTAATTTGTGCCAGGGTTGTGTGTGGATTTCAAAGTGGGGTCCCTGTACGTCCGAGATCCCCATTCCACTCCCCATCAGGGATAATTATCTGGTCCAAGGCATGACTTAGGGTCTGGTCTTCTCTCTGCTCCTGCACAAAGTCCCTATTGTTCATCAAGCATTCTTGGCCTGTATCGTCTAATGCCTCTGCTTCTAAGGGGCACAGCACGGTGGCTCTACCTGTCCTGAGGGACTCTCACCTGAGTTTTCCATCTCCTTTCAGTCCATGAACCCCCTCACTTTTGGGCCTGGATTTGTGTTTGTGGGGTGGTTGCTGCTCCATTGCTACAGGATCTCCACTGTTTCAGGAAACCACCTCCACTCACATCCCAGGATTACAGGATAGGCAAGGGTAGTCACTGGGCTGACACAGCAGGTTTCCTCATGGCCTTTTACTTTGAGCTTCACCTTGGTCACCGAGTAGGGCTGTATGCCCCCATAGATGCACTGGAGGTAGATCGGAGCCCGAGCTGTGTCAGGGTATCCCACCAGACTGGTCTAGACAATAGTCTGGCTGCACCTGGAGTCCACTAGGCCCATTACTTGGGTGCCGTTAACCCACACTGGAGCAGTAGATTGGGCAGGCCACTCACCTGAGCTTGGGAGCCTGTGGCCCATGCCTCGACAGAGCTACAATCCATAAAGGGTCACTCCCATCTGATATGCCCCTCCTGTCCGCACTTAAAGCATTAGCACTTCGGGACCCCTGCCAGCATGCTCCTTTCTAGGATGCTGTATCTCCTTCTCTTCTGGGTTTTTTGTTTCCCCTGTGTAGTGCCTCAATACTGATGATCTTCCCTCTGGCAGAGGTACCTCTTGCAGGGTTGGTCAGGTCAGTGGTCCCTGTTCTTCTCACTTCATCCAGTCTCTGCTGGAATGTGGGTCCTTAATCCTGTGGCTTCCTGGTCTCAGAGCCAAAGGGGCCAGCTCCTTGGCAGTCATGTAATCCTCAATGAGCATCACCACCTCAGGGAGGATCAACAGCCTATGGTGCTTTACCCAGTCCCTTCCTCCAGCTGGGAGAATTTGAATGAATTGTTCTATCACAATCCTCTCCACTATCTGCATCCCAGTCAATCTCTCTGAGTTTAGCCAGCACTAGCAGCAGTCCTGCAAACATTGGGCAACCACACAGCGTTGGACTCAGGGAAGATTTCATGACAAAACCTCTGTCGGAACGTTTCTGGACTGATTCCAAGGTGGTTGAAACCTGACCCAGTTTCCTCTGTTGGAGTCTTCTGTCTTCTGAGTGTCCTTGTTGCTTGCAGCGTAGGTGGGAGAGGGAGAAAAGGCCAGTCAGTGGGTCCATGTTCTATTTTATACCCTTAGTCCATGTGCTGAGAGAACACAAGTCCAGACATGTCTGGTGGGCATTGCTGAGTCATCAGGCAAAGTTGAACAGTTCTTCTGGTGTAGCCTTATGCAGGTGAGTCATTGAATTGTAACTCCCTTGCTGGACGATGGCTGTTGATCTTTGTTTGATACCCACCCAACTGGGCATTGGTTACTTTCCTTGCTGTTGTCTCTGTGGAGCTAATATCTGGCTGATTCCCCAACTTACAGCATATTTTACTGACAACCATACAACATAATCTAATAACTTCATATGCTATGGCAGGTCTGGGCCAGGGCTGGGTTGGGGTCCCTCTCCCCCAGCCACAGTAGGTCTGGGTTTGGGTGGAACCAGCAGGGAGAGGATTTCTCCCTGCCTCGGCAGGTCTGGGGCTGAGGTAGAGGCCTCTCTCCCCGCCATGGCCCTGAGTACCTACATGATGCTTAATAGGCTGCTGTGTGGCAATGCAGCCTTGCAGCTTAGAGGGAACCTAGATCATAACCTTTTCCATGATACCTTACAAGGAATACTTTATATGCACTATCACAATTATATGTAAATGAGGACTATGGGGGTTACAGGGAGCTCTCCCAAGGTATAGGATATCCATCATGTGTTGGGGAGTTGGCTGTGTGATCCAGGCCAGCAGTACTGCCTAATGGTAATACTCCGCAGTGTAATGCCTAACTGTGAGAATCGAAGGGTCAATTTCCTTGGCAGTTACAGTTTGGGGTAGTGTCACCCACTGGTGAGAGTCCAAAGGCTGCTTTGCCTAGTGGCTATAGTTCAGGGTAGTGTCACCTACTGTCAAGGAGCAGGTGGTAGGGGAACACAGGCCCACCCTACTCCACCAGGTTCTGACCTAGGGCCCTTCAAAACAATAGCCCTTGTGCAGGGTTCAGGGCTCGATACCCCTACATGCATTCCCTGGGTCACTTCCTACACTTGTTCCAGTCCTTCAGACTTTGTCATGGGTTGGACTTGGGGTCCCTCCTGTGTTCCCCTCTGATCCATTTCTGGAATCACTTCCACTGGCCTCAGCAAGTCATCTCCCAGCTACTGCAGTCAACGGTCTTCCAGCGCCTCGGCTATGAGGCTCGGTCCTGGTGGCTTCCCTGCAGTAGGCTGCTGCACCTGACTGCGCTCCTCCTCAGTCATCCCAGATTGAGCTGAGGCACTCCATTTTCACTGCCCCCTCCACCAAGAGCATACCCAGCAGAGGTGAGGGGCCCTGAGGAGCTCTTTAACGCTTGCCTCACCAATGCAGTGTTGGTACACCCCATCACAGATGTGATGTTCTGTACCTCAGGGGAACACCCTACACTCCCATGTTCATCTTCATAAAATGATTATATGGTATCTGATGCAAAGTTTGTCATGTTGGGTGTCTTCGGAAGGCTCATAATGCACTAAGCAGGGTCGTTATAGTTATGTTATAGTAAGAGTATAGGTTATAATTTCATGTATATAGTTATGAGGCTGAAAATGTGTCCTCATGGCTTAAGGCAAGCCCATGCAAAAACTGTCCAAGAACAGAAAGGCAGTTCACACCATGTCAGGGAATAGATGAGACAAACCCAGCTCAGCCTCACAGGAACAATGGACACTATCTTAGGCCACAACAAAAGAATCTGTTTGATCCTTGAGGGAGTTACCCCCTTCCTTTGGTCAGTATGGAACCGTGATGAGATAATGCTCATCTGATTCTGAAATAGGAGGACGGAGGGAGGGTGGGGAAAGCCAAGAGGAAAAAAGGACATGATAAAAGGGAGGGACATTTTGCCACGTGCTCTCTCTTCCACCTACATCTACAGACACCACCACTACCAAGCGACTTAAATGCTGATTATATTTTCCCTCCCTGCTCCTGCATTCCCCTTCATTTAAATACAAAAATAAAATACCAAAATATCATATAAATCTGTCCCCAAATGACAATGTTTTCCTAAGACCCTCTACTCTCCCAATAACACTTGGACTGAAGGGGAAACAATCCAAGGGAAGTACGTTCTCTATATATGGGACATCTGCCTTCACCCTTAGGGATAAATTACCATCTGATCATTTGAGTTATGGGGAGTGGGGGATTTACACCAAACCTCAGAGGGCCTCTCTGATTCCCTCTCTCTTTTCTCCAGTCTCCTCCATCTCTGAGACCCCCTTTATGCACTTGTCCTTCATATCCTTTATTTTTTCTATTTTTAATACAGAACACAGCTATCACAGAGTTTTGCCCACTTCTATTAAACCAAACTTCAGACTATTTTATTTACAGTTTTGAGGTATTTACTGTTCATCTGCTTGTTCTTGACAACCTCTGGTTAGTCCTTTCTGGTTAATCTTTAGATTACTCTTCAGGTGTCTGGGTTCTCATGTTCTGTTTTACTTCTGCCATTGCCAGTATGTTTTCTGGGCCTTTCATCTCTAGTGTCTTTCATCTCTTCTTTTCTTATTCTCCTTTTCTTGGATTTCACCATTTGTTGGGACTTTGTTCAGTAGTTTATTATTAGTTTCTACCTCTGTGGTGTCTTCTTTTGTTCTGAGATTAGGATCATACTATCCCAAGCTATCACAGTGTCATTTTTTCCTTGCTTAAAGTATCTCATTGTATAATTCTGATTTTAAAAGTAAATCATAGTTTAATTAGGAATTTCCAGTTTGCTCAGAATTATCACACATTCTATCCAGATGAAGACCTAGCCATATTGTGTAATCCACTTTTCCTCTCCAGACTGGATTGCTCTATTTCACTGCATCTCAAGTTGAATGTAAAAACAATGTCTACATTCCAGATAGTGCAAGAAGAACTGTCCACTTCTTCCATGGTTTATGTCCCAATGGCCAAATCAAGTCAATACTCCAGTCCCCGCAACTGGCTCCCTGTGAGCTCTACTGCTCTTTAATGCCATGATCTTAATCCTCTATGAAATTCCTGGGAGGAGCAAGGCCTGAGCCCAGAGAGACCTCCCAGCCAGTAGGAGCAGATAGAGAAGCAGCCTCAGCATGAACCAATGGACACCGCTGTTATCAGACTGCCTGCTACATTGCCAACTTTCTACTTGCACAAACCCCAAACACCCTTGCACTGCTCTCGTGATACCCTTCCTCTGAGGCCCCCACATCTGAGGCTCTGCCTCTGCCCTGCCCTGCCCTCCTCTCTCTATCTTGCTCTTCCCACTCTCACATGCTCATTTTCACTGGGCTGGCTCAGGAGGTTGGGGTCTGGGAGAGGGTGAGGGCTCCAGCTGGTTGTGTGAACTCCAGGGTTGGGCGAGAAATGAGGATTTCAGGGTGTGGGAGAGGGCTCCAGGCTGAGATATTGGGTTGTGAAACAGAAGGGGTTGAGGACTCCAGCTGGGGGTCTGGGCTCTGTGGTGGGGTGGGGGATGAGGAGTTTGGGGTACAGGTGGGTGCTCCAGGCTGGGACTGAGGGGTTTGAAGGGTGGGAGGGGGATCAGGGCTGGGGTTGGGAGTATGGGTGCAGGAGGGGTTTAGGGGTTCAGGCTCCTGGCAGCACTTACCTCAAGCAGTTCCTGGAAGCAGTGGCATGTCCCCCCTCTGGCTCCTATGAAGAGGCATGCCCTGGTGGCTCTGTGCACTGCCCTCTCCACAGGAACCATGCCCACAGTTCCCATTGGCCACAGTTCCTGGCCAATGGGAGCTGCGAAGCCAGTTCTTGGTGCGAGAGTTGCATGCAGAGCCCCCTGGCTGCCCCTACACATGTGAGCTAGAGGGGGGACATGCTGCTGCTTGCGGGAGCCATGCAGAGCCACGGTAGGGAAGGAGCTTGCCATAGCCTTGCTGCACCACCAACCGGACTTTTAATGGCCCAGTCAGTGGTGCTGGCTGGAGCTGCCAGTGTCCCTTTTCAAGCAGGTGTTCTGGTTGTAAACCGGACACCTGGCAACCCTACTGCTGCACGGTGTTACTCTTGACATTCTCTTCCTGTGCTGATTGGCTGTTTCTTGCAATACCCTCCCTCCTTCCCTCTGCCTCACAGTCTCTTCACCTAACTTTCCCTCCATCTGCCCTGCATTCTCCCCTCATTTCTTCCCTCCCTCCCTTACTTGTCCCCTTGTCCTTCATCTTACTTTCTATTAAGCCAATCCCCACCTAAGAAACCCCACCCAGAATTTTTAAAAAATGCCCCCCCAGTCCCACAGGAAAATAATAAACAAAGTGACACTTACAAACAATTGTGCTGTTCATTCTGCTTGTGTGTTCTCTCTCTGTCCCGTCTATTTGTCTGCCTTGTCTAATTACACTGTAAAATCCTCCGGGGAGGAACTTAGTAGGAATGCTCTGTAGAGTGTCTATCACAATGGGGTCCCGTTCTTGGTAGCTCTGCAGATACCACTGTAACACAGATAATAAAAATCTAGTGGCTCTAGCCCCAGTGACGTGATAGAGCGAATTTTGATCAATGAACTGCTGAGATGTCTGTGCTGCTCTGGGACAAAGCACATCTCAATGTCTAGAATGATACATGTGAGGGCTGAAAGTAAAGAACTCTCAGCCTCAGCAGTACTATTTCTATTCTGTGCCCAGGGCCAGCTCAAGGGCTTTTGCCACCCTAAGCGGTGAAAAAAAAAGCAAAAAAAAGCCGCAATCGACGGCACTTCGGTGGCAGATCTACTGCTGCTACTTCATTCTTCAGCAGCAGTTCGGCAGCAGGTCCTTCCCTCTGAGAGGGACTGAGGGACCCGCTGCCAAATTGCCGCCAAAGACCCGGATGTGCCGCCCCTTTCCGTTGGACGCCCCAGGCACCTGCTTGCTGCGCTGGTGCCTAGAGCCGGCCCTGTCTGTGCCCAGCACTAAAAACCAACTGGCTATTGCCAATGGACAGGTGATGATGGATGCAGTTATTCAGTAGCTTCTGGATTAAGCTGCTTGGAAATGGGAGACCAAATGATACCAGGTGGGGAGGCAGCTGGAACTTGTTATGTTGTATAGAGGCACATGTTAAGCAATGCAAATCAGTTAGACAGTGAATGTAGCAGAGCTCTGTCAGACTTCCTGGCTCTACATGATCACTGAACAGCACAGAAGGTAGCTTGTAAGTCTGGCTACATCAAGCACCCTTCTGCCAGGCAGAGTTGACAGCAACAAGGGCTCAGTTCAGTATCTAGGGATTCCCTTTCAACAACACAATGCAAAAACGGCTCAAGCACCCACAAAGTGACCTGCAAAAATTACACACACATCCCTGGGCGCTTCTAAGAGGCAATACTTCCCTTCTCACAAGCACAAAGTCTCAGGGTAGCAAAATAACCTTTAATAACAGGAGGCAAACAAGTCACCATTAAATTGGGAAAACACCACAACTAGGGTTC
This sequence comes from Gopherus flavomarginatus, assembly GCF_025201925.1. Lineage (NCBI taxonomy): Eukaryota > Metazoa > Chordata > Testudines > Testudinidae > Gopherus > Gopherus flavomarginatus. The sequence goes on along the minus strand of NC_066621.1, from coordinate 41,537,754 downwards.
ATAAACACAAACCAGAAGACTCATCCCCAATCTAGGGAAGGGGGAAAAAAAAGATTGAAGTGGAATTTAGAGACCTCAGACAGTCCACATGTTGCCACATACAACTTCATATCCCCAAACTTTTTCAAGTACTCTTACTCTCCTTAATCAGTCACTTGTCCTTGAGTCACGTAACCAGGTTAACAGCTCTTCAAATATTTGCTTGGGTCTGGTCTGGTCAGTAGTTAGATATTTTGAATTCTTTTTACACACTTTAGCAAATCACAATAGGTATCATGGTGAGAAGCCTCATCAGTAGCTCAGGCCCTTATGTTCAATACCTGATTGGTAAGTAGCTCTTCCTTATGAGTCTCAACCATGAGAAAAATAGGGGTGAGGGGAAAGAGGTCATGTTGGTTAAAAAATATGGGTGTCCTTCTGATACTGAGAAACACGAAGGACTAAGCACAGCTCTATGCAAGAGAAAGGATGGTCGTGTAATTAAATTGCTGGAACAAAACTCAGAGTCTCTGTGTCACCTTGGGGAAGTCATTCAATCTCTTATGGGTCTCAATTCTCCATTTGAAAAATGACAATAATAATATTTCCTTTCCCTACTTTTTACCTTTCTGGTCTTTTTAGATTGTAGGATCCTTAAAGCAGGGACTGTCTGTCTGTAGTGTTGCTCCTTCTTCTAGCACCAGGGTCCTGTTCTGACACCACCATTATCGTCAGCCAAGTGGTGGCAGGTATCCAGCACCTTGCAGATCAGAGGAGAAATGGGTGACAGGGAGTCTGGGTAAACTCTAAGTTAAACTTGCCATTTTTACATTTATTCACCTGTTTTGGAATGAGAGGGTCACACAGCAGAGGCTTCTCTTCCAGAAATCAGAAATCAGAAATCAGAGCACCAAATTCCCAGAGATAAACTCTTCCTCCAGAATAGACTCTAATCAGCACCCAGAGCAAAGAATAAACTCCTGTACTGTTGGCACAGTTACCTCCTTCCCAAAGCTTACCCCGGACACCACTCTTCATTTGAGAGGTGCCTCTCTTTTTTTAGCCCAGTTGTATCCTTTCCCTTCATGCGTCCACTTCCCAGTTTGGGGCCTTTTTCTCCTCAACTTCTCATTTGCCTTCCCTCAATTATTACTTTTAAATTTTGTGGAGCTCCTCTCTGTTGCTTTATCAAGAACACCCTCTCTCCACCTCCCCAGGCTAGGCCTTATCTCCATAGTTTCCCACATTGCTCTATCATGATGAATAAACCTGGGAGTCCCCCAGAGAGTGGGGGCTTCTCTCCCTCATACAAATTCAGGGCTCTTTTTCCCTCTCAAACATTAGGACTTCCCTCCCCATTTGGTGGAGTGACCATATTTTGAAGGCAACTGTAGTGATGGAGGAGGCCATGCAGGTAACAGTTGCAATAGGTGGGATGTCTCTAAATGTGTGCAAGATTTGGCAGCTGTTGGGGGTGCAGAGGGTTCCCCCTGAGCCCTGGAGGTAGGGCAGATGATGGAGTGACAGTATGTGACAGCCATGCTGGGGGCTGGTCACTGAGATGCACATGTTCATAGCCAGGCTGCTGCCATAGTTCCACACTCTGCTGGCTGGCAGCTCCCCCAGTAGCCCAGACTCCGCATGGGGATGCAGAATCCAGTATAAAATTTCTGTTGTAATAACCGCACCAGAGTTTCAGGAACAGGCCCTGCCAAGAGGTCACATGGTCACCCTCCTCTCAGGGGCTCTTCTTCTCCAAACTTTAGGGATCCCCCTGGTTGTGGGGCTGTTTTCTTTGTCTTCCAATCTCCCCAGCCTTTGCTCCCTGGTCTCATAGAAAGGTGGGTGTGATGCTGCCAGTGCTGGGCCTCGCAGCTGCCTCCCCTCCCCGGGCCTGAGGCTCAGAGCTGGGGGCAGAGACAGGAGACATCTGTGTCCTGTAGGGGAGCAGCAGAGCCAGTGCTGGGGGGGGGAGGTGGAGGGGCAGGATCTCCCAGCTCCTTCTCCTCTGAGCCTGGCCCAGATGTACAGGGAGAACCCTGCACTGATTAGGTTAACCAATGTGGGGCTGATCAGTGCCAAGTCCAATCTGACTGGCTGAGAGCTGGGTAGGTAGGACTTAGGGTGCCCAGATGGTTGCCCCTTAAATTCTGGGTGGTCAGTGGAAAGCATGAGGGGTGGTGCTGTGTGAGGAAGTCTGACCCAGAACCTTGACTGGCGAGCGGGGCTGCCTGTCAGAACAGATGTAACAGGCCCTGTTAACAATGTAATCCCCCTCCTCTTCGTTTTTCTCTGCTGCAGATTGGAGTGGTGTCGTCTCACAGACACTGTCTGTGGGACTCTCGCTGCTATTCTCAGAACCAGCCAGAGCCTGACAGAGCTGAAACTGCCTGATAATATACTGGGAGATGCTGGAGTGCGGCTTCTGTGTGAGGGACTGAAACACCCGAACTGCAAACTGAAGACACTGGAGTAAGTAACATTTGGCCTCCTCTGTGTACTTACAGGTGTCATCTGTGTAAAGTGCTTGCCACAGTGAGAAATGATGGAGGGAAGTAAAAGATTTTTTTCCTCTCTTTTACACTCTGATGTTTCTCAGACATTGTCACCTCATTACCCTCTTCCTACAGTAAGTAGTAGTAACTGGTTGTCAACTCCCTGACACCACCAGCCTTTATCTCACTCAAGCACTCTCCTTTGGACTTATGCCAGACCCAGCTTTGCCTTCCAGGCTGACAAGAGGGGCACCCTAATCACTAAATTGCTGATTCATTCTCCTGTGATATCCAGCCCCTGACTCTGGTTACTCACAGAAGTACCAGAATCTTTACACCCAAAGATGTAGTGTACCCCAGTTTATCAGAGTTACCATCAATCACTGCTCCTGTACTCCACACAGCACTTGTGAACACTTATAATAAAAGCAGAAGTAGGTTTATTTATAAACGAATAAAGATTTATCCAAGAAAGACAGAAGGTGATGGGAACAACTGGTTGTAAAGCAAAACAAGATCCTAAAGTGTGAATCTGGGTTTACCTTTATCAGTAGTTACATTTCCTATCTAATGATAGGTTTTTCCCACAAAGTTCAGTCAATTGCAGAACTAACTGGTTTTATAAGAACCAGGATCCGAATATTCAGGACAGCCCCCAAACTCCTCAAGGCTTTCTTTACTAAATACAGTATGCTTTTTCCTACACTCTGTTATACTGAAAACCTTAATTTGTTATATTCATAGCAGGGAAATCCTCTGCCTTTTGTGATGTTCCTTTGCATTGCCAAGTGGTTTTGATCATTTGCCTTGTTCTTTCATGCTTTTCCATAGAATGTTCTGGGATGTAGCAAGGGTAGACAACGCAGCATTCTGTAGATACATTACATGTTATACTTGATGAATAAATATCCCGTTAAGATGTGTAACTTTTTGGGGCTCTTGCTCAGTAATGCAATATCATTAGTTAAGTCTTGGTCGTCTTGGCACTTGCTGTCTACCTATGCTATACTGGTATTTGTGTTACTAATACACTTCTGCATTGCTGCATCTTGTGCCTTTGAGTGCAAGGCTAAACACATAGACTCATAAAAACAGCTCACCAGTTATAGAAAAAGAACCAGGTTACCATTCCAGTAAAAATGAACATTGCTGCCCCTTTGTGCTTCAGGAAGGCTCCTGATGAAAGCCAGTCTCTGGAAGCCAAGGCCTTGTAAAGTTGGATGTTGACAGCAAGGTAATGCTTCAGGGCTGGTTACTGGAATGTGAGAATAATGTTTCACACATCAAAGATCTTGCAGATCATGAGAGTTATGGACAAGTATAGACTTGAAATCCTGGGCATCAGTGGATAAGAAGTGCTTCAGGCGAGAGAAGAAACATGATTTACTCAAGGCATAGTGACAACAAGCATTCAGAGGGCGTGGTTCTCATTATGACAGATTCTGCAGACAAATCATTAATCAACTAGGAACCTACTAACCAGCGCATCACAGATGCCAGACTCCAAAACAGATTCCGAAAGATGTCAGTTATACAGAACTGTGCCCCAGCTAATCAGGTTGCTAGAAAGGGAGACCAGATGATGGTGTTCTGTGCTGCTGTGGGTCTGTGCTGCTCCTGTGTCATTTGTGGAGCTCCAGTGTTAACTGCATCAGCGTAGCTTGTAGCTTGCTGGTTCAGCAGATCTCAGTGTTAATCATAAAGAAAGACCACAGGCTTGGTTCTCTGGCAAAAGCTCAGTCAGGTTCATTGTCGACAAGGCACAGTTTCAGAGCCCTGACTCAGTGGTTACAGTTACACTGACACATGTATGCCCATGACAATCAACATAATGTTCTCCTCTCAGCAAAGCTACCCCTCTTATGACTTCTTCTTTTACACCTTGATACAAACAAGTTGCATATTACACTCCAGATGTTCTTAGTTATCATCCTTGTACCTGATAGCTCAAACAAAACTGTCTCATCCATTATCCTGTCATTCTCTCCTTATCTCAGAGGGGTCTCTGGGTTCCTGTTCCATCCTCGCAGACTAGGAATGGGTTTGCTTGGTTATCAGATACCTAGTGTTACTATTTTGACATGGCATACTTTGGTCCACAGCCTTACTATGGTTCATACTTTTAGCCATGGCTAGGCCTCAAGCAAGGCCTCCAGATGATAGAACAGGGGTAAGCAACCTATGGCACACGTGCCGAAGGTGGCATGCGAGCTGATTTTCAGTGACACTCACGCTGCCTGGGTCCTGGCCACCGGTCCGGGGGGCTCTGCATTTTAATTTAATTTTAAATGAAGCTTCTTAAACATTTTAAAAACTTTATTTACTTTACATACAACAATAGTTTAGTTATATATTATAGACTTATAGAAAGAGATCTTCTAAAAATGTTAAAATGTATGACTGGCACGCAAAACCTTAAATTAGAGTGAATAAATGAAGATGCGGCACACCACTTCCGAAAGGTTGCCGACCTCTGTGATAGAAGGTGATGAGCTAGTTGGATCTGGCTGTTATGTTTTGCAGAGGCTCACTTTAAGCAATGCTGTTCAGTTACACTGAGTGAAGCAGAGCTCTGTCAGACTCCCTGGCTCTATCTGATCATTGAGTAGCACAGGAGGTTAATTTTAAGTTGAGTTGCATCAATCAGTGAATTCTTAAGTATTGCCAGAGAGCTCAAAATTAGGGGATAAATTTCCCTCCTCAAAACCAGATGTTGCGAATACTAGCTAGTAGTGATCCTGGATGCTCTTACTGTCTTTCACCAGCCAAGAAGATCAAGAATCAGACTCATTGGTCAAGGATCAGATATTTTCTAGTGATTCTTGTTTTGTGAATAGTCAGAATTGTGAGAAGGAGGTTGTCATTTATCCCTGATGGCCACAGCGACCATCCCGGATGTGGAAGAGCTTCTCTATGAAGTGGGTACCCCGTTCCTTTCAGTGAGAGGTGTTGGCTCTGGAGATGAGAGGAGACAGGTAGATTGCTAAAGTTATTAACAGTAATGTGTGCCTTAGTGGTTGCTATGGCAGAGAAGGAGAATCTCTTGGACTCTTCATGGCTAAAGAGTGGGCATACAAAAATTCTTTGTACAGACGTTTATTTCTTCTTGTGTTTCTCAACACTGACACTTGCTTTTCGTCACTCTCACTTTATCTGTCACGAGTGGGAGAAACCACAGAGCTCTGTGAAGGCCAAAGAGGGGAGGAAGTACTTAGAACCCAATGTTGAGGGCTTTGGTCAGTCAGTGATTATCTTGTCTCTCTAGCTCATCTAGTCCTTTTCTGCTGGGCTAGGGTACCAGTGTTTTGTAACAGTAACTCGCTCTCTGAGACAGACCACGAAAGTAAGTCACAGACCAGGTTGAAAGTCAGTGTTTCCCCTCTACAGCACATTCTGAACAAAAATATCAGAATGAAAAGTAGGAATTTTGAAGTTTTCCCCTGGAATGGAAAAAAAAAGAGAGAACAATTTTTTAAATAATCAAGACATTTTGTTTCAACAATATGTTAAAGAAAGTAAGCCTGGGCGACCAAGCGTCGTGTCTCCCAGCTCAGCCAGGGCTCCCAGGTCTTCTAAGTTCCCAGCTCCCCATCAGTCTGCCAGAAGCCCTGGAGGCAACAACTGAGCCAGAAGCCTTGGAACTCAGAAGCCAGAGCTTCAAGGCTTCGAGCTCTGTGGCAGGGAGTCAGGAGCTGAAGCCCTGCTCAAATTGTACATCTCAGGGCTGTCAGGCTCCCTACGGCGGAGCTTGAAGCTAAGCCCCAGCCAGAGCAGTGTTCCCTGGGCTTCCAGATCCTTAGCCAGAGACTTTCACCAATTCAGTGGTCTCACTTTCTGTTAGAACATCAACAGCAAAAACTTATTGCTTGGATCTTGTTTAGTAATGTAATGTAAATTATGTATGTAGATTATAGTACATTTAGGCCTTAGTGTGGGATGTCTTAATTTCAAATTTAGTTTTAAATACATTTTCTTTTTAAATATAAACCTATATAATGTATATACTACTCTGATTTCAATGAAAGCTGACTTAAAGATTTTTTTTATAAACTTTTTTTTTTCTACCCCCTAATTACTTGTAATTTCAACTTTAAGGCAAAAGCAGAACATGACAGTAGGCTTATTTCTGCAGGGTTGGCGTGTTGACATTACTGCTTTGAAGTCAAGATTAAAAACAAAAGATTTAAGTTTGTGCAAAGTGGATTTTTTGGCTTTTTTCACCAACCCTGACTGGAAGCCAAACACTCTGGGCATTGAGCTACCATATTTGGCCCTTTTACAGAAACTTTTCCAAAATTTTAGACCCACTTTATGGGGTTCACTGCATGTTACTGTTCACCACCAGATACACCATTGATTTGGTCAGCAGAACCTCCATATGCTTCTCCTTTAATCATGGTTTGTGGACCAGTAGTTCGATGGTCCAAATGATGCTCATCAGCCACTGTCGTATGCGTGGAGGGGAGGTGTCTTGTTTGGGTTCCAATGTTTCAAACAAAAGTGTCTCCAATGAGCTTCTCTTGTCACCAAGTGAATTATCACCAATTTATTCTTTCCCGTGCAGACACTGGACCTCAGGTGCTAGCCAAATAAATTCCACATTTTGTTTAGGGTAGTTGTATTTTTCATTACATTAAAGCAACAGCTCTGCTGTAGTTAATGTTCAGACCAGCTCCCTGCCCCCTGCTTCCCTGTGTGTGCTTGGCTCTGGGAGCAGCTGCCCATCCATGGGAGTCTGACCCTCATCCCTTCCCCTTCTCGAGTGAGCCTTAACTCCGCCCTCTCTGAGTGATGTCTCAGAATGCCCATAACACACAAACTTGCACTCTGCCTTTTCATTGTGATTGACAGGTGCCACCTGCCCTTGCCCAACACTCAAACACTGAGCCTACTCCCCTGAGAAAATACCACATCTGTAAAATGTAACAGCCACTTCA